>NC_060142.1:278719886-279035463 GCF_021461385.2 Schistocerca piceifrons | reverse complement strand
AACTTGAAAGTGAATTTCTTTAGATGTTTCGATAATATACTTAAATAAAAATAGTAAAACATAGAAATAAGCACAATTGTACAATCAATATAAGTAATTCATAAGCCAAACTGTTAAGATAAATAACCTCTGTACAAAAGCATATCCTAATCTGTGGAAAACCTATAATGTTATCTCTCTGAACTACCTGTAAGAAGATCTTTGTAACTGTTTTGTTTATATAAGGTATTTTCGATGTGTAAAGTGTACAAGTTGTGTGTGGTGTGATGTTAAGTGTGTGTGAGACTCTACACAAATGGACCATTAGAAAACTGTAAGTAAAAATTGTTCTCAAACTTTAGCCACTAACCTCACAGAAAAAATTGATACCCAACTAAAAAATCGGATTTTTTATGTATTACAGTAAAAGTCAACAAAATGAAGCAGACTCACACACACTGGCAACATCAAAAGAAATGGCTTAACACATATAAAAAAAAAACGCACTTGAAAATGGGAATTATTTCTCGAAACGCGTCGTGCGAATAGTAAAATAAAAAGAAAAATTGTGACTGGTAGCAGAAGATTTATTTATTTATAAACAAACCTATTATAAACAAGTTATGTTTCTTATGAGTAGTTTTTCCGAAGTCTTTACTCTAATTTCGTTGAAGCTTCTCTTCCCCCAGGAAAATGATAATGGTGGATCTCAGGACGTGATGTAGGACCCTGCAACAATCATCAGCAATATCAGTCTCCTACTGCAATCATCACAAGCATTTCAGGGTTGCCACAAGAAACCCCAAGTGAAATTCACTGATATTTTCCTGATTTCCAGACAAGTTTTAGGATTTTTCCCTGACAGATTTTGAGATCTCGAGGGTACATAAAGACATAAGCTGACAATCCATCTTTGCAGCTACAGTACAACAAACAATAGTGCCAAATGAAGAAATATCTAAAACTGTGTGCTAGACTGAGACTCGAACTCGGGACCTTTGCCTTTCGGGGCCAGGTGCTCTACCAACTGAGCTACCCAAGCACACCCCATGCTCACAGCTTTACTTGTGGCAGATTAAAACTGTCTTTTAATCTGGCAGGAAGTTTCATATCAGTGCACACTCTGCTGCAGAGCGAAAATCTCATTCTGGAAACAACCCCCAGGCTGTGGCTAAGCTATGTCTCCGCAATATCCTTTCTTTCAGGAGTGCTAGTTCTGCAAGTTTCGCAGGAGAGCTTCTGTAAAGTTTGGAGGGTGGGAGATGAGATATTGGCAGAAGTAAAGCTGTGAGGACGGGGCGTGAGTCTTGCTCGGGTAGCTTTAGTCGGTAGAGCACTTGCCCGCAAAAGGCAGAGATCCCGAGTTCGAGTCTCGGTCCGGCACACAGTTTTAATCTGCCAAGACGTTTCATATCAGCGCAAACTCCGCTGAAAATCTCATTATCTAAATAAAACTTGCAAGTAGACGGCGTTTCCTAATGTCAGCAAAAATCTTAAGTAGTAACATCAACATCTTTCGTAATGAACTGATTTTAGATGGAGAAAGCACAGTGTGGGTGTTTCATTAAGACCACTGATGTTATTTTATTTCAATAAAACAAAACAGATTAGGTGACAAAAATACGCATTTCCTTGGAATCATAAGACAGATTTAAAATACCGCCACTGATTTCAGAAATAACTTCAGAAAAAAAGACCTCTTGAAAGAAGTGTGTAAGGTGGGGAAGAGTTGTGTAATCCAACAATATAGGTGACTCCAATAAAATGTTGGCTCTACTACGTCCATTACTGTCAGTTATTACCCACTGCTACACCTATTATTTTACAGGCATTATGTGATTTTTCTTTTGAGAAATATTTGAGTACATAGCGTACAATGCCAGCGACTACCACAATTTTCTTCTTCTTATCGTCCGTGCTTTCTAATATAAATTACTTTCAAAGTGCCAAAATGTACTAGGATAAATAAAATGTCTATAAAATGCAAAAACGTGCAACATACTTAGGGTGAGACAGTCGCAATTTCTGAAATCCATTGCCGATGGCCTCTGGCCTGCCGAGCAGCACTGCTGTCCTGGGGCCATGAAAATCTGCTGCATTATGCCACACACAGACCCAGCCTGTGGGCAGGTTAGTGAGACTAGTTCTGACGGGCAGAACCTGCATATTTGTCAGAAACAAAGGGCTTCAGACTGGCAGGCCTGATCCATTAGACGGTTTTGGCCTGTTCAGGAAGTCCACTAGTGTGTGGTCAGCTATTCAGGAGTCACAGGCAACATGTTGATGAAGTTGGACTGCGGTGATCAGTCCGTGCGACAGACAACTCGTGCAAATACTCTGAGAATCAATAATAATGAAGATAGGTAGCAATTCACTGTAAAGATGATAGCTGATCTGCAGACAGGCATGTAGAAAAGACAATCACACTCTCACAACTAAATTTTCAGCCATAGCCTTTGTCAGAAAATGGCATTCACACAATCACTCAGACACAACTCACGCACACACGACCACCGTCGCTAACTGCTGCATTTACAGTCGCTGAGAATCATCTGCAAACAAACCACTCCTCACGCCTCCCAGCCTCTTGTCTGCAGCTGCTAGGCTAGTGGCAAAAGGTGGTGGCAGCACTGACTGCAAGCTGAGAGGAGTGGTCGGAAAGGAAGAAGCGGTAGTAATGAGGGAGTAGGGAAGCGGCACACGTGCTCAGCTGTACCCGACCAGTGACTATGCATGACATCTTGGTAAACAAACCATTTCATCTACTGAGACAAAAACGAGATTTTTTCCAGCGTTGTTTTTTTTTTCCAGATGTTCCTAAGATTTTCCTGACATGTTTGAAATTCCCTGATTTCCAGGATCTGTGGCAACCCTGCAATTGCTATTCTGCAAAAGGTAGGGCCACATATGAAAGCAGCTACATTCATCAAGAACAGATCAGCACAGTGACACTTAAATCTCCACAAAAACTTTGATGTAGTAGTTCAGCATACAAGGAATGAAAAAAAGGCATGTTAAAAGGTATACTATGTGTAAAGTAGAACTTCTAGTTTCATAAAAATTGCACAAAGGTTAAACTGAAATTTCTAAATGACAGATTTTCTTGGGTTTGCTTGGGAACAACTACGTAAATGATTCCAGAAAGTCAAAGGTTAATGCTAGAATTCCCCCCCCCCTTCCCCCCCTCGAACCAGGGATATTGCCATTCATGGGGAGGCTTGCATACCTCAGCGATACAGATAGGCGTACTGTAGGTGCAGCCACAATGGAGAGGTATCTGTTGAGAGGCCAGTCAAATATGTGGTTCCTGAAGAAGGGCAGTAGCCTTTCCAGTAGTTGCAGGAGCAACAGCCTGGATGACTGACTGATCTGGCCTTATAACACAACTGAAACGGCCTTGCTGTGCTGGTACTGCGAACAGCTGCAAGCAAGGAGAAACTACAGCCATAATTGTTCCTGAGGGCATGCAGCACTATTGTATGGTTAAATGAAGATGGCACCCATTTGGATAAACTATTCCAGATGTAAAATAGGTTCCCATACATGTATCGGGAGGGGGGGAGGTGCTACTCAGGAGGACGTCATTATTGGGAGAAACAAAACTGGCATTCTATGAATCAGAGCGTGGAATGTCAGACCCCGTAAATAGGCAGGTAGGATAGAAAATTTAAAAAGGGAATTGAACAAGTTAAAGTTAGATATAGTGTAAGTTAGTGAAGTTTGGCACAGGAGAAACAGGACTTCTGGTCAGATGAATAAAAGGTTATAAATACAAAATCAAATGTGGGTAGTAGAGGAGTAAGTTTAATAATGAAAAAGAAAACAGGAACGCGTATGAGCTACTATGAACAGCATAGTGAATGCGTTATTGTAGCCAAGATAAACATGAAGCCCACATCTGTTACAGTAGTACAAGTTTATATGCCAAATAGCTCCACAGATGATGAAGAGATTGAAGAAATGTATGATGAGATAAAAGAAATTATTCAGATAGCTACAGGAGACAAAAATTTAAAAGTCATGTGGGTCCGGGATTTGATAGTAGGGAAAGAAAGAGAAGGAAAAGCAGTAGGTGAATACAGAATGGGGATAAGGACTGAAAGAGGAAGCTGCCTGGTAAAGCATAACTTAATCATAGCTAACATTCGCTTTAAGAATCATATGTGGAAAAGGCCTGGAGACATTGGGAGATTTCAGACAGATTATATATATAATGGCAAGACAGAAATTCTGGGACCAGATTTTAAATTGTAAGACATTTCCACTGCCAGATGTGGACTCCAACCACAATTTATTCATTATGATCTGTAGATTAAAACTGAAGAAATTGCAAAAAAGGTAGGAATTTAAGGAGATGGGACCTGGATAAACTGAAAGAAACAGAGGTTGTAAAGAGTTTCAGAGGGAGCATCATGGAAAGACTGACAAGAACGGGGGAAAGGAATACAGCAGAAGAGGAATGGGTAGATCTGAGTGAGGAAATAGTGAAGGCAGCAGAGGATCAAGTAGGTCAAAAGATGAGGGCTAGTAGAAATCCTTGGATAACACAAGAGAGATTGAATTTAACTGATGACAGGAGAAACTATAAAAATGACATAAATGAAGCAGACGAAAGGGAATACAAACAAACAAAAAAATAAGACTGACAGCAAGTGCAAAATGGCTAAGAACGAATGGCTATAGGACAAGTGTAAGGATTTAGAAGCATATATCAATAGAGGGAAGATAGTGTAGGAAAACTAAAAAGATCTTTGGAGAAAAGAGAACCACCTGCATGAATATCAAGAGATCAGATGGAAAACCAGTTCTAAGCAAAGTATGGAAAGCTGTGTATGTTTTACCAGTAGCGGGGCTGGAGTAGGTGGTTGTGGGGGGATGCATGGGGCAGGTTTTGCAGCGTGGTCAGTAACAGGGGTAGGAACCGCTGGGTAGAGAAGGTAGTCTAGGAATATTGTAGGGTTTAACAAGAATGTTACGGAGGTTAGGGGGGCGACGAAAGGCAACTCTGGGTGGTGTGGGGAGAATTTTGTCAAGGGATGATCTCATTTCAGGGGTTGACTTGAGAAAGTCATATCCCTGGCGGAGTAATTTGTTGATGTTTTCGAGGACAGGGTAATATTGGGTGACAAGGGGGATGCTTCTGTGTGGTCTGGGGGTAGGAACATTCTCCCCACACCACCCAGAGTTGCCTTTCGTCGCGCCCCTAACCTCCGTAACATTCTTGTTAAACCCTGCAATATTCCTAGACTACCTTCTCTACCCAGCGGTTCCTACCCCTGTAACCGACCACGCTGCAAAACCTGCCCCATGCATCCCCCCACAACCACCTACTCCAGCCCCGCTACTGGTAAAACATACACAATTCAAGGCAGGGCTACGTGTGAAACTACACATGTGATTTATCAACTGACATGCCTGCATTGCACAGCCTTTTACATCGGCATGACAACAACTAAACTGGCTGAGCGCATGAACGGACACAGACGAACTGTCCGCCTAGGAGATGCCCAATACCCAGTAGCGGAGCATGCCCTCCAGCATAATTCTAGGGACCTAGGAACCTGCTACACCGTATGTGCCATTTGGCTTCTCCCACCCAACACCAGTCCCTCTGAACTGCGGAGATGGGAACTTGCACTCCAACACATCCTTTCATCCCGCCATCCCCCTGGACTGAACCTACGTTAAACAACCTCACTCCCATTCACTCTTCAGTCTTCTCCTCTTTCCCTTTCCTCTTTAGCCATTCACGCATCTTTTCATCCTACATAGTTGTGTTTATCTTTATACTATATACCTCTTTACTTCTGTATGCATCCTCTTTGGTTTGAAGCTGGCACAGTACTTACAGTAGAATATCTTTGGCTTCCCTCTGACAACCATGCCTCCATCCTTGCTACCCTCCCTATTTTCCTTTCCCTGTTGCTTCATAACCTGGGTTGTGAGTAACTGAATCTCCTTTCCCTTCTTCCCTTTCTTTCCCCTCTCTCCTCCCCGATGAAGGAACATTTGTTCCGAAAGCTAGGAACGTAAATTTTCAGTTCTGTTTTATGTGTATCTATCGGCTGTACTGAGCTGAGGTAAGTATTGGCCAGCCCCTCTATCTCTTTGGAAGAATATAATAATTCCAGTGTAAAGAAAGTAGGTGCTGAAAAGTGTAAGAATTACTGAACTGTCAGTTTAATAAGTCATTGTTGTGAAACACTAACTTTAATTCTTTACAGAAGAATGGAAAAACTGGTAGAACCCGACCTCGGGGAAAATCAGTTTGGATTCCGGAGAAATGTAGAAACATGCGAGGCAATACTGACTCTATGACTTCTCATAGAAGATAGGACAAGGAACGGTAAATCTACATTTATAGTATTAGTACATTTAGAGAAAGCTTTTGACAATGTTGGCTGGAATACTCTCTTTAAAATGTGGAGGGTAGCAAGGGTATAATACAGGGAGCGAAAGGCTATTTACAACCTGTACAGAAACGAGATGCCAATTACGAGAGTCAAGAGGCATGAAAGAGAAGCAGTGGTTGAGAAGGGAGTGAGACAGAATTGAAGCCTATCCCCAATGTTATCGAAACTGTACACTGAGCAAGTAGTAAAGAAAACAACAGAAATATTTGGAGTAGGAATTAAAGACCATGGAGAAGAAATAAAAACTTTGAAAATGAAATGTTCACTCTGCAGCAGAATGTACACTGATATGAAACTTCCTGGCAGACTAAAAATGTGTGCCAGACCGAGACTTGAACTTGGGACCTTTGCCTCTTGCAGCAATTGCTCTGCCATCTGAGCTACCCAAGCACGACTCACGACCCATCATCATGACTTCAAGTCCACCAGTACTTTGTCTCCCACCTTCCAAACTTCGGGAGTGCTAGTTCTGCAAGGTCTGCAGGAGAGCTTCTGTGAAGTTTGGGAGGTGGGGGACAAGGTACTGGCGGAAATGAAGTTGTGAGGATGAGTCGTGAGTTGTGCTTGGATAGCTCAGATGGCAGAGCACTTGCCCGCGAAAGACAAAGGTCCCAAGTTTGAGTCTCAGTCTGGCACACAGTTTTAATCTGCCAGGAAGTTTCAAAAACTTTGAGGTTTGCCAGTGACACTGTAATTCTGTCAGAGACAACTAAGGACTTGAAAGAGCAGTTATATGGAATGGAGAGTGTCTTGAAAGGAGGATATAAGATGAAAATCAACAAAAGCTAAATGGAGATAATTGAATGTAGCTGAATTAAATCGGATTATGCTGAGGGAATTAGATTAGAAATGAAACAGTTAAAGCAGTATATGAGTTTTGCTATTTGGGCAGCAAAATAACTGATGATGGCCAAAGTAGAGACTGGGAATGGCACGAAAACCGTTTCTCACGAAGAAGAAATTGTTAACAATGAGTACAGATTTAAGTATCAGGAAGTCTTTCCTGAAACTATTTGTACAGAACGTAGCCATCTGTGGAAGTGAAACATGAATGATGAACAGTTTAGACAAAAAGAAATAGAAGCTTGTGATATGTGGTGCTACATAAGACTGCTGAAGATTAGATGCGTACATCATGTAACTAATGAGGAGGTGCTTAACAGAATTGAGAAAAGAAATTTGTGGCACAAACTGACTAGAAGAATGGTCCGGTTGGTAGGTCACACTCTGAGACATCAAGGGATCACCAATTAATACCGGAAGCAGGCGTGGGGGTAAAAATCATAGAGGGAGACCAAGAGATGAGTACAGCATATTCAGAAAGACACAGGTTGCATTAGTTACTCAGAGATGAAGACACTTGCACAGGATAGAGTAACATGGTGAGCTGCATTAAACCAATCTCTGGACTGAAGACCACAACCACTGCAACAACACCAACAACAATGCTAGAATATCATGCAACAATCACAGACTAACATGTGGCACTTGGAATTTAAGATCCTCTACACACCTGGAGTCATAAAGGTGATGGATAAAGAACTTAATAGGTACAGATTAGAAATAGTGACACTGCAAGAGATAAGATGGCATGGAGCAGGTATGCATAAAGGTAAGATCTACAGCTACTTCTATAGTGAGAACAGAGAAGGTAAATATCAACTTGTAGTTGGTTTTGCAGTAGCTAACAGAAAATAAGAGGAAATATCATTGATTTCAAAGATTCCAATGAAAGAATATGGATGTGGATGACACCATAAACAGCATTGCAACAGTAGCACCAGAAGAAGAAGAAGAAGAAGAAGAAGAAGAATTGTACATAGAAAATAGAGTAACAATACTAACAGTGGAGGATAAACTGCTGGGCATGGAAGAGGTATGAGAAGCCATAAAATTGCTGAAGAGAACACAGGCAACTGAATAGATGGCATACCTACAGAGATGCAGGAAGAGGGAAGAGATATCCCACAAGAGAGAGTGTACCACCTAATGTGTGTAATTTGGAGCAGAGAAAGTATCCCGGCAGAATGGAATCAGTCTGTCATTTGCCCAATACTAAAGAAAGGAGATCCAATGAGACACAACAACTACAGAAGAATTACCTTACTAAGCATAACTTATAAGATCCTGCACTCGTTGCTGAACTGGCTGATATCATTCATCGAGGAGGTACTTGGATTTCAACAAGCAAGTTTTAGAAGGGGAAAATCAACTGTATACAAATTACATACAATAAGTCAAATGCTATCAAAGACCTGGAAATTTCATAGATACATTCACTATCTTTTTGTTATGTACTTCCAAAAAGTGTATGAGAATGCAAACAGGCAAGAAATATGGCAAGAACTGGACAGGGCACATGTTCCTAAAAACTAATAAAACTAACACAAGCATGCATACAAGACATAATGTGCCCAATGAAAGTGAATGGAAATATGTTACTATTTCATCGTGAAGACTGGAATGCGACACGTAAGCTGCCTCTCCCCCCTTCTATTTAATCTAGTTCTGGAAAGAACACTCAGAAAGGTAACAGGTATGGGGACAAGAATACAGCTGGGTAGAAGGATCAACACTTTGGGCTATGTGGATGATGCAGTTTTATTAGCACAGAACGAGGAAGATCTGATTCAGATGGCAAGAGTGTCAATGGAACATGCAATGGGAGTAGGCTTGAACGGGAATACAGATAAGACCAAATACTTCGTTGTGTGCAGAGACAGTGACGGTGAACCTTCAGGTGTAGCCAGTAAAATTTTTGACGGAGCAAGAGAGTTCAAATATATTGGGGCAGTACTCAGTGAAAGTAATAAGAGAGACCAGGAAATAATGGCAAGAATCCAGGCAGGAAACAGGTCACAGTTTGCACTCTGAAAACTGCTGATCTCCCAGCTTCTATTGAGATCTACAAAGATTAGGATCTACAGGACAGTAATATAACTTGTCATGCTACACGGAGCAGAGACCTGCACTATGACACAAAATATAGAAAGAAACCTCCTGACACTTGAGAATTGTGTTCCGACATAGGTCTTTGGGACAATGAAGGATGGAGACGACTGGAGAAAAAGGAAGAACCGTGAACTGCAAGAGTGGTACAAGTCACTTGACATTGTGGCTGTGATTAGAAAGAGGAGACCAAGGTGGTATGTGCATGTAATGTGTCAAGACGATCAAATCACCAGGCAGGTGGTGGAAGAAGATATCAGAAGCAACATATCGAGGGGAAGACTGAGGCTGAGATGGATTGATGGGATCAGAGAGGATTTGTGTATGACGGCACTAGCTGCAGAAGACTTCACGGAACAAGGAAGATGGAGGAGGCTGACTGTTGAGGCCGAAAACTGACTTAGGTTTGTGTAGCCAACCTAGTCAGTAACAGTTTCTGGGTTGTGTCATGTGAGTGAGAGAGAGGAATGTACAGAGTTGATAAACACAGTGAACTCTAAAAATGAAATTGTCAAGTCGCTAAACAGAGACACTGAAATTCCTTAAAAGAGGAAAATGTGAGACTCAGAAGTGAAAACAACTCACATGCTGATGAAAATACACATATAGCGATGAAACGCAACAACAAAAACGTATGTCCACATATTATAACGGACTTCAGTAATATAATAGAAGTTAATGTGTTTGGCAAAACTGCAATTAATGAAAAATGTGAGAAATCAGACAGACAAATATAAATGCACCGGCACAAAATACATAAATAGTACACAGAGTCCTAAACAAATTGTCAAAAGCAAATTTTTAATAATGGGTGATTTTACGCTTCAAGATGTAGTAGCAGCTTCAAGTTGTACAACCAGTGTTCATCCAGAGACAAGAATTCAAGTACATAAGCATTTGAGAAATGTTTTGGATGCAAAATAAAAGCAGACAGAAAATGTTAATTGTAATGCTAACCACAAAGCAGTTTTCATTAATGGGGAGAAAAATTTCATTTGAAGCTAGAGTGAAGAAGGCATGAAACAAGAAATGTGATCAAATCAGCGGAAAACATATTTGCAACATCAAGATTGGTAGTATGTGGCATTGTTCATAAAAGAGCAGCAAGCAAAAAATTAATACACAAAATGAACTGCCACATTAAAGAATAGTGTAATAGGCTACGAAAAATATTTAATTATCCAAATACGTTTATAACCACAGACTGTTTAGCACAGGATGGTCTGCACTTGAACATATTAAGGTTTACAAGATTCAGCAAGATATTTATTGACATGTTCACTGAGACTGGAGGGTGTGACAAGTGCCCTTCTCCTTCTACTACTTCTTCTTCTTCTTCTTCTTCTTTAAATAAAAAGAAAAACTATTCTTAAAACTACAGGTGAAAATAAAAGCTTGTTTTTGGTGCATTTAAACATACATAGCTTACATAAGAAACAAATAAAATGCAGAGGGGCAAAAATTGATCCACAAATTTTTCTATCAGAAAAGAGAAATATTAAAGTCCTATGCCTAAATGAACAATGGCTAAAAAAAGGCTGCTTCACAATCCTTAATAAATTAGAGAAGTATGATGCAGTGAGTTGATCTTGTAGAACTAACAAAATTCATGGGTGTTCTTCAAGCTTATTGAAAATTCTTTAACATATACAATAACAAATTATTTTAATTTTCTAAATAATGAGAACATTTTTGGAAGCTGCTGAATAGAATTAAATGGGCAAAATATTCTAATAATTTCAATGTATAGAATTCCAGGTAAAGAAATAACGAAAGTATTTCTATCTGAACTAAGGAGTCTATTATGGAAACTAACAGAAGAGAAAGAGAAAAGGGTTATGATATCTGCTGATTTTAACACAAACAGAACAAATGAAGCCAATGAATCAGCACAATTTATTGATCTGTTTCAAGCATTTGGTTTCAAGTTAAACTTCACAGAATTCACCATTCTGACAAATTATATATTTAGTGTTACAAGAAAATTCTCTATTGATTTGGTGATTTCTGGTAGTTCTGCATTGTGTTTTGACCTACCAAAAATAAGTGAACAAGGTAATACAAAACATGCATCAGACAATACTATGATTAAAAAAATAATAAACTTGTTCCACTGAGATCTTGAAGTAATAATGTGGCCAGTGGATAATTTTATAACAAATTCTAAAAAAATATGTCAGATTTCGTGGGAGTTTTTGCATGAAAAGTTTCTCCCAAAATAGACAACTATTGGTATAAAGTGTCAAGTGATATAAGAAGACAGTTACACAATGAACTGAAAAGGAACACAAATCTAGATTTTATAAATTAAGTAAAATGGTACAAAACCTTATTTACAAGGGTGGCAATGGCAGTGAAAGAAATGGTACACATAAACTCATTCTCAAACAAACAAATAAATCAAAGGCAGTATGATCAGTTATACAGTATGAACTTGAGTGTCATATCTGGTAGTCCGCAAATCTCCAAAATTAAGTTACGTGACAAATCCATAGTAAATTCTTCAGAAACATAAGAATATTTCAACAAGGTTTTTTTTATAAATTTATCAAAATCAGATGTTTATGTAAATTGGTCCCCAGGTAATGTCCAACCCTTCAGTTTCAATCAGGGTAACAGGGCAGCTCTAGCTAAATTTGGAGCATTACAGCTAAAGACGTAAAAACAGTAGTATTATCCTTAACAAACAAAAATTCATTTGGATGAAATGGAACACCCACTACAGTAATTAAAACAGTATCTAGCATAATATCAGGACCCATAACAGTTATAAATAATCAGTCACTTGAAGAAGGGTGCTTATTAGATGTTCTAGAGTATAAAGTAATAAAGCCATCATTCAAGAAGGGTTCTACTGATCAGTAAGTCTTCTCCTAGCCTGAGGAATTTCCTGTGGCCTCACTGAGGCTTTTGACTATGTAAGATGCTGCATAAATTAGACAGATAAGGAATAAAAGCTTTTAAGTGGTTCAATAATATTTCACTGAGAGAATACAAAGAGTAGTGGTAATGTCAGGCACATAGAATTAATTTTCATACTGGAACATTACTTCGCATGGATCCCCTCAAGGTTCCCTTTTAGGTGAAATTCTGTTTTTATTTTATGTACATAATACCAGCTGCATTTCAGTTCATGCAGTGTGTTCTGTATAGGGATGATAATCAGCTGTCTATTTGCATCGATGGTCCACGGAAAACTAGCAAACCACGAGTTCTACCGTCCAGTTGTACACATTTTGTACAACAGTACACCAGTGACTTTAGCAGTTGCTTCAGTAGCCATGCTTGTACTCCATCTGCACTCTGTTAGGGTCACCATGGCACTGTGTCACTGGCCTACAGAACCTGTGTGGGTAGCAGCTGTATCCTTATACGCGGAAAAGAATGGTAGCTCAAAAACTAACACGGTCACTGTGCTGATAGTTTATCTATGTCACGCACCAGTCAGCCAAATGTGAGCAGTTGTCTTCCTTCATTTTGTACATAAGTGACTTAAGGCATACTTAGCATGTGGTAGTCATTTATTTATTTTTTTTATTTATTTATTTATTGTTCCGTGGGACCACATTTAGGAGAAGTCTCCATGGTCATGGAACGAGTCAATACATGAAATTATAACACGATTGTAGAAACAGATAAAATGAAACAAGTCGTTAGTTTAAATAAAGAAAATCAAGAATGTAACACTGGAATTTGCTTAATTTTTTATCTCTTCCAGGAGCTCCTCGACAGAATAGAAGGAGTGAGCCATGAGGAAACTCTTCAGTTTAGACTTAAAAGTGTTTGGGCTACTGCTAAGATTTTTGAGTTCTTGTGGTAGCTTATTGAAAATGGATGCAGCAGAACACTGCACTCCTTTCTGCACAAGAGTCAAGGAAGTGCATTCCACATGCAGATTTGATTTCTGCCTAGTATTAACTGAGTGAAAGCTGCTAACTCTTGGGAATAAGCTAATATTGCTAACAACAAACGACATTAAAGAAAATACATACTGTGAGGGCAATGTCAAAATTCCCAGACTATTGAATAGGGGTCGACAAGAGGTTTTCGAACTTACACCATACATAGCTCGAACAGCCCGTTTTTGAGCCAAAAATACCCTTTTTGAATCAGAAGAATTACCCCAAAAAATAATACCATATGACATAAGCGTATGAAAATACGCGAAGTATACTACTTTTCGTGTTGAAATGTCACTTATTTCAGATACTGTTCTAATGGTAAATAAAGCGGCATTTAGTTTCTGAACAAGATCCTGAACATGGGCTTTCCACAACAGCTTACTATCTATCCGTACGCCTAGGAACTTGAACTGTTCCGTCTCGCTTATAACATGCCCATTCTGTCTGATTAAAATGTCAGTTCTTGTTGAATTGTGGGTTAGAAACTGTAAAAACTGAGTCTTACTGTGATTTAGCATCAAATTATTTTCCACAAGCCATGAACTTACTTCATGAACTACATTATTTGATAATGTTTCAATATTACACACAAGATCCTTCACTACCAAGGTGGTGTCATCAGCAAACAGAAATATTTTTGAATCACCTGTAATACTAGAAGGCATATCATTTACATAAATAAGGAACAGCAGTGGCCCCAGCACCGACCCTTGGGGAACGCCCCATTTAACAGTGCCCCATTGGGACTGAACATCATTACCACTCTCAATATTGCGGAGGATTACCTTCTGCTTTCTGTTCTTAAAGTAGGAGGCGAACCAATTGTAAGCTACTCCCCTTACTCCATAATGGTCCAACTTCTGCAGTAATATTTTGTGGTCAACACAGTCAAAAGCCTTCGTTAAATCAAAGAAAACACCTAACGTTCTCAACCTTTTATTTAATCCGTCCAAAACCTCACAGAGAAAAGAGAATATAGCATTTTCAGTTGTTAAGCCATTTCTAAAACCAAACTGTACATTTGACAGCAAATTATGTGAATTTAAATGCTGCAGTAACCTTGTATATACAAGCCTCTCAATAACCTTAGCAAACACCGATGGCATAGAAATAGGTCTATAATTGTCAACATTATCCCTGTCTCCCTTTTTATAAAGTGGCTTCACTACCGAGTACTTTAATCGGTCAGGAAACCGACCACTGCTAAAGGAAAAGTTACAGATATGGCTAAGTACTGAGCTAATATACGTGGAACAATACTTCAGTATTCTGCTAGATACCCCGTCATATCCATGAGAGTTCTTGGTCTTTAGTGATTTAATTATTAACTCAATCTCCCTCTTGTCAGTATCATGGAGGAGCATTTCAGGTAACAGTCTCCCATGTATAAAAATTAAGACAATCAAATTATTAATTACAGACTCATCAACTCCTTCCTATATTTTCAAGATATGGCCAGAAGTAATATAGTGCCTCATTTTTCACGGTATGAGCTATTATCTGTCCTTTAGTTCAGCTTTCATAAAGCATCTTCTTAAAAAAACTATATATAGACTCACAAATGAAGTCCTAGAAAAGCAAAGCAGCAAATTTTTTCTTGTAGATGTATTAAGTGATCATGCTAAGGCCTTTAAAAATATGGCTATAAAATTCTATTTTAGAAACTAAAAAAATTGTGGTATTAATGATATCTATCCCTTTTGCATAAACTGAGATATTTTCATAACAGGAGGCATAGGAACACATTTAAAAACTAGACCACAGATACTGCATCCACCAAGAACAGTGACTTATGCAAACAGACTTGTCAGATCGAACAACCAGCAGTGTTACACTGGCTTATACGAGGGCAGTGCTCCAGGCAGGAGACACATCCCCTACCTCCAAATAAGGTCACATGGTCTTCAGGGTGCCTAAGTAGGTCCGCATAGTGATGAATGAGCAATTTCGTGTGTTTGCTTGTTCGATGTTACTTCGCTATGCTCCAGCTGCAGCACCGTACATGAATCTCGTGTTTTCTGCGGTCTCACTATGGTTTACTGTGTTGGCCTAATTCTTATTTGCTTCTTACTGATGATCGCACATGGACCATGTATTGGACTTGTACTTGTGCCTGTGTTCAGAAACACAGCTTTATATTACATTACAATAAAAGCTATAAAAATAAACACAGAAAGGAGGAGATATTAATGGGGTGTCTTGCAATGTGTGTTCATCCTCATTCTTGACCATCATGTGACCATTAACATTATAAGACTGTTCAAAACTGTAATGTCTGCCAAAGACACCAAAATACTAGTCAAGGATCCACAGTCAACAATGCCAGGTAATCCCAGATTATAGCTGAAAAACCCTTACAATTGGTCAAAAACAAACAGTTTCAGTTTTAATCACACAAAGACTAATATTATCCAATTCTGAACAAATAAAATGACCTAATGACACCCATAATGTAGCCCAATGTTGCTGTCCAGGTGTATGTTTATTCTACTGGGTCAGAAGAAGGATTTGGCTAAAAGCTAGTAACATTCTTAGGCTTGTTTATGTGCCTGTTGACAACTGAACTATACAGTGTTTTGTTACTTTTACTCCTTGCATTATTTATGTTCCCACTACGACTTTCCACTTCCAAATACCTGTTACTGTTTGACAACTGGGTATGTTCACTGTAAAAAGCCTTTGGTCTGATGAGAGACAAGCACCCATAACCACTTGAAAATGATGTAAGGCCATATTGTAATAAATGTACAGTCAATGGCGAATATGAAGGCATTTAGAAAATATAGATAACTGTTGATGTATAACATACACTAGTGTGGTCATATGGATATTAAACTAACAACATGAGATAGACAACAGCTATGTAATATAAATGAAGCAGCAGTTCCTTTTTTTCCAGAATAACAGTATTCCTCTTAATTTTATTATGTTTAATTTACATTGAGTGGACATACAGTTTACAGCATTTTAATGACAATTAATAATTTGCATAGTTTCTAAATGCAGTTTGATTTTACTGATGTATACAATTATATTGATTTCATTCTCCTGGCGGCTCTTCGTTATAATAGGCTTTAAGGGAAACACTAAATAAATGAAAGAATGAACCCAACAGCAATTTACTCATTATCTGAGCTTCCATACATGCAATGACTGTGTCTATTGCATGCCACAGAGTCACATGTGAGACATTTCATTGATGTACTGAAAGATCAATGTAGCTTATGGTTCTAGAAAATATGAAGTCATGAAGCTACAAAGGACACTTTCATTTCTGAACATATTTTCAAGTAGAATATGAATTATTCCTGCCACTTATTCCCTACTTAACACATTGCAGGAAATATTAATTACCTGTGGGCTGTCAAATAGTGCTCGGCGAGGACCTTTGCTGTTAAAAAATGAGGTAAGAGGAGGCTGCCGAAAGTAACGCAGGGGCGAATTCTTACTGAGACGTTTGCTTGGTGATCCACGTCCTATTCCAAATTTCCGTGGACTCTTGCTAACCTTCTGGGAGAGTGATATAGAATCACTTTCAACCTAAAATTAATCACAAATCAACTGAGTATATCATTATATGAAAATATAAGACACAGACACAAGAAACAGACTTATAATACCTCATTGCCATTGCAGTTAATAACCTCCAAAGACTGAAATTTTAGCAAACTGAAGTTTATAAAAATTGATTTACCTGATACACTTTTTAATGCGCCTGATGGAGCCATATCAGTGAGAACCCTCCAAGTGACTTCAAGTTTTTGACTGAGAACCAAGTTTGTGCTTAGCACAAGCCATTCTACACCCTCTCATTTCTGTCAAAGCACTAGCTCTGCAGCACTATGGGGAAGTACATTTGGATTTAAAAATTATGGGTGAAAGGTACTGGAATGCTGCAGCTATTAGTTTGGCCATAAAGCACTGACAGATGGGTCAGTTTGTATACTGTTTCCCGCAAGAGGTGGTGATCGAGAGCTGAGTCCCAGTCAAATACATAGTTTCAGCATCAGGTGTACCTGAATTTATTTGTAAATTTTATTAAGATCTGGATAAGGGAAGATTTACCACAGTTCTACTATAATAGTCATGGGTGAGAGTCAGATGAGATGAGATGAAATGAAATGTAGGCAACCAATGCTCTTTGGGAATTTACTTTTTGTTTAGCAGTTACTTTCTGGTGTTCTCTTCTATTACATACTGAGAGATTTCCTCAGGAATTATTGGTCAGCTTACAACAACTATCATCATTACTGTAAGGGGACAGTAACAAATAAATACTGGACCACTCTAAAACCCAGAACCAAATGATTAAAACAAGAAACAGTACTACGTCATGTGCAGAAGTTAGATGTATATCAACTGTTCTAGAAATTTCTTGAAAGACATTACATCTACCAAGACTGTTCCCTTTCATAAAATAGTGTTTATTAAACCACTATTAGACTGTTTTAGCAATACATGCATATTCAAGGGGACAAGTCGATGTTTGGCTGTCATGTGGTACATATGCACGGTTTTTCTATCTGAAGATATCTATATAGCTGAAATTGACCAATAGTTGTTAGAGCAAACTCTCTATTTACAATCAGAAACAATAGTCTTTGAGAAATTTAAAAGGACTATGGTGCTTCAAAAAGAGATTACAAGATTAATATAAAATAAAGCAAAGTAACACTAACAGAATGCAATCGAATCCAGAGAAGACAATGGTGAGGGAATTAGATCAGGAAATGAGACACTAAATGGAGTAGGTATGTTTGCTTTTCAGATAGCAAAACAACTTACGATAGCTGAATAGAGACGAAATAAAATGCAGACTGGGCTATAGTATGAAAAGTGTTTCTGAATAAATAGAAGAATTTGTTAACATCAAATATAAATTTAAATGCTAGGAAGTCTTTTCTGAAGGTATTTTTCTGGAGTGCCGCCTTGCACAGTATGAAACCTGAATGATGAACAGTTCGGGCAAGAAGAGAATAAAAGCTTTAGGCATGTGGTGCTACAGAACGATGCTAAAGATTATATGGGTAGATCACATAACTAATGGAAAAATACTGAATCAAACTGAGAGAAAAGAAATTTATTGAAAGAAAAGAATTTTTTGACTAAAAATCAAGGAATTGTCAGTTTTTACAAGAGAGTGAGTGAGTGAGAGAGGTGTGTGTGTGTGTGTGTGTGTGTGTGTGTGTGTGTGTGTGTGTGTGTGTGTACAAACATGCCCCTGTGGAGTGGCAGGGGATTATAGAGCAAGGCCAAGCCTCGAATGCAGTAAGCAGGTACAAGAGGATGTAGGCTGCAGTAGTCATGCAGAAATGAAGAGGCTTGCATAGGATAGATTGGTGCAGAGACCTGGATCAAACCAGTTTTCACGCTAAAAAACACAACAACAACAGTGTGGTACTAAACCCCAAAATATTACCTGTATCCAGAAAATTCAACTGGCCACCAAAGTCCACAGTGTATGAAACAAAAACCTTGCGGATCACCTACTTTCACATATCTAACTGTTCACTGCTGAAAAATTCTGTTATGCAGGTAATACTTCATGACAGTTGTTCTTTGACAGGTATGATACATTACTTCTTATATATAAATAAAAATTACTCACAGAAATTGTGAACAGTATTTTAAAACCACAACACTGAAGTACATTTTGCAATCAGTATCATTTTTCTTCATTGTTCCATAAAAACTTATGTTCTACAAGATCACACCTCAAATCATAATTTTTGTCAAATGACTTACCGTGTCTGGAAGAAGTGATACAGATAAATGTAAATCAATCTTGCCACGAAACTGTGTTGATGTTACTACATTTACTGGACTGCTTTTTGTTGCTGCAGTCTGTGTGCCCTTTCGAGCTTTCTTTGATTGGTGAGGATATGGAGTGGATGATGTCTTTGGACCCTTCACAGATACTGTTCTCTCACTGACACTGGCCTCCACGTGTTCTTTCCTTCTCTTTAAATTCTGCTGGTGAGTGGACCCTGTCTGCATCTTGCCATGACGGGCTGCCTGCAACAGATATAATGTTTGAGTATGCTACACTAAAAAGTAATATAATCTTTAGCCTTGAACATCACACAACATGTTTTAGGCTAAATACGTAAAATTAAGTTGTGACTTTCAGGTAGAAGTAACTGCTACAAAATGCGGATGCTCAAATCGCAGCTTCTTCAACAACTGTCCACTCAAAAATACAGGTACTGTCTGAATGACAAGATCCACAGTTGAACATCTGTCACACAATCAATTTGCAAGCTGCAAGAGGACTCACAAGATCACCCACCTTGTTGGCAAAGAGTCATATTGCTTTTAAAGTGATTGTAGGGTGAACAAATTCAAAAAAATTAAAATCTGTCCCTTGTCATTCCAATTACAATGTTGATAAGCTACAGAAATACCTTGATTTCTATAGTGTTTGTAACCAAGGCGAACAAACAGTACAAGTAGCAAGTAACAACTGTATGTTTATTGAGTTTAATAAACAGAGTATAAGAACAAAGTTTCTTGGATTTGAGTTTGCGCTACTTGGTTCAGCTTGCATGTAAATCTCTGACATTGCACTGGAATGTTCTCACATAGACAAAGTCCATGAAGCTAGAGTCGGCGGTGAGCAGTAACTTGCGTGAAGACAATGATCTCCAGTTGGACATGATTGGCAGTGACCAGCATGTTGCATGATGATAGACAAAAGTCCGCGAGGCTGTGGCTGTCAGTGAGTGGCAGGATGCTCGAGGGTGGGTGAAGTCTGAGAGGCAACGATGCATTTGGCGATGGTTTGGCTGTTTGGATGCTGGAGTGAGATATTCCTCATTCAGCACAGCAATGCAAAGTCTGATTCATGGGCAGCTAGGTGTGGCCAGCGTAAGCCTGCAGGATGAAAGGATTGTACAGCAACCAACCTAAATAACCAACCTGTGGAAGGATACTGGCATGGGGTACTGCAGGCACGTGATTCTCAGAAGTGAGGTAGTGTCATGATGATAGCACTGTTTGCAGACATGCTTACGCCTCTAGCAGCAAGCTATGGCTCTGTGGCAGTTGCTCAAAGTTTGGCTGAAAAAGCGGGATGGAGTTCCAGCATCCTGTGGTGCACAACTGTATGATTGATGGCTATGTTTCTGGCAGTAGCCAGCAGACACAGCATCCCTCAGCCCCAAGGGGAGACGATGCGGCGTCCGAAGGGAGGAGGCGGCCCTTGGTTGGTGCACAGTCCACGGATCGGGTACTTGTGAAGGTAGAGGCCTGGGCCCTGGGAGTGTTCATCAAAGGCGGTTGGCTCTGATGCCCCAGTGACTGATGGGTCTGGCTCACAGATGTGTAGTGTTGTCATCTGGAAAGGCTGACCTGGTTGCCAAGGGCAGTGATGGAAATGTGGTGTCATTGTCACAGAAGGTCAATCTGGCCACCAAAGGTGGCGATGGAGGCAGGACCTGGCATTGTCTGGGTGTGAATCGAAGTTTCAAGGAGTTCATAACCACCGCCCCAGGAAAGTCTAGCTGTTAGCCCATGTAGAGTTGCAGATGAGGAACAGCTGAAGCCCTATGTAACACAAAAGGACCCTGTGGCCACACATGGTACCATGGCATGGAAAACAGCAAAGTGTGCCCTGACTTGGCATATGGAAATTAAAGTTTGAAGGAAGGTAGGTAGCCCTGTGCCATGAATGTGGCTCTTAGGCTGCAGAGCACTGCTGAAGTACCTTCACCCTATCAGCATCAGAGGTCCCTGAGAAATGTTCAGTGGAGGGAGTCTAGGAGCACTGAAAGCGCCACATAACATGCATCCTGAAGGGAGTCATGGAAGAGTGGTGAAGGCTCCAGAGATGTTGGCAGAGTGTCGGGTTAGTACAGCAGTGGTGGCAGGGATGGTGGCAGCAGTGCCAGTACCTGTGGCAGAGGTGTGTTTATAAATGTTAAATGTGAACAGGGGGTCAGTAAGCAGTGTGAAGGATGCTGCTGATTGTGGATTGTGTAGACGAGTACTGAGAATTTGAACAGTAGGACAAACGGGCGTTGAGGAAGACACTACAGAATGTTTATAGTGCACAGGAGCACAAAAAATGTTGTAATAGGCACTGAGTTGGTCCCATAAGTGGACAGAGTAGCAAGTTCTGCACCAAGGTTACAGAACTGAAGAGTGCAAAGGATATAAACACCAGAGTAAGCAAGGTGAAACACTCATTATTGAGCAGCGTCTTGAGTTGCACAGGCCTCAAAGTATTATTCCAACAGTGTGAGGAAGGCAGGCATAGAAAACTGCTCTGGTAAATTACATGAAATTTTTTCAGTTTAACTGAATCTAGTCATCATTTAAATTAGTGTACAGTGTTTTTTGAAGACAACAGTTAAAGAATGAAGATTGAATAAAATAATAGTCTTTCTCTCACACTTTTAGTTAATAATTTAGGAGCTATGCGGTTCTTCTCTCTGGTATTCTGTAATAATATTCCAAGTCATCAAAAATGAAATTGATGAATTTCTATAAGTAATGCATCATTTGCTTGCTTTTATTTTTAATCATAATATAAGAACCAGTTTCTATTTTTCCACGATGAATTTCCTATTTTCTTTAATTGTTTCCATCTCAGACATTCCCTCCATATTTCTGAGTGCATAATTAGCAACAAAACCACCAGTAATAACTGAAATCCATGGAGGCAACCACCAAGTGACCTATATGTGATAGAAAACACATTTCTGCAGTATTTATGCAGATAGTATGCTGCTTATGATGCAACAGTTAAGAAGCATAAATAAAATAAATGTACCTTCTGTGCCAACTTGCTGATATATTGTCTGCAGTTTCTGTATCAGGTTCTTTGGTCAAAATTTTTTTAACAGTTTTCCTGAAGTTTCGTCAGCATGAGTGGCTGTCATTGTCGAAGGTTCACCCTCCATTTCTGGTGGTGAACTTGAGTCAGAGATTATATGTGCCTGTCACATCTGAAGGTTTTTCCCTGGTCATTACCACTGTGGTTGGCAATGTTGCGATGTGAATATCATACCTCTGACACTAGCCAGCTCAGTACTACGCAGGGTACTGGTTAACGGGTTGTTGCACTATCCCAGCAAGCCTCACGACCAGTTCTGATCCTTGGGCTGCCAGAAACTCCACTATATCCTATCAACTGCACGAATAATTTTACACTTAGCTGCTGCACTAACAACTCTGGGACAATGATGTAGCGGATAGTTAAACTTAGCCAGTAATTTTCATCAGACTCTGGCTAAGGCACAAATATACAGTATATGATGAATATGTTTTTAAAATATTAGCCTTACATTTCCATATATTTGGTCAATAAAGATGAAGAACAACATTTCTTCTAATTCATGAGTAATTCAGTTAGGTTCAACGTAATGAGGAGCTAATAATGATGTCCTTATATGTGCATTTTCTGCATCTGTATATTAGTGTTGTTATACTACTTCATGCTGGATTCATTGTGTTCCAACCCCCCACATCTAGTGATGTCACTGTCAATGGGCTGTTAAATCCTAATCATCCTTCTTTTCTTCTAAGAAATGTGTGTCTTGTGTAAAGCTGATGACTATGCAAGATTACTTGATTGCAGAAAGACCAAAGCAGTTAACATCTCACAATAAGCTGAAATGCGAATTCTGTCATCAGATGGTCTTCAAAAGTAATGAACACCTAGGAATGTTGCCACTATTCAACTAGTCAGCTTCAAAGGTGAGTGATAAAGTAATCAAATATTAGTAGTGCCAAAAAGCCACTAAAACTCAGCTCTGCCCAGGGACGAATGAATCTCGTCATGTTTCACACAATATTTCAAATGCTACACTCTAAATCATAATTTTCCACACAATCTTCAAATACAGAACTCTTTACAGCAATTGCAAAAGTAGTAGAGCTAACATGGGATTCAGTATTTTGAGATTTTTAACAGCTTTGAAATCAGCATGACATTGCCATACATGGGAACATAGCTAGGTTTATCAGTGAAAACATCAAGATAAGTAGAACACAGATTTTTATATTTAATAGACAGCCAACCACTGACACAGAAGTAAATTGCTCAATGGATGGTATTATTTACAATTACAGATTTTTTTGCAACATCAGAGTTATATGTGGAAAAGTGTTACTAGATTTTTTAAAAAAAGTTAGCAATTACTAGTAAGAACAGACAGAATTTCAACATGGTACGGAAGCTGACAGCCAACTTTTAATTCAAATGTTGTACTATGATATCTACAAAAATCATCAATTTTCGAAAATATTCAGTAATTGGATACATAAAAAAATCTTGTTACCATATGGTGGCATGAGAAAACGCACCCAAAAATATTGAAATTTGCAAGGTTTCGAAGTCAGTGGCTCCTTCTTCTGATGGGATGGTTGAAGGGGAAGGAAGAAGGGTGAAGAAAAATGACTGACGAGGTTTAGGAAATGAGGAGAGTTTGGAGAAGTCACCCGGAATTTCAGGTCAGGGGAGACTTACTGGATGGATGAGAAGGAAACATTGATTGTTGGGGAATGCACCAGATGAAATTTGAAAACCTGAGAGCTTAAAAGTGGATGAGAGGGTAATACAAAAGAAAGAGATTAGTGACGAAACATCATGCAGGAGTTAATAAGAGTGGAAAGCTAAGTGCATTGTATGTGATAGAGGAGGGGAGCAAGGAAAAATATACAGATGAGAAAATAAAATACATAGAAAACTAAAAGGGAGTATGGAAAGGAATGGTTATTCAGAAGAAATGCTGAGAGCAAAGAAAATCCTATCACATATTACATTCGATCCTTTCGAAAATGTGCTTTTGCACTATCAAAACTAAGGTCCTACACTCTGTCTCTCAAAACCTGCTTGTCACTGGGAGTTATCTCCAAAGGCCTAACATTGGAAGTCCCTGTTTCTGGATTTAATCCTTATTTACACCAATCCCTTTTACAACTTCACTTACCTGGCTAACCTGTGACCTATATGCCTCACCTGCCAATTTTCACTCCACCAGACTTCTATCCTCCTACAAAATCCTGCAGTTCCCTTGGATGGTATCATCCACCTGGTCAACTTCAAACTGCAACAACATGCCAAACTTCACCTCAAAAATCTGTCCCACCTTCTCCTGAACTACCTCAACAATGGTATTTCCCTTCTTGTCCCTCTCCAGCTCCCTAAACAGCCACACCATCAACCACCACTGCTCTCCTACAAAGTGATCTATCAAAAGACACAGTCACAACAGTACGGTATCCTCAACCTCTCATCTAAGGCACTCTCCCCTCCTGAATTATCTACATTATACAAGCGTCTCACTTTCAGCCCTAAACCTACATTTAATTATGTTGCTTTGATGAAGGACCTACTTCCCTTCATACGCAATGTCAACTGGAAATATCACTCAGCAACCCAATCCCTAAACCTTTCCAACAGCAATCCCTAAACCTTTCCAACAGCAATCCCTAAACCTTTCCAACAGCAAACCTGACACTGAACCCTGCCTTGAACCCATTATTCCAATTGGATCCACCACAACCTCAAAATCATGCCTTACAAGCCTTCCAAGAATTCTGAACATCCAGCACTGCTTCACAATCCTTCCTTAGGTCCCTACAATACGACCGTAACTTGTTCTCTGCTGAACTCCAGGCTCTTCATTTCCTAAAAACTGATGAGTCCATCATTATCCTCCAAGCGGGCAAGGGATCTACTAATGTGGAACTTAACTGACAGGACTATTTAAGCAAGAGTCTATGCCATCTGTCCGACACCTCTATGTACAGCATCTGGCCATCAAGATCCCATCCATTTAACAAAAACTGACCTACAGTCCCTCCTTAAAAACTCAGTTCCTCACAAGGATTAATACCTCAATCCACAGAACTTCTTATCCCACCCTTTCTCCTAAGATCCACAAATACAATAACCCCCGTTTCCCATAGTTGCTAGATTCAAAGCACCCATCAAACATATACGTGCCTTAGCTGATCAACACCTCCAACCTACAGTATAATGACTTCCCTCCTACATTAAAGACACCAACCATTTTCTAGAGCATCTGAAATCTGTGCCTGTTCCCTTCCTACTACACACCTTCCTTGTCACCACTTCTGCCTCCCTCAACACCAACAACCTCTGTGTACACGGTCTGTCTAGTGCTGAACATTTGCTCAAGCAGCTCCCACCTGACCCCAGACTTATGACACCTCGTCCTTCCTGTTCTTCATTAATTACTTTTTTCTTGCTAATAACAACTAATTTACCTTTGAGGGGCAGACATACAAACAGTTCAGAGACAGTGCCATACAAACCAGCCTGACTCCTCCCAAAGCCAAACTTTTCATGGCTTGCTTGAAGGGTGCTTTCATGGGATCCACAAGGCTTCAACCCCTCCTTTGGGTTAAGTACGTTGGTGACACCTTTGCCATATGGACTCATGGTGAGGCTAACCAGTTAAAATTCTTAGAATCTCTAAAGACATTCTGCCAGTTAAATTTCACATGGTCCTATTCCAAACCTCTGCTACTTTTTTTGATGTTGACCTCATCCTCACCGAGTGTCAGCTACACACTTCTGTTCACTTTAAACTTACTAACAAACAACAGTACTTACATTCTGACAGTTGCCATCCTTTCCATGTCAAAGTTCCCTCGCATATATGACTCAGTAGAGGTAGCATTTTGTATTGGAAAAGGTAGAGTAACTTTGATTTTCAGGTATGTTCTATGTATTACCCCTCTTGTGAAAAATGTAACTTTTAGACCTTCTCCCCACTCTGTGTTAGCAGGCCGAAGTGGCCGTGCGGTTAAAGGCGCTGCAGTCTGGAACCGCAAGACCGCTACGTTCGCAGGTTCGAATCCTGCCTCGGGCATGGATGTTTGTGATGTCCTTAGGTTAGTTAGGTTTAACTAGTTCTAAGTTCTAGGGGACTAATGACCTCAGCAGTTGAGTCCCATAGTGCTCGGAGCCATTTGAACCATTTTTGAACCACTCTGTGTTATCTGCCATTTTCAAAAAATCACCATGCAGTGACTCTTTTTACATATTCTCCGCAATAAATTGCTTCCACTGTATTCTATGATAAAATGTGCCATTATCAATTTAAAAAGGCATTAAATTTACTGTAAGTTTCATATATGATAGGTTGGAAAATTTGGAAGAGCTACTGAGATATAAGCCAGTGAAAACCTGCAAAAATCTCAAGCAATCGTGAAAAGTCAGATATGTCAGTGGTTTCACCTTAATAACTTTCATTCAGTGCAATTTTTGCACAATACATAATAACCAGTGTCATACAGAATTTATTTTCCCTGAAGATTCATAGAAAATATCTGTACTTACTTCATACACATGTCGAGAAATATTACATTAACAATTTTAGTGAAAGTGAACTCGAAACTGAAAATACCATCCTCAGTCAAAATAGTATTCCTGAATGTAATATCTTTATGCCATCACATATGCAATACATACATATAGTTCAGGAGAGTCACGTAATTTCAGGAGAATAAGTATTTTTGAGAAAGAAAAACACAAGTTTTATACACTTTCACATGTACTTATATTTCAACAAAATTGAGTTTGAAAATAGATCTTAAATTTTATTTTAGTAATATATACAAAATTTTATGTTAAAAATTCATCAATTTCAGTTGAGTTGGCTCAGATGTGGTTCATGTGTACAATTCATCAGTTAGACCAATAGGCTTCACTATATAACTTGTCTTCTACATTGTCAAATTCCACCTCTGATGCATTATTCCATGGTTCGAATCCATGACAAACACATACAATGTAGCATTGAGGCCTCAAGTCATTTGCTGCAGTGCCTGTGAAGCTGGTACACTATGTGATCAAAAGTATCGGGACACCTGGCTGACAATGACTTACAAGTTCATGACGCCCTCCATCGGTAATGTTGGAATTCAATATGGTCTTGGCCCACCCTTAAGCCTTGATGACAGCTTCCACTCTCACAGCCATACGTTCAATCAGTAGTTGGAAGGTTTCTTGGGGAATGGCAACCCATTCTTCACAGAGTGCTGCACTGAGGGGAGGTATTGATGTCAGTTGGTGAGGCCTGGCACAAAGTCGGCATTCCAAAACATCCCAAAGGTGTTCTATGGGATTCAGGCCAGTCCATTACAGGGATGTTATTGTAGTGTAACCACTCTGCCACAGGTTGTGAATTATGAATAGGTGCTCAATCGAGTTGAATAGGGGTGCAAGCCCCCTCCATGAAAATCATGACCAAACCATAATGCCACCACCTCTGAACTTTACTGTTGGCAATACACACATTGGCAGATGACGTTCATCGGGCATTCGCCATACCCACACCATGCCATTGGATCACCACATTGTGTACCATGATTAGTCACTCCACATAACATTTTTACACTGTTCAATCGTCCAATGTTTACCCTCCTTACACCAAGTGAGGCATTGTTTGGCATTTACCGGCATGATGTGTGGCTTATGAGCAGCCACTCGACCATGAAATCCAGGTTTTCTCACTTCCCGCCTTACTGTCATAATACTTGCAGTGGATCCTGATGCAGTTTGGAATTCCTGTGGGATGGTCTGGATAGATGTCTCCCTGTAACACATTACGACCCTCTTCAACTGTCGGCTGTCTCTGTCAGTCAACACACGAGGTCAGCCTGTACGGTTTTGTGGTGTACCTGTCCCTTCACGTTTCCACTTCACTATCACATCGGAAACAGTGGACCTAGGGATACTTAGGAGCGTGGGACTCTCACATACAGACGTATGTTTGAGTGACACCCTATCACCTGACCATGTTTGAAGCCCGTGAGTTCCGTGGAGTGCCCCATTCTGCTCTCTCATGATGTCTAATGACTACTGAGGTCACTGATATGGAGTACCTGGCAGTAGATGGCAGCACAATGCGCTTAATATGAAAAACGTATGTTTTTGAAGGTATCCGGATACTTTTGATCACATAGTGTAATTTATTCATTGTCACTGGCACCAGACCACAAATGTCCTTCTTCCCCACTTGAGGGCATTTCTTTTCATATCCCAGCCACGTTTGAACTTGTCAATAAGTCTTATATGCATGATATTGAACTGCACCCCAGCCAAATCTTCTATCTCCTGCTTGGTGACCATTTCTGCTTGCTGAAATTTCTTCTGAAGCAATGAGATGAAGCGGGATTTTTTTTTTCTCCCATTCAATAACAATTTATCATTTGGCATTTGAGGAAATATATCACCATCAAAGAGAGCTTCTGCACAAGATTGTAGCCTGAAACAATGAGCTCTTTTGGTGCTGTTATTAGTTTCCTCTGTTGGGTACCCATCGAAGACAACCACAGGATTTTGACCACGATGTCATCGTATTCAGGTCACAAATCTTTTAAAAATATCAGGAAAACATTAGCTCGGACTCCAGCCATCATCTGTCACATCACTTTTGCTCCTTCCCATTTCTGCGTCACTTGGTAAAGGCATGAAGGCAGAGTACAATGTGGACCTTGTCCCTTCCTCAGAAAAAAAAGTGACAATGGAAAGTGAGGAAGTTTGATTCAAAATATTTTCTCAAGTCATCATCACACAGCTTAGAGGTATCATGCTGTAGAAAAGCATGAGAGGATCCGGAGCTACTTTTCATTTCTTTGTGTTTATACAATTGGCAGTGATCTTTGAAATTCAAAGATCTAAGGGATGGTCCATGTGTAGATTGGAGAGCCTCTCTGGAGGTAAGCTGTTGTCACCTTGTCATTATTATGTCTCATGTGACATGAAGACTGAACCTGGAATTCATTCATGCTATTTCGATAATCAGAATATGTTGAAAGTTAACACTTTGCACTCAAATCAGGTAGTCTATTTACACCTCTCCCTTTCATGAACAACATTTGACCTTCACTTAGACCCTCAGCAGAGATAAAGCACACAGATACTACAATACAGCACGAACATACACTCTCAGCAGTCAAACAGTAGCTGACAGAAACTTTGCAGAACTCCAAGGACTGTCCAGTGGAAGGGGCAACGCTGGAGAGAGGAAGGGTGAGGAAAGACGGGGAAGTCAGGTCAACAATGGGCCATCAATGAAAATTAAAAGATCTACTTTTAAAATTCCACCACCATGGACTCTTGCTCCTTCCGTCTGTGCCAATATAGAAAAGTTTCCTTATCCCTAGACAGAACCCAGTCCCATATACTGTTCCTGCCTTGTTTCTTGGCTCATGGAATCCCCCCAAATGGCCTTACCATCAAATTACCTGTCTCCGGCTGCCACCCCTCCTTCCACGATGATCTCCATCAGTTCAGATTCCGCCAATCCTTAGCCCTCACCAACATAGCCCTGTAAAACCATATTAACCAGGCCCCAAACCTCCTTGCAATACCTTCTCTCCTGCTATGCAATCCCAAATTCCTGGATCTATAACACACATTGAAACTTTGGCTCTCCAGGAATTAGAGCAACACGTACACCACCACCTCAAAAAACTCTCCAACCTGCTCACTTCCTACTCCCACATTGGAATACCACTGTCCACCACCTCTACAACAACCTCCAAACCTCCCCCACGTACCCTCATAGCTGACAAACCCCATCTTGCAGACCTATTACATTTACATTTACCCCAACCTCCAAAACTCCCTCTCACCACTACACAGAAACCAGAACCTAAACAGACCTGAAGCACAATCATGAACCTTTCCTCTAGAAGCCTTAGCCCCACAGAAATATCAGTCCTTTCCAAAAGCCTCACCTTTTGCCCCACCCCTAAATTTAATCATGTTGGAATTTAACAAAGACCTTCCCTCCTCCTCCCAGTACCTAATGTGGAAACACTTTTTTGCCACCAGTGCGACCGATCAAACCCAACCAAAGACCACTGTTGAACTGAGTCAGGCAGGCCTGACTCAATTCACTCATTCGTCTAACTGTGGTCCACCTCCACTGCCCCCAAACCATCCCCTGTTAACTTTCCAGAATTCCTTAGCCTCGAACCTTGCCTCACCACAATCCCCCCAAATCCCTTGACATGCAAACTAGCCTTACATACACAGAAAGCTCCACAAGCCACCATCTAAAAACTGGTCCTGACCTTATAATCTTAGCTGCTGACAGAGAGTCCACCACTGTTGTTTTGAACCGCAAGGGTTACCAGGCAGAAGGACTCTGCCAGCTGTCAGATTCATCCATCTACAAACACTGCCACAGTGACCCCATTTCCGAAATCCAGCAGGATCTCCAATTTCTCCGCAAATCCTTAGGCCCATACCAGAACCTCTTCCCAGAGTCCATCTTTCTCATCACCCCTACCACTCCACGCACTCCTATCCTCTACATACTTCCTACAGTCCATAAACCCAACCACCCAGGACACCCCATTGTGGCTGGTTACCGTATCCACACTGAAAGAATCTCTGCTCTCATAGCCCAGTACCTTAATCCTATTACCTGCACCTATCCTCCTACACAAAAGACACCAACCATTTTCTCCACCTACTCTCCACAGTTCCTGTTCCTTTACCACATGGTACACTGCTTGTCACTATTGATGCCACCTCCCTTTACACGAACATCCCTAATGCGTATCACCTTACTGCTATTAAACACTAACTTTCCCAACACCCGATGGATTCCAAACCAACCACCTCCTTCCTTGTTGCCACAATCAACTATATCCTCACCCACAATTACTTCTCCTTTGAAGCCATTACCTACAAACAAACCCGGGGTACAGCTATGGGCACCCGCATGGCACCACCCTGTACCAACAACCTATTCATGGGCCATCTAGAGGAACCCTTTCTAAACACCCAAAATCCCAAATCCCTCACCTGGTTCAGATTCACTGACGACATCTTAGTGATCTGGATGAAGGGTGTGGATGAAGGGTGAGGACACCCTATCCATTTTCCTCCAGAACTTCAACACCTTCTCCCCCATTCGCTTCACTGGCTCTACTCAACCCATCAAGCCATCTTCCTTGATGTTGACCTCCACCTCAAAGTTGGCTAAATCAGTACCTCTGTCCATGTCAAACCTACCAAACACCAGCAATACCTCCACTTTGACAGCTGCCACCCACTCCTTATCATGAAGTCCCTTTCATACAGTCTAGCCACTCATGGCTATCGCTCTCTGTATTGGCGAGCGGTCTGTCTCGAAATATACAGAGGGTCTCACTGAGGCCTTTACAGATCATAATTATCCTCCTAACCTTGTACAAAACAGATTTCCCTTGCCTTAGCCTACAGTCACCCAACACCTCTCGAAGTTCCATCGTCCAGCGACAGAGGCGCATTCCCCTTGTGAATCAGTACCACCCAGGACTGGAACAGCTGAATTACATTCTCCACCAGTATTTCGACTACCTCTTGTCATTCCATGAAATGAGAAAAGTTCTACCTACTATCCTTCCCATCCCTCCCACAGTGGTGTTCCGCCACCCAATGAACCAGATCTATATTCTTTAGTGATGAGATCCAAAATGCCTTTTGCAGAAAATTTCCGAGATTGGGTTTATGAAGAGGTTTTACCATCAATTAAGAAACACTGTGAATATAAAATGAAAGAGAGAATAACTCACTTGAAAAATTTAAATAAAATCAAAGATGAAAGTATAGAATGTTTCAGAGAAGTAATTTGTGACGCAGTTGGAATAATAAACGAAAGAAATGAAGATATATCCTTGTCCATCACTACACAACTCCTCTCCTTGCCTCATGGCTCATAACCCTGTAATAGACCTAGATGCAACACCTGCCCCATACATCCTCCCACCACCACAGCTTTGTATATCAGTAGCTGTTCTGAATTTTCCAACATGTTATATATGGAATTTGTGGGAAATTTAACACTCTTTAAAACTGATAATGGTAGATTTTTGCCTAGAATGCATAGAAGACGAGATACTGAGGAAAAATTGAAAAATGTGCCACTTCTTTGTGTTTTTTTCATGATGCTGGGTAAAGCACAAGAGGGAGAAGGTCTCAAACTTGGACTTTTCACGAGAGGGGTAATAAATACAGTGTATCGGAAAATCAAAATTATTCCACCTTTTGCAGCACAACCCCTTTTCAGGGCTACTTCTACTGGGCTAACAGCCTTGGCATTCAAGGCAAATGTACCACTTCAGATGCAGAGTACTTACAGCAATACACCACCATTCTCACCTCAGCCTTCATTGGACAGAATTATCCCACCAGCCTAATTCAAAGGTGGATTTCCTGGACTACTACATCCAATCTTTGTACTGCCGATCCTTACAAAAAAAAACTCAGTTCTACACTTCTTGCCACCTAGTGTTATCTTGGTCTTGAATGTATTAATCAGCTACTTCAACAAGGCTACGACGTCCCAAAATTGTGCCCTGAAATGAAGTCTATTCTGTCTGACATTTTGCCCACTACACCTAGAATAGCTTTTTGCTGCCCTGCCGATCTCCACAATATCCATGTCAGACCTTGTGCTTCTTCTGCACCAATTTCCATACCCAATGGCTCCTACCACTGTGACCATCCCCATTGTAAGACTGGCCCTATGCACACTCCTACCACCACACGTATCTATATACTATCAAAGGGAGAGCCACCTGTGAAACAACATGTAATGTATCAGATGTTACGTAAACACTATTCAGCCTTTTACAATGGTATGACTAGTGCCAAGTAATCAATTTGGATAAATGGACATAAGCAGAAGGTGTATAGTGGCCATACACAATATCCTGTTGTAGAACATGCTCTACAACATGACAGTCATGACCTCGGTGCCACATTTGGATTCTTTCCCTGGGCCCCAGCTTCGCCGAACTCTGCAGGTGGGAAGTGGTGATACAACATATCCTTGGTTCTCACCACCCACCTGGCCTCAATTTACATTATTTTTTTCGGCCTCAGCATTTCTTCTCAGTAACTATTCCTCCTTTCATTTCCTTTTAGTTTTCTATAGCTTTTATTTCTGACCTGTCTATCTTTCCCGGCCACCCTCCACTATCACATTCAATGTACTTAGCTTTCCATGCTTATTAACTCATGCACGACGTTTTGTCAGTAATCTCTGTCTTGCATATTACCCTATCTTCCACCCTTATTATTGGTTATAAATTGTATACTGAAGGTGAAAAAGCTGCAAACAGGTACGAATTTAAGGAGATGGGAGCTGGATAAACTGAAAGAACAAAGGGTTGTAGAGAGTTTCAGAGGGAGCATTTGGGAATAATTGACAATAACATGGGAAAGGAACACAGTAGAAGAAGAATGAGTAGCTTTGAGAGATGAAATAGCTAAGGTAGGAGAGGATCATGTACATAAAAAGGCGAGGGCTAGTAGAGGTCTGTGGGTAACACAACAGATACTGAATTTAATTGATGAAAGGAGAACATACAAAACTGCAAAATGGATAGGCAGGAACGGTTAGGGAACAAATGTAAGGATTTAGAATCATATATCACTAGGTGAAGGATAGATGCCACTTACAGGCAAACGAAAGAGAGATTTGTAGAAAAGAGAACCTCATATATGAATATCAAGAGCTCAGATGGAAAAGCAATCCTAAGCAAAGAAGGAAAAGCTGAAAGGCAGAAGGAGTATATAGAGAATCTATTTAAGGGAGATACAATATTATAGAAATGGAAGAAGACATAGATGAAGATGAGATGGGGGATAAGATACTGCGTGAAGAATTGGACAGTGCACCAAAATACGAGGGTCAGTCAAAAAGTAATACCTCCTATTTTTTTTTCTACGTTTAATTGTCAGGAAATTTAAATGCAATTACATAGGTTGAAAACCACAACATTGAGGATCATTTTGTCATTTTTCAATGTAATCTCCGCCCATCTCTACAGTTTTGGTCCATCTTTGAACAAGGGCATGTATCCCAGCACGGTAAAAATCACAGCTCTGCTTCCTAAGCCATTGACGCACGGATGTTTTGACGGCCTCTTCATCTTCAAAATGAATCCCACGATGAGCTTCTTTTAGTGGCCCGAACAGATGGAAGTCTGATGGTGCCAGGTCAGGGCTGTATGGGGGATGAGGCAAAACTTCCCATCCAATTTTGACAATCTCGTCAGAGGTGTGACGACTGGTGTGTGGTCTTGCATTGTCATGCAAAAGAAGAACATCTGCCATTGATTTTGTTGGGCGAACTCGCTGAAGACGTGCTTTAAGTTTGTTGAGGGTTGTGACGTATTGAACAGAATTTATTGTGCATCCCTGCTCCAAAAAATCAACCAGAATCACACTCTCTGTATCCCAGAAAACTGTTGCCATAACTTTCCCTGCTGATCGCACAGTTTTGAATTTTTTCTTCCTCGGCGAGCTTGTGTGACGCCACTCCATTGACTGCCTCTTTGATTCGGGTTCACAAAAATGCACCCATGTTTCGTCCCCGGTCACAATTTTTTTCAGAAACTCATCTCCCTCCAAACGGAAGCGCTGCAAGTGTTGGGAGGCTATTGTTTTCCTTGCCTCTTTATTCTGATCGGTTAACATTCTTGGAACCCACCGTGCACAAACTTTTGAGTACCCCAATTGTTTAATAATCGTGATCACACTGCCTTTACTAAGAGAAATAATGCGACACACTTCATCTGCAGTCACCCGACGGTCACCACGAATGATGTCATCAACTTGCTGAAAGTTGTGTGGAGTCACTGCACTCACCGGCCTGCCGCTCCGCTTTTCGTCAGTCAACGGTGTTTGCCCTTCAGCTTCCTTACAACGACGAACCCATCGTCTAACAGTGCTGACATCCACTGTCACAACACCATACACCTTCTTCAGTCTTTCATGAATGCGTATGGGCGTTTCACCTTCTGCATTCAAGAATTCAATCACACAACGCTGTCTCAAACGAACATCGATGTCGGCCATCTTACAAACTTCTGCTGTGCTGCCACCTGTTGACACAGAAAGTTACTACTGCAGTGGATTGCAGAAGAAGGTTTGAGGAATGGCGCCAAATCAAATTTTTCACTTAACTTAATTTCTTTAAGTAGAAAAAAAATGGGAGGCATTACTTTTTGACCGACCCTCGTACTTAAGTCGAAACAAGATCCCAGGAGCAGACAATATTCTGTTAGAACTTGTAATAGCTTTGGGAGAGCCAGCCATGACAAAACTCTTTCATCTCATGAGCAAGATGTGTGAGACAGGTGAAATACCTTCAGACTTCAAGAAGAATTCCAATCTAAAGAAAGCAGGTGCTGACAGGTTTTGAGTATTACTGCAGTATCAGTTTAACAAGTCATCATTGCAAAATCCCAACACGAATTCTTTACAGAAGAATGAAAAAATTGGTATAAGCCAACCTGAGGGAAGATCTTTTATTTATTTATTTATTTCATGTTCCGTAGATCCAGTTAGTGGGTCCATCACAAGGACATGGAACATGTCAAATTGTACAGGTTTCAATTTAAACTTACAATAAATGCAAGGGGAATTCAATGCCAAATTGTACGTAGTTTACGTAAGACATACTATAAATACAGTAATAGATACAATGTCAGCTAGATAACATAACAACCATTTAACAGAAAACGGAGTTTCAAATAAAGGTTACAGATAAGAGCACAAAGTTAAATCAGATATTAGGCCTACAAGAGTAAATACAGGTACAGCCAATTTGTTGTTACAAAAAGTGTGCTAATGCTCAAATGCACAATAAAATCAATTGAACTACTTCTAGACACAATAAGTTTAGTGATGGTATACATTTTCTTTCAGATATTCATCCACAATATAAAAAGATTTCTCTGTCAGGTAATCTTTGAGAACTTGTTTGAATTTTGGCAGTTCTGTATGAACACATTTGATATGTAGTGGTAGAGCATTGAACAGCTTAATGCTGGAGTAGTAAACTCCTTTTTGTACCAGAGTGAGACGTTTCATTTCGAAATGTAGATTGTTTTTGTTTCTGGTGTTATAGCCATGGAATTTACTGTTGTCTTGGTAGATAGAATAATTTTTGCACACAAAGGTCAGCAAGGAAAAAATATACTGTGAGGCAGTTGTTAGGATACCTATCTTCCGAAACAAGTGCCTTCAAGAATGTCTTTGATGGACCCCACACATTATTCTGATTGCTTTTTTTTTATGGTGAAAACTTTTTTTGTAAGTTGGTTGGTTCCACCAGAATATGATAGCATATGACATCAATGAGTGGAAGTAGCCAAAGTAGGCAACCTTAATGGTGTCAACTTCAGCCACTGAAGAAATTACCCGTAATGCAAATGTTGCCGAGCCAAGTTTTTTACATAGATGAAGAATGTGAACTGACCAATTACATTTGCTGTCTATGTAAGCACCCAGGAATTTTGTATCTTCAACTTTCTGTATTGGTTGATCTCTACATTTTATGTTAATTTCATCGAGATTACTTTGTGATGTATGGAACCTCATATGATGAGTTTTATCTGCATTGAGTGAGAGACCATTTGAGGAGAACCAATTTAAGATGTAACTAAAAACAGTATTTGTAGTTTGTTCAAGATCGTGATCTATCAAATCGCCAATTAGAATTGTGGTATCATCAGCAAACAGGGTAAATTTGGTGTTTGTCTCAGAACAAAGAGGAAGATCATTAATAAAGATGAGGAAAAGCAGTGGGCCCAAAACGGAGCCTTGAGGCACACCACACGTTATCGTGCCCCATTCAGACCAGTTTGGATTCCAGAGAGGTGTAGGAATATGTGAGGCAATACTGACTCTATGACTTCTCACAAAGATAGGTTCATGAAAGGCAAATCTATGTTTACAACATTTGTAGACTTAAAGAAGGCTCTTGACAATGTTGATTGGAAAAATTTCCCTCAAATTCTAAAGGTGGCAAGTGTAAAATACATGGAGCGAAAGTCAATTTACAATTTGTACAGAAATCAGATGGCAACTACAAGAGTTGACAGGCATGAAGGAGAAGCAGTGGTTGAGAAGGGAGTGAGGCTGGGTTGTAGCCTATTCCTGATGTCATTCAATCTGTACACTGAACAAGCAGTAAAGGAAACAACAGAAAAATTTGGAGTAGGAACTGAAGTCCAGGGAGAAAGAATAAAGACTTTGAGATTTTGCCGATGACATTGTAATTCTGTCGGAGAAAGCAAATGACTTAGAAGAACAGCTGAATGGAGTGGACAGTCTCTTGAAGGAAGGATATAACATGAAAATCAACAAAAGCAAAATGGAGATAATGGAATGTAGCTGAATTAAATTGGATGATGCTGAGGGAATTAGATTAGGAAATGAGACAGTTAAAGTAGTAGATGAGTTCTGATATTTGGGCAGCAAAGTAACTGATGATGGCTGAAGTAGAGGCTGGCAATGGCAAAAACAGTGTTTCTGAGCAAGAGAAATTTGTTAACATTGAGTATAGATTTAACTGTCAGGAAATCTTTTCTGAGAGTATTTGCATGGAGTGTAACCATGTATGGAAGAGAAATATGGACACTGAACAGCTTAGACAAGACAAGAACAGAACCTTTCAAAATGTAGTGCTACAGACAAAAGATGAAGATTAGATGGGTTGATCATGTAACTACCAAAGTGGTACTGAAAAGAACTGGGGGGAGAAAAAACTAATTGTGGCACAACCTGACTAGAAGAAGGTATCGGTTGGTAGAATGCATTATGAGACATCAAGAGATCACCAATTTATTACTGGACAGAAGCATGTGGGGTAAAAATCGCAGAGGGAGAATAAAAGATTAATACATTAAGCAGATTCAGAAGGATCAGTTCGCAGTAGTTACTCATAGGTAAGAGGCTTGCACAGGGTGGAGTAGCATGGAGAACTGCATCAAACCAGTCTTCGGACTGAAGACCACAACAATACCACCAACCCATTGCCCACTAGATAAACGGCCACCATTAAACTGTGGCTGAGAGCAAAATAGACCACCCTGTGGCATAACATGCAGCTGAAATGAACATGCTTGATTTCAATGGCTGCTTCAACACCTGAGCCATCTGGACCCTCCCCTCCATCAAGAATTGTACTACACAGATGGGAGTTATCCTCACAACACGTTCACCACTCTTTACATTATCCTGGCCCCAACATACAGTAACTTACTGTTCCCATCCCACACCCCCAGCTAACCGTTTCCATCTCACCCCTCCCAACATCCCATCACCTCCTCCCTATTCCTGTCTCACACCCTCTTTGTGTGCTGTCCTCAGCCAATGCACCTGCACATCTGTTCCCTTCCCCACTCCTCTCGTGTTTGCTACCCATCTGCCCCCCTCCCTTTCAATGTCCCACAGCCTCCCCATGCTGTGCCCAGTGGCAGTCTAGTCTCTGTGTGTTCCACCAGCCAAAGCTCTTCTATTTCCCCACCCATATCATATCCCTTCCCCTCCCCTGTCCTCTTCAGATGGCAGATTCCATTCTATGTGACAGTTGCATTCCAGTCCAAGCTGGCAGAGATGGTGGTGATGTGTGCATGAGGTGTGCTTGCTTGTGTGTGTGTGTGTGTGTGTGTGTGTGTGTGTGTGTGTGTGTTTCCTTTTCTGCAGAAGGCTGTGGCCAAAAGCTAATGTGTAAGTGTCTTTTCGTTGTGCCAGTCCACAACTTAACGTGTCAACTTTATGGTAAGTAGCAAGCTATCTTTTCCTCATGTTGCTGATCTCATTCAAACATTAGAATAAAGTGGGGTTTATATCCTTGATTCAAAGTATTCTGATACATTAGATAAATAGCTAATAGGATAGCATTTCACTTTGTTTTGGGGGTTTTTACATCAATTCTTGATGTTTACCTGTTGCAGACTTTTCGATGAGAGTATAAAACTCACTTCACTTCTGAGGCCTATATAGGAATGCATACTCTATATCAAAATTATTTTTACTTACAATATTGTGGCTGCATATTGCACAGTTCATTCTAAATTTACTTTTATCATTAAACACACTTACCATCAGGCGGTAAGTAAAGATCCCAAGGTCACTAAAGAAGCTTTACCTTATTGGAAATTCAGGAAAACAATCTAATAGGTCAGAGAACCAAATGGTGTGGAAGAAATAATAATGACCATAATAACAATGAAACAAACTTTGTTGGAACATGAGGATATGCAAATGGATGAGCACGTTCTTTGTTGGAGAGCCTCTGCAATGTTGTTCGAGTTTAGGGGGAATAACAAGTGGATTGAGACGTGATTGAGAATTTGGACTGAGGAGAAATTTATAGTTTATTTTTTGTAAAACACAACTATTGTCTTGAATATGACACATGATAATTTTCCTTTTCTTTTACTTCAATAGTTAATGTTACTAATATCAGTTAGCACAAAAGGTGGCAGAAATTTTATTAACCACTTAGGAACAGAATACCTCTATCTCAAACACACAGAACAAAGAGAAAGCTCTACCTATTCGGAGTGAATGACTTATGCCATTGTATTGCTTCATCATGACAGACAAAATGATATTTTATTAGCGCAGAAAATAATGCAGAATGTACTCATTGTTATTATTCGCAGTGGAGAATGACAATGGAAAAGCAACATGTTTTCTCAATCTTATGGTCTCCAGAAATAATGGAGGGCATGTTTTCAATAGTTACACGAAGTCCACATGTGCTCATATTGTAAATAGTAGGTTATTGATGGATGGAGGGATGGAGATGTTTGTATGGGCATATGACAGCAAGGTCTTCAGCATCTGCACAAAAACAGATTGAGAGAAGTGTCGCTAAAACACACAATATAGCAGATGAATGTGGCTGGCTGACCGCAAGAATAAAAAAGGAGGTGCCAGCCATTCCGCAACTCACTAAAACCTCCAGCCGAAAAGTTTAGGCTTGGTCATACTCATCTCATCATCTAAAATAGAAGGCAGATCCCCACCAATATCTGCTTCTGCCCCTGCATCACAGTATAAAATGCACTGTGTTAAAACATGGCGGATATAGTTGTGCACGAAATAAGCATCGCAAAGCAGGGGATCCTCTCGTCACAGGTCACAGTAAAAAGCTATGTGTGAGAGGGCAATGCACAATTCTAAGAGTTGTGAGGGTCACTCCATCCCTCCTGAGCAGCTGGTAGGTAGGAGCAGCACCATGGCCGGGTTGTTGACTTCACCAGCTGCAGTTTGTTGGCCATCACCACCAGCCATTCCTTGTCCCACAACTGCATGCACTTCCTGTGTAGTGCAGAAACGACAGCCTGCAAGGGAGTAGGACACTGGGCCACTCCAACTGTCATGTTAATTTCCCCGTATCCCTATATGATCTGGCACACAGCAGAATGACACCTGCTTACCCCATCACATATCAGCCAGATCAAATCCTCAGCTGGGTACAGCTTCTGTAACAATTGTAAGACACAAACAGAATCAGAGCAGATGAGAAACCGCTTGCCCCAAATATGATGAATCTGCTCAAAGACCTTCAGGACTGCGTGGAGCTCCACTGAGAACGGTGTATTTGTCAGGAAGGTGAATCCTGGTACATCGTCAGGCAATACTACAGAGCAGCCAAAGGAATTCCCTAATTGGCAACATCAGTGTAAACTACTGTGAAAGTGTGACCCACATCTAAAATGTTAAAAAACAGAGACTGGAATGTAAAATCTGGCGTAATATCTTTCTTAAAATTAGTCTGGGCCTCTGGAGGAGCCAAGGTGGAAATCTGCTCTAACTTCATCGTAAAACATTAGACTGGCCACACATATCTTGAAAAGGCAATCCTGTGCGTGAATTCCATAGGGCTTTATTGTTCTTTCCCTGCTAAAAAATAGCCGTGCCAATGGAAGCCGAGCAATGGTATGGTATGCAGGTGTGTACAGTGTTTTATGTGCCAGGTGCGCTGTAAGTAGCCATTGCTTGATGTGAAGTAGTGGTTCACCAGCCTCTGCAGAGAGGCTGGGTATGGGGCTTGTTCTGAATGCCCCAGTGACCAACCAAATCCTTTTATGCTGAACCATGTCGAACATCTTTAAATAAGAGTGTCTTGCAGACCCATACATGTGGACCCATAAATAAAGCCGAGATCGCACAAATGCCCTGTAAAACCAGAGAAGACAAGTCCTGCCTACTCTCTATGTACTGTGGCTAAGATATTTTAAAATATTTAGAGCCTAAAGACACCACTGATTCAGGTCCTTAAGATGTGGTAACTATGTAAGCTTAGAGTCAAATATGAGGCCCAGAAACCTCACTGTGTCTTTAAAATTAAGAACAATGTCCCTCATCGTCAACACAGGAAAGTTTAAAATGGAACAAGAAGCGTTAAAAAGAACACACACAGACTTCTTGGTTGAAAACTTAAAACCACTCTTCTGCGACCACTCTTCCAAACGTCGAAGAGTTAGTTGCAACTGACGTGTTGTTAGTGAGGCTTGAAGAAGAGCAAAATAGAGAAGTCATCCACAAACAAAGAATACTGGACAGGTCTTTTCACTGTGGATGTACTGCTATTAACAGCTATGTCAAAGATAGTCACACTTAAAACACTACCTTGAGGGACATCATTCTCTTGCTCAAAGCAATCACACAGGGCGTCACTGATTCGCAATCGAAAATATCATGGCGAGAGGGGGGACTGAATAAAAATTGGAAGACAACCACAAAAAACCCATTTGTGAAGCTGCTTGACGATAACATGCATCCAAGTAGTATCATAGGCCTTCTTGATGTCAAAAAATATACGTAGAAGGTGCTACCAGTGCAAGAAAGCCTGTTGTATACTCACCTCCAGTAGGGCCAGATTATCAAAGGTGGAACGATACTTTCTGAACCCACACTGAAAGTGAGTAATTCTAAGACCTAGACAAGGCGGCGGTTGACCATCTGCTCCAAGGCCTTTCCCACACACCTAGTGAGGGCAACAGTATGATAACTATTTGGGCATGTACAGTCTTTCCCAGGCTTTAAAAGAGGAATTAAAACTGTTTCATGCCACAAGTCAGGAAAGTGACTCGATGCCCAAACGGCATTAAAAAGTGCGAGGAGGATATCTTTGACTCACCTTATGAGGTGCCACAGCATACTGTAACGGATTATGTCATGACCAGGGGACATGTCATGAGCCGCAGACAATGCAGAATCCAGCTCCCACATGGAAAATGAGCAGTTGTAATATTAATCACTGGTGGACCAGAAGTCCAAACTGCTCCTCTCAGCAACTGCTCTATGGTGCTGGAAACCTGGATCCTGACTGGTGGTTGCAATCACTGTGGCAAAACAGGTCGCTATAGTCTGGGCAATGCCTCGTGAACTGGTTTGGAGAGTACCGTTTCCCATTACTACAGCCATGGGGCACCATCGTACTCTCCCAGAAATTCTCCTGATGGTCTCCCCTACAACAGAACTCTTTGTGGAATGAGTAATGGTGTTCAGGAACTGCAACAACGACCTCTTCTTGCTCTCTCGAATAATTAAGCGGCATTTTGCCCTCACCACCCAAAAGGCTGCACGATTATCTGTGGTTGGCTGGCACTTGAACCGATGCAGAGCTGCACGCTTAGTCCTGATTGCAGATATGCATTCGTCACTCCACCAAGGGACAGGTTGCCTCTTCAGTTGTCCGGTGGACTGTGGAATGGATGCTTCGGCAGCATGGTGGATCACTTTGGTAGTATGATCCACCCATTCCTCAACATTGACATGATGGTCAAATTGGGCTAGCTGCCTGTAAAGTGTCCAGTTCGCTCAACTGAGCACCCAACGCGGTGGTTTCCTTTTGGGTTCCACTCTATCTGGCAGGTTAATCCAGATCGGGAAGTGATCACTTCTGTGCAAGTTGTCAGCCATTTCCCACTGACCAGTGTGTGCAAGGGCTGGAGAGCAAAGTGAGAGATTGATGGCAGAGAATGACCCAGTTGAAGTGCAGAAGTGTCTGCTCTGTCCCGTATTTAGCAAATGTGCCCATGATGACATGAGAAACCTCTCAATTACCCGAATCCTGGGACAGATAGTCGCAGAGCCCCAAAGCATATTGTGTGTGTTAATATCACCACAGAGGGTGAAGGGGTGGGGGAGCTGTGTAAGAAGGTCGTTTAGAGCCTCTTCACCGAGCGCAACACGTGATGGCAGGCAAAGGGAGCATATCGTCAACGGCCCCCTATGCATGTGTACTGACATGGCAACTGATTGTAAGAAGTGAGAGGGGCGGGGAGTTGTAGTCAGTACTGGCGGAAATACATACTACTCCCTTCGCTCTCCCTCCACCCATGTCGTCCTTTTTGTGGAGTACATAGTCTCGGAGCTCAGGGGCGTACAAGTGATGGAAATGAGTTTCCTGGAGACAGAAACAGAATGGTCTACCCAGGGATAGTAGATGAAGTTCCTCCACATGTCTCCTGAACCACTGCAAGTTTCACTGAAGCATGGGAGTCATCTACTCCGGGGGTTGCACCTTCACCCTGTCTCTGCGCCAGGGTGAAGGTGGTAGGTAGCAAGATGAGTGCCCAAAACATACCTCATACTCCACTGGCACTAGGGAAGAGTCAGATGAAGCATCAGGTAGAATCACATTGACGTGGTCCGACAGTTTACTACTTGATTTTACCTGTTGCTGCTGCTTTACAGTAGCTTTTTGCTGCTTTGAGTGCTTTAATGTAGCTGGAGTGGGAATGGTAATGGCTGTGCTGGGTGCCTGAACAGCCTCAGCCGTTGGAGGTGTTTGGGGCTCTTCCATGTTAGCCACAGTACCTGGGGATCAGCTGTTTTAGGGTGTGGTACAGGTTCTGGAATACTTGCTGCCTTGAAAGTGCTCTGACATGTGCAGGTGTTAGTGCTGACACTCACCACTTCTGTTTGTGTATAGGCATCAGCTTTGGGAGTAGGCTTCTGAAGCACTGATGGGAGGCTGCATGGACTTGTAAATCTTTCTGGCCTCACCATAGAGGATATGCTTGGTTGTTTTTATTTCCTGTGTTTTGTGTTCCTCTAGAACTATTCTGCAGTCCCTACTCTAAAAAGAGTGGTTTCCAGAGTAGATGATACATTTGGCAGGAGACGAGCAACCAGCCCCTTCATGAGCGGCCTTACCACATTTACCACACATCGCTTCTTGCCTGTATGGCCAAAATGCTGGTATTTAAAACAGCGCATTGGGTCTGGGAAATAAGGCCTCACACCTCACACTAAGGTGAAGAAAGCCAGCCTCAACGTGCTCAGGAAGTTTCGTGCGACTGGATGTTAGGATAAAGGAGTCGGATTTGGTAAGATTCCTATCCACCCTCTTCATGATGTTTTGCCCATCAACTATACCCTCTGGAGCCCATTCATGTTGCAGCTCCTGCTTGGCAATGTCAAGTAGATCTCCACATGTCACAACACCTTTGCTATAATTCAAGGTGCTGTGCAGTTTAGTGGCTATCACATACTCCCCAAGGTATTATCAGTTTGTAGGTTAGTGACTTGCTGGGAATTTGAAGTTCCCACTGGCAGGGTCCCAGTGCATAAATGCTTTACTGATTTTAAGGAACCACAGATTCTCTCTAAACTCTTTTGTATAAAGAAGGGCAAAACCTTAAAACTACCCTACTCCCATTTCACTACGAGAAACAGACTCCGAGGACTAGCACGCATTCTATTAATGGACAATGTACGCTTTGAATAAACTCTTGAGTCAGAAGGACTGACTACATGAGCCCTCTTGTTACACTAGATGTTAGTACCTACCAGTGGCACACCCTTTCCACTGGGAAAAGGAAATTTTGGAGGACCAGTTTCAGTCCCACGAGCAGCTAGACAGAGCCCCATGTGCCTGAGTAAGGTTTATACAACTGAGATGGTGCTGCAGGTTCCCCAGAGGTTGCCCACTAGTGACTGTTCCACCTCAACAGCCATGCATCTCATCAGTGCGTGGCACATCTTTAGACTTATGTTTTTTTATGGAAGTTTCTACCATCCCCACAATCTGGGCAGTTGAGTCAAGATCCCCACTCCCTGTGACATACAATGTTCCACCGTCGTGCCTCACAATAGTTGCTAAAGCATGCCCAGGGCTTAAGGTGACAGAGGATTGGTGGTGCTACTAAAGCAATTAAGAGCATGTTTGGAAGCTTAGACTACAGAATCATGTACTGTGCCTATAATAAACATTACATGGGCAGACATGGGCAGAGTATTTGAAAGTCATAAACATCTTTAAACTCTCATACCAGCAGGCTGCTGTTACTGGTGATGCAAGAATGGAGGGAAGTCCATTTGCTTCCACACTGTCTCCTGCAAGCTCTAAATAACTGGCCAGAATGAATACAAATTTTTGTCAAATAGAAAGAAGCACACACCAGTGGACGAGCATCAATCCTTTATGATAGCTCTTTTAACAAATCCCACGTTGTTTACAGTATGTCCTTTCGATGGTATTGTAAAGGATGTTGTTTATTGGGCTGCTGAGGCAAGGCAGGATATTTCAGAAAATACTCTGAGAAAATCATGGAGAAAACTGTGGACATCTTTTGAATTACAGGACAACCTAGTTGAAAATGAAGAGGAGAATCTACTACAAATGATACAGACAACCCCTGGATGTGAAGAAGCTAGTGAAGGAGAAAGCTAGTGAAGGAGATGTAGATGAGTGGATGGCTGCAGATGGGGCACGTGTAGAGAACCAGGAAGAAGTGGACTGCTGTGACAATGAGCCTGAAAGAGACAAAGGGGAGCTGGTGCCACACAGTGATGCAGCAGAAGACCTTGACCTCACGCTACATTATTTGGAGCAACAGCCCACAGCTCCACCTGCTGATTTGATGTTTTTGAGACGATGGCGCAACTATGCATCGTATAACAGACAGTCTTCATTACGCCAAAACACAATGACTGAGTTTTTGTCCTGTAAAAAGTAGGGATAAAATGTCCACTGTATTTTAGTAAGTTTGACAGCTTTTCTTTCATTGTTATGCATTGTTTAAACCTAATGTTTTCTTGCCAATTTTTCTAATACGTGTTTACTGTACTGTGTAAATTAAAATAGTGTATATGTACAGCAGTTTATCGCACAGTTTTCCATACTTAGACTAACATTTTTCATGTTCAGATTACTGGGGTTCGGGATAGCGGGACTCTGCTGTAATCAGATTGTATGTAGGCTGCTTTACTTGGTCACTTGTATACTGTTCATATCTGTGTTCTCATATAAGCATATTTACACATTGCCTTTACTCTAGGCCATTCATTTGTCCTATCCATACCAACATATACAGTTAGTAACCTCAGGACGCTATCTACATCTGTAACTCTTCGTTGAGCTCTTTTACCTCTTCATCAGAATGCGAGGAAGTTGGTGCACACAAGTAAATGACGTATGTGCAGTACCTGCAACACAGTACGCTCTACTTAATTTTCTTATTTAACCAAAGCCTACACAAGAATTTCCTCCCTGCTCTCTTCTTCTGTAAGAAAACAAATGGCTCAACTGTAATTGTAATTGCTCTCTATTTTATCCACCACACTTATGATAAACTGTACTACTTGTCATTTTATATTATCTGACTACTTTTACAACTTTTAATAATTAAAAAAAGAAAAAGAAAATGAGCAGAAACAGATCGGTTTCTATGGGCCATTTTATTGTTTATGTAACCAAACTTCACCTACTCGTAGCAGGGTTCAGCTGCAGCAAGCCCCATTCCTAAAGCCACTGCCTGGGTTTCAATAGTCCACTACTCCCAATACTCTTTCATAGAGCCAGAATAGAGACATCCTCAGAATTCAAACAAACACTGAGTTGTTCTAAAATTCCACCAATAGTTAGGGATAGGAATTTCAATCACTAGCGAGTCTAAAAAAAATAAACACGTTCTGCAAGATCTCAAAGCATCTCTATATGAAGTTGATAGTGGTGCACTCTCTCGAGCATGTATGGGTATCACAACATACTGGTAGTCTTAAGTTTTTTATGTTCCGTGAATCATACTCCCAATAACTCCCTGCGTTGTGGAATGTGTCAGCAAGTTTAACAAACTAGATATATTTTCTCTGACTACATACCCAATATCTACATAACATGATATTTCGTTTTACTCTTAATTGCTGTAATCCCATCAGACATATAATGGATGATACCATACTATTAAACCGCCACTCTACACCTACGCCTGACAAGTTCACTACAAGTGGGGAACAGCAAAGCCTGGCTGGCAGATCACACGAGCCCACAAATCAGCCTTCAGTCAGACAACAAATGTATTCATATTCAAGGCTGACAGGCATATTGATGACTCTGCAAGACACCAGTTATTGTAAGGACTACCCACACCATAACCGAGCATACTTGGAATCCACTACCATTACCACTACAGGAACTGCTAATAAAGCCTGTCCACACCACGTTAAGAACTCAACAGAGTTTGTGAAAGCGATTCAAGAGACATCTGGACAAGGGTGATTGCCCAGTCAGCTGCAATGTAACATCTTACTTCACACAGGTAATACTAGAGGTATTACTAGAGAGTAACTTTGGGAGCAACATGGTGAATCCGGTTTCAGATGCACTCACCACACTTACATGCAATAAGATGAAAAATTCTATGAACAGATAGATGGAATCAACACAGAATACTCTCTAATTCAAGGAACCACTAACTTATATATGGATCACTTTGAGGCAACAGCTCTCAAATCCACATGCCTGAAATCAAAGAAGTTGTACGGATATATTGGTGGTGCATTTGTGGTTTGGCCGCATGGTGGAGAAAAAAATACAAGAATTACTGCGCTACCTTAACAGCTTACACAATAATGTCAGCTTCACCAGGGAGCTATCATTCCTAAACATTCTGGTAAAGAATCCTGATAGCATGCTGAGGCATTCTGTCTACGCCAATAACTGTTACCATCCAGAGCAATGCAAATCTGTGCTCACCATCAGCGCGGCGCAGAGAGCAGGTGACATAAGCGACAAGGAAAGTCTGTCTACCGACTTGTAGCAAAAAATCTCAGACACACAAACAAGACGTGCCCTCCAGCTGAGCAAGAAGAAATAACAAAACATTCCACATGAAGAACATGTGAGCAGTGTTTGCCTCAACCAAACCAGCATGCCTGCAGTGGCAAAACAACATTAACAAAGGACACACATTTACTTTTGAATAGAGAAAGGTGCTGTGTTACACTAGTGAGTTCTGGAATTTGTTCATCAAACAGGCAGTGCAAATAAAAGTTTGTGACAATCTTGTCAACTGGAATAGAGGTTTCCAACTGAGCTCTGCATGGGATATGTTGTTGTTGTTGTCTTCAGTTCTGAGACTGGTTTGATGCAGCTCTCCATGCTACTCTATCCTGTGCAAGCTTCTTCATCTCCCAGTACTTACTGCAACCTACATCCTTCTGTCTCACACATCTTGCTCACCAGATGGTAGAGTTTTGTCAGGACTGGCTCCCCCAAGGCCGTCAATAGTTCTAATGGAATGTTGTCTACTCCCGGGGCCTTGTTCCTACTCAGGTCTTTCAGTGCTCTGTCAAACTCTTCACGCAGTATCGTATCTCCCATTTCATCTTCATCTACATCCTCTTCCATTTCCATAATATTGTCCTCAAGTACATCGCCCTTGTATAGACCCTCTATATACTCCTTCCACCTATCAGCTTTCCCTTCTTTGCTTAGAACTGGGTTTCCATCTGAGCTCTTGATATTCATACAAGTGGCTCTCTTTTCTCCAAAGGTCTCTTTAATTTTCCTGTAGGCAGTATCTATCTTACCCCTAGTGAGATAAGCCTCTACATCCTTACATTTGTCCTCTAGCCATCCCTGCTTAGCCATTTTGCACTTCCTGTCGATCTCATTTTTGAGACGTTTGTATTCCTTTTTGCCTGCTTCATTTACTGCGATTTTATATTTTCTCCTTTCATCAATTAAATTCAATATGTCTTCTGTTACCCAAGGATTTCTACTAGCCCTCGTCTTTTTACCTACTTGATCCTCTGCTGCCTTCACTACTTCATCCCTCAAAGCTACCCACTCTTCTTCTACTGTATTTCTTTCCCCCATTCCTGTCAATTGTTCCCTTATCTCTCCCTCAAATTCTGTACCACCTCTGGTTTAGTCAGTTTATCCAGGTTCCATCTCCTTAAATTCCCACCTTTTTGCAGTTTCTTCAGTTTTAATCTACAGTTCATAACCAATAGATTGTGGTCAGAGTCCACATCTGCCCCTGGAAATGTCTTACAATTTAAGACCTGGTTCCTAAATCTCTGTCTTACCATTATATAATCTATCTGATACCTTCTAGTATCTCCAGGATTCTTCCATGTATACAACCTTCTTTTATGATTCTTGAACCAAGTGTTAGCTATGATTAAGTTATGCTCTGTGCAAAATTCTACCAGGCGGCTTCCTCTTTCATTTCTCTTCCCCAATCCATATTCACTCACTATGTTTCCTTCTCTCCCTTTTCCTACTCTCGAATTCTAGTCACCAATGACTATTAAATTTTCATCTCCCTTCACTACCTGAATAATTTCTTTTATCTCATCATACATTTCATCAATTTCTTCATCATCTGCAGAGCTAGTTGGCATATAAACTTTTACTACTGTAGTAGGTTTGGGCTTCGTGTCTATCTTGGCCACAATAATGCGTTCACTATGCTGTTTGTAGTAGCGTACCTGCACTCCTATTTTTTTATTCATTATTAAACCTACTCCTGCATTACCCCTATTTGATTTTGTATTTATAACCCTGTATTCACCTGACCAAAAGTCGTGTTCCTCCTGCCACCGAACTTCACTAATTCCCACTATATTAAACTTCAACCTGTCCATTTCCCTTTTTAAATTTTCTAACCTACCTGCCCGATTAAGGGATCTGACATTCCACGCTCCGATGGGATATGGTGTTAGCAAAAATATGTCAAGATTGCTCTGATGTGAAAGCAGTAGAGGCAGCAGGCAGAATAAACAGGTTGCTGCAGTTTTGACAACTGCACCTTCCCCTTCCATCCTGTCGGGAGGCCTCCCAACCACCACCTATGTCAGCTCTTCTGAAACCATTGGATCCTTGGCAAGGGAGTCTGCAGTCCAATGGCTATAAAGGAATAAACTAGACAAGAACCTGACACTTTGCCTGAAGATAATGAGTAGGAAACTCATCAAAATATTGCAACAACACGTCGCCACAGCTTGACTGATAAACGGAGAAGATTCTTGTCAAAAGTAAAGCAGTAATTTGAAACACAGCTTAAATTTTAATAACTAGAAACCAATGATGCTGAACTCCATCATATGAAGGCACTTGCTAATCTATACAAATCTTCCCCATTCGCATCAGTTGAATGATCAGCCTACAACTTAACTAAGTTTCTTTTCCCCTTCAAGCACTGTACAGTGTTACAGACCTAGCACAACCTATTCACTGTGAGTAGTAAGCAAAACATTCATTAGTGAGTCAGCCTAAGGTCACATCGGGCAAGTTTGACATTCTCAGTCTGACATGTTACCATGATGTAAGAAGCATGTCTACTTCTGGGGTGTCATTACATCAATACTTGTCCCATAGATCATGAAGACAACTTTTCATAATGATGTGGAATGTGTGAGTTTAACATAAGGTTTCCGCATGCAATATAATTTTTTTCTTTTCTATTACAATTACTACATCATATCTAAAAATTCATCTATTGAGTAGTAGTTGTCATTCAGAAATTCTTTTAATTTCTTTTTAAATGCCAGTTGGCTATCTGTCAGACTTTTAATGCTATTTGGTAAATGACGACAGACTTTTGTGTCACCATAATTCACCCCTTCCTGTGCCAAAGTCAGATTTAACCCAGAATAGTGAAGATAATTCTTTCTTCTAGTTTTGTTGCTATGCACTTTGCTATTATTTTTGAACTGGGATGGGTTTTAATAACAAATTTCATAACTGAATATATGTATTGTGAAAGTACTATGAATATCCTTAGTTCCTTAAATAAATGTCAGCAAGTTGATCTTGGTTGGGCTCCAGCTATTATTCTGACTACACACTTTTGTGCAGTGAATACTTTTTCTCTTAATGGTGAATTATCCCATAATATGATCCAATATGACAGCACTGAGTGAAAATAGATGCAGTACAGTAATTTATTGATACGTTTATCACCAAAATTTGCAATAGCCCTAGTAGTGTAAGTAGCTGAACTCCCACATTTCAGTAGATCATCAGTGTTTTTCTTCCAATTCAATTTCTCATCAATGAACACACCCAAAAATCTTCAATATTCTGCCTTGCGAACAGACTTCTGTTCAAAGCCTATATTTATCAATGGCGTTATGCCATTTACTATACAGAATTGTATATACCGTGTTTTCTCAAAATTCAGTGAGAGTCCATTTGCAGAGAACAACTTAATAATTTTCTGAAAGACATTATTTACAATTTCCTGAGCTAATTCTTCTTTTTGGGTGTAATTATGATCAATGAAAAGAACTAGCTTTGCATTTTCATGAATACAGAGTGGCAAGTTGTTAATACATATCAAGAACAGTAAGGGACCCAAGACTGAACACTGTGGGACACCATTCTTGATACCTCCCCAGTTAGACTTTGCTGAATTTTGCAGACTATCTGTACTGTTAATTTCCACCTTGTGCATTCTTCCAGTTAAATATGAATTAAACTATTTGTGCACAGTCCCACTCATACCGTAATACTTAAGCTTAGAAGTAGTCACACAGTCAAAAGTCTTTGAAAGATCAGAAAATATCCCAATGGGTGATGTTCAGTTATTCAGTGTGTTTAATATATGATCAGTGAAAGCATACATGGCATTTTCTGTTGAAAAGCTTTTCTGAAAATTAAACTGGCATTTTGTTGGTCTTCATTTTTACAAACATGTGAAGCTATTCTCGAATACATTACTTTCGCCAGAATTGTGGATAAAGGAGTCAGAAGTGAGATTGGGCAGCAGTTGTTAGCATCAGACCTATCTCCTTTTATATGCAATGGTTTAACAAGAGCACATTTCAGTCTATCTGGAACAGTGCCTGGTTTCAGCGAACTACAACGCATATGGCTGAAATCCTACTTATGTGTTGAGAATAAGCTTTTAGTACTCTGTTGGAAATGACATCAATTTACTTTTGAGTGAATTTATTATTTTCCTAATTTCAGTAGGAGAGGTGGGGTTGCAATTCCATTTTATCAAACTGCATAGGTATTGCCGCTCCCATATACAGCCTTGCATTTCCTAAATAACAGCTGGGTCCTATTTTCTCTACAACACTTAAAAAGTGATTATTAAAAATATTATCTACTTCTGTCTTTTTGTTAACAAATTTTTCATCGAGTTTGATAGAAATATGGTCTTCCTGTGCTCTCAATTGCCCTGTTTCCCTTTTAACATTATTTCACATTGTTGTAATTTTATCATCAGAGGTGCCAATCTCAGACATAATGCACATACTTCTGGACTTTTTAAGAACTTTTCTTAATACAGTGCAGTAGCTTTTATAATGTTTGACTGTTTCTGGATTAATACTTCTTCTAGCTATTAGACATATACTTGTGGGGTGAGTATTGAAATCTCTCATGCTTCTTATGACAAGCTCTTGCAGTCACATCTCCACCTATGGTGCAATAGCCTGCCAGCACCTGAAAAGCTTAACAAGACATAACCAGTACTAAGTCTTGCTAGAGCTATGCAAAATGCAGTCTCAGTCCAGTCCTGAGCATGTCTAAATGTCTGAGCCTAGGATCAAGTGTCTAAATTTCTGAGCCTAGGATCAACACCACCAATTGGACACTGGGAAGAAACCACACTGTAATACACCTTAACTGATGATGGGGAAGTATATAAATATATAAATCAATGCAGAACTATTTAAACCTAATGTCTCTAAAATACAAGTCCAAGTTAACCTTTGTGGTTACAGTCCTGTTCAGTGCCACAGCAAGATAGACAGAAGTATCTGTTGTATGAAGCACATAAAACTGTATCAGATGATTTTCTGCCATTGAAAACTTTTCTCGATCCATTAAACACTTCATAATCAAAGGCAAGAAGAGTTGTCAGCTGTCTTTGGTAATATGATGGAAAGAGACTACCCTTGAAGCAATAGTAGTAAAAAGCATAAAGAATAAGTAGATATATGCTCGCTTACACAAGTAGATATATACACACTTACACACTTTCGCACTCTAAAAACTTTTGATTGGTTTCATGAGTTACCGCAGGATATGATCCCACATGACATAACAGAATAAAAGTAAACAAAATATGCAAGTGTGTGTGTGTGTGTCTATTTCAAATAGACTTGTTTAGGTGATTCAGCAATTCTGTTGTATGCCCTTACCAACTGAATTTATTATTGAGTTGTAATCCCATAAATTTACACTGTCAACCTCTTCTATAGGCCTATGCATGTCTTCATATGTCAGACACATGCCAGAACGAAATCTCTTAAGACAGTCTGAACTGCATATGGTAGGTCTTTTTGGTGTTTAATGACAGTGAATTAACTTTAAAGCATTTACTAGCATCAGTGAAAATTTGTTCAGCAGCCATTTTGACAGGTCACAGAAAATGCTAGTGGGCTCTAATTTGTTATCTAATGAACCAAGTATATTCTCACTGTACATGTAAATAGACTTCTCTGTATCGGAACGCTTAAGGAACCCAAACTGTGACTTGAACGATATATTATTTGTGATCAGATGATGAACATAATGCTTAAACATAACCTTTTCAGTTGTGTTTGAAAAAGCCAGTAAAAGTGAAATTGGTCAATAGTTTGACGGTACCTCTTTATCCCCCTTCTTGTAATGAGGCTTAACTTCAGCATATTTTAGTCAGTCTCGAAATGTTCTGCTGACATGTAAGAGATTGATTACACAAAAACAATTCAAAACAGAACTCAACTCACATGAATAATCTTTGGTTAACTTCATTGATATTTTATTATAACCACTAGAATACTTTGATTTTAAGGATTTTATGATAGATGCCACTTCTTTGGGAGAACTGAGTGTCATTTCCATTTCACTGGAGCTATTTGTAGCCAATGGTCTCAGATATTCCATTGCACTGTTTACTGAACCCGATAACACCAAGCTGTCAGTAACAGAAATAAGGTATTTGTTTAAGAGGCTTGTAATGCTACGTGCACTTGTTACAAATGTCTCATTTATTTTTAGAGCTATCTGTTCCTCTTCTTTCCTGGCCTCTCCCATCTATGTCTTCACTACACCCCATAGAGCTTTTATTTTGTTGTAAACAATGACTATACAAAATAGCATAACCTTCCACGTATGACAGGTCACAGGAGGTAAACGGAGAAGTATTTACTGCCAGAGAACTGGAGAAAGTTGTGACTTGTCAGTAAATGAAGAAAGCACAAAAAACGTATGTTTCATGTAGAAGCACAGCAGTGTTAGTAATGGTAGCAGCTGTATATAACCAATGAAAGTGTAGCCAAAAATTTCAAAAATATTGAAATAAATTTAAAGTTACATAAAGTCTATCAATTAATGAGACAAACAACCCCTGGTTTAATGGTTTTGCAAATAATCCAAAACACATACAACATATAGCCTACTCCTACCACAACTTCATCTATGTAGTCACAGTGAATGATCTCAAGAAAGCTTAGGGATTCCTCTTTGCCATCATACAAAATTTATTTGCTTAGAATTGTTTCACCTAACTGGAACATAGAACTCTGCACTACACAGCATTTCCATTTTTAACCACATCAGAAAAATGTATGTCCACCTAAGAAGCTTTAGGAAGATTCCCCATTGAAATTAATTTCTTTAAAAAAATAATAATTTATTATTTAAACTCTCCTATTCATTCTCCTGGTCATATGCGAGTTACTAACTCAACAGTGGAGCAGCTTACAGAGCACTACTGTATGTTGAGTTTTCCACATGGTGTCTGTGATGTTATTTCAGCTTGTTATTTCATTGGATATAATATAATAAGATTGTCTTCTCACGCAACTTACACAAATGTTTGTTTATGACAAAGCTAATCTTGGAGACCTGCAAATTTTGTAAATGCAGTCCTAAAGAATTTTGTAAATTCATATTTAATTTGTCAAAATTGTCAAAAGAAATAACTTTTACAGCTTAGTCAAGAGTTGATAGATTTAGAAAGTTGACATGTTTAACTTCGATTGCATCTGATCTTTGGGATCAGTTATGTACTAAAAAATGGGGTTGTAATTTGAAACCTATGTTAGGCAGCATGAATAAATTTTGTGAAACAAGGCTAAAATTGTGTTTCATTTAATTCAGACAGCTAATACACATCAAACACTGGTGGGAAACCACAGGATAGTGGTTAGCATAGGAGTGTAAATAAAATCCTGGAAAAAAAAAAAAACACGAGCAAAATTTCAGAGTATTCCTTGTCTCCAAATTCCTCCTTTCCTAACCAAATCAAGTACTTGTGCCCCATCCTCACAATTATGTTTTGAGATGTGAATCCTATGCCATCCACCCTCCAGCAGTATGGATACCAGAAAGCAACCCACACTGAACACCTGAATGCGGCAGAGGGAGTGAAGTGGTCAGTGCGCCACAAGCATGTGAAACATCCATAGGAAAACGAATATTACCCAAGCAGAATGATTCTGTCATTCAAAATGTTTAAATAAAATATATTTTGCCGTTTCTGACTAGAAAAAAGTGTAGAAATGGGTTTCAGAGTCACATAAGAGATAAAAAATTCTTTAGTTGTCATGGGTTGTGTATCTTGACATTTCCACGCAAAACTGATTCATTGCGTTCTGCACATAAGCTTGTTGCAAAAAATTTCTTTAGAATAGCAGTATGGTGCAAATACATGAATAAATTTGTATTATCATTACAAATATGCCTGTTCCACTTGAAACATATGATAGACAAGAAATTATTAAAAAATTAACATGTGAAATTAGTCATCAAGGCAGCCTATTAATTTTTTAGTATTTCTACAAGTCCTGCACATCAAAACGAGACTCATCAAATAATGACTGCAAAGAAACTATAGCGAATGAAACTTATTATTCCTTTTTTTAACCAGTCACTAGTAGTTTTGAATAGTGATGTGTTGAGAACACCTGTTGCTCATTACATCACTGGTAAAGCAAAACACACCCTGTTGTTGCTACTATTTTATGATTTAAACTTATGTCATCAGTATTTCGTATTTTATAGGTATGTAAACTTAAACCATGAAATGCAAATGAGAATACGGGCAATACAAGCAAGCACAGATGTTGCTCTGCCACATCTCGGGTGCACGCAAATACCTCGGTTTCAAAATGCTGAACTCAATAGTATGAAAATAGCTGCCTTTTCAAAACTGAAAGAGAAAATTGTGTACATATGAAGAATGTAATTAACTGTACACTGTGATAAGTTTTCTGTGTACATTTTGTTGTTGCTTTCCTCCTTTCTGTTCCTCCACAGCGCGACGCTGTTGTGTGCTGCATACTGCCGAATTCTTGTAGAGCTCAAGATCTTCGTCTTCACTGCTGTCACTGAGATCAAGTGTAATTGGCGATAGCATGGTACCGGAATTGCAGATTACCACCGAAGTCACCACGGGACGAAGTAGTATACAACAATTTCGTGAACAACAACGCGTAATTTACGTATCATATGAATCACTTATCGTCACGGTTCCCGCCATCCGCTTATCGCTCGTAAGACATTTCCCGTATTTGAACGATGCCAGTCTCTGCCTATTATTCACATCTGTCAGGAATTTATGTTTTATCCTTTTACATATATAATACTGGAGAAAGCATTTATTCATTTGTTGGCCAATTCTTCATGTTTCAGATCTCCACCCGTCTGGATCTGCAGATAGTCCTGGCCTCTGGGGGTTCGATAATCGATATTATTGGCCTATTGGGTATTGGTAGACTGTAGGATGGTTGTCATATCTTTGCAACGTTTTGTTTAGTCTTTGAGTTAGTAAGCAATTCACGAAGGCACATGTGTTGTGTAATGAAAACATGAGGCTTTTATCGGAAAGTGATTTTACTTCCAAAAAACAAAAAGTGTTTTCCAAAAAAGCCAAGCGATTTGATCGTAATGCGGTTCGTCGTAGCATAGCTAACGTAAGTTGCAGTTTAGATGACGATGATAGTGATGTGAAAAGTGTTTCTAGGAAAAATGTGCTTTCATTGAGTGGTAATGAAGAAACAACTTTAATGAAGTCGAGGGAGAAAAAACTCGGAAACAGGAGGAGTAGCATTGCCAAGTGGGATGTTACAGAATTATCTCCTTCCTCGCAATATGTCAACGAAAAATCAGCGGATGATACAGAAAAGCTTAGAAGTATCCGGGTGGAGAGAAAAAGGAAGGTGCCGCCGGCAGTAACACACATTGTCGAGGATGAAAGTATTGGGACAGGAAAGAAAGAAAAATTAAGTCGGAGGGAGCAGAGCAGACATACGAAAGCAGCAAGCACAAATAGGAAAGAAGTTGAAAGCGATTTGGAAGATGTTGAAGGTAAGTTATTATAGATGACTTTAAGAAGCGAATACGGGAGAAGTCCCATCTACTCAACAGACAAGTTACTGTAGTAGATAAAGTAAGTGTACTGCAACGCCGGCCGCTGTGGCCTAGCGGTTCTAGGCGCTTCAGTCCGGAACCGCACCGCTGCTACGGTCGCAGGTTCGAATCCTGCCTCGGGTATGGATGTGTGTATTGTCCTTAGACTAGTTAGGTTTAAGTAGCTCTAAGCCTCATGGACTGATGACCTCAGATCTTAAGTCCCATAGAGCTTACAGCCACTTTGTACTGCAACGTTTCATCTGCGTTTGCTGCCCAATATAAAAGTACTTGTTAGTAGCTTACCGTCTGTGCAACAATTCTTCCACTTATTAAAATTTTTTAGTTACGACAACAAGCATCCTTTATATATGGTAGAACTCCATCAATATTTTTTGCATTATAATGCCCCCCCCCCCCTTGTACCTCTCCCACTTTCTGTAATCTTGATTGTGGTGACAGATTGGCCTGTAGTGCAGCCCAAGGTAAAAGCGGTGTGAGAAGGTGACAGTTCACTCGTGAGTTGGTGAAACCAACAAATGTAGATATAAAATAAAAGCGTATGCAGGTGGTGTTCTGATCTGCACCTAAATCCTTTGTCTACAGTCACACCATATTTAACTCATTTTTCGTCACAAGAGGTGCAACTTCAATGTAAATTGAAAAAGGCTCTACTAGGTTTCAGACAAATTTCCAACGTATTTTGTTGCACATTAGTACATATATCGTAGTCATACATATAACCAATAGAATGCAAGTGTGGCTATTATGAGTTCCTCTAATTTCCATACCTGTCAGTATGCTTGTGATCTTGTACTCAGTCTATAATGATATTACTGTCGTCAGGGCATTAAAAGCCTAATGTTGCTTCTTAATTAGGCTACATGATGGAAAAATAAATCATACTAGCTGCAATGTGTTTGCATAAGCAGAATTGGAATGACATGACACTCAGCTCACATACCCTTCGCTTTCCATCTATGTTTATGTTTGTACTATACAAGCCACCTTATGGAATGTGGCAGAGGGTACTTTTATCCCACATTTGTGCTTTTACCCCACTTTTGATCCATCCACAAATCTTCCTGGGTGAATCAGTCATTGGTAAGACCCCATGTGAGACAGACCTCTCTAATTTCACCTCCATATTTTTTTTTTGAGAGATATACATAGGAGGAAGTAATATATTGTTTTTGAAGCTCCTAGGAATGTACACACTCAGAATTTTAGCATGGGGTTAAACTGCAATGTGATGCCTGTTCCTTTAGCATCCGCCATTTGAGTTGGATGACCATCTTTGTGACACATGCCTAGTAGATAAACCAGTGATGACACACACTGCTCTTATTTGGATCTTTCGTATTACCATGTCAACCTTCTCTGGTATGAATCCCAGACTGATTAGAAATATTTAGATATTGCTTGAACCAGGGGTTGGACTATACTTCCTGGGGATTCTTGTAACGAATCAAAGTTGGCATTCACCTTATCTGTGATTAGTTTTATGTGAATAGTTCCACTTTCCATTGATCTGCACATATACTCAAATTTATTAACAGAGTGTGGCTACTTCGAGCAATTATTCAGCAATTGAGTAATGATACACTAATGCGTCTTTTTGCATCTTTTGGAAAAAGGAATTTCATCTTTCAGCCTTCTGTCTTTCAACGTCTTCCCCCCCCCCCCTCCCCCCCCCCCTGAACAAATCCGTTTACTGATTTAATGTAGGACCAGAAGTTTGTAGGATTTTCTGTCACATCAGTAGACAGAATTGTGCTTTCGAATTTGTTGAATGTTGACATACGCCTTCCCTTGTGCTAATTTTGCATTCTTTCATTTTTGTATGTGTGGTTTTAAGTTGCACATGACAAGCAAGATGGAAAGTATTAGTATTGGAAGCAAAAGTGCATGACAAATAATATAGCATTGTTCAAGAACCAAAGACCTAGGGTTGGCTGAATTCTTCTAAGGTTATACTGAACATTTACCAAAATTTGATAAATATGAAGAATCTAAGTAGGCCTATCGAAAGTAGGGGCAAATATGCAGTATTTCCCGATTTCTGAAAAGCATTTGACAAAATACCTCATCTGTGCTTTTTATGGAAAGTACTATTGTAAGGGATATCAAACTTTGTATGGCGAGATTGAGGATTCTTCTGGTAGGGAGCATGCAGCAAGTTACCATACCTTGCATGGAGAGTAATTGACAGATGTAGATGTAATGTTGAATGTGCTGCTGAGAGATGTCTTGGGAACCATGCTGTTCAGAATATTAATGACTTGTGAACAATATTAATAGTAACATCAGACTTTATATGCCTCCCAGACAGACCCAAACTTCCACAAGCCACTCTGTCTACATCCCTATACCATTGTCTCTTACTTTTATCACTGAATATTCACAGATTAATTCTCTTGTTGGTCTGGGAGGTGTGCATGGATAGCCTAATATTAGGTCCATCACAAATTTTTGTATGTTACCAACATATAGAATGTCTGTACCTAATACATTTAATTCCAAGTTATCCTGAGAAAGCATATTTAAAATTTTCAAGAACCAGCTTTAAATGATATGTATGGTATGTTGATAGAGACACAAACACACACACAAAATTCAAGCTTTTGCAACGCACGGTTGCTTCGTCAGGAAAGAGGGAAGGAGAGGGAAAGACGAAAGGATGTGGGTTTTAAGGGAGAGGGTAAGGAGTCATTCCAATCCCGGGAGCAGAAAGACTTACCTTAGGGGGAAAAAAGGACGGGTATACACTCGCACACACACACACACATATCCATCCGCATATACACAGACACAAGCAGACATTTGTTACTGGTCATTCCCACATAGAAAGCTTCACAGTGTAGGCAGGTCAGTTGGTAAATCACATGGGTGCTTTGTCACGTGGCTCTGCCTTTGATCGTGTACACCCTCCGGGTTACAGGACTGGAGTAGGAGGTGGAGGGAAGGTGCATGGGACAGGTTTTACACTGGGGACAGTTAACAAGGGTAGGAACCAGAGGGTAGGGAAGGTGGTACAAATGTCTACTTATGTCTGTGTATGTGCGGAAGGATATATTAAAACCCACATCCTTTCGTCTTTCCCTCTCCTTCCCTCTTTCCTGACGAAGCAACCGTTGGTTGTGAAAGCTTGAATTTTGTGTGTATGTTTGTGTTTGTTTGTGTGTCTATCGACATGCCAGCGCTTTCGTTTGGTAAGTCACATCATCTTTGTTTTTAGATATATACATATATTAACTTTTCATTATATTTTGTTGTTATGTTCAATTGTTGTGCAATGTATCATTGTGATAGAACCTGTTAATGAGTGAGCAGATCACTAACAAATTAGTTGTTCATGTGATTTTCTCTAGGTGACACTACCATTGGTTCTGATGTGCAGCAATCTGCTTTTGAGGAACCAATCGTCACAACAGAAGAAGTAAGTTCAGAACCGTGAGTAACATATTGGCATGTTAAATATCTTTGTAAAGGTTCAATGGTGCTGTTATTGTGAGTGAAAAGATATCAGTTGCGAAATGCAAAATTTAATTGCTCCTTGAATCCATTGTATGGTAATTTTATCCTTTTAATAACTGAATATTGTAATACTACCCATCGGCTCCTGTCCATGGTGTCATCAAGATGGTGGACACACCTATTTCAAACTTGTATAATCTGACAAATGTGATGTCATCCATGCGAACCGTCGAAGATAATATGAAAAATGCTTCAATGGTTCATGGGCACCACGTCAGGAAGTTGTGAGTGCTGCATAATATTTCAATGAGATGCTGCATGTTGTCTTCAGGTGTTTACTGATATGTTGCTGAGTGGCTTGCCAATGTATACACTGGCTTGCTAGAAAAGTGCAGGTGCCAAGTGTTGGGTCTATAATGTCATCATAGATGAATCGTAGAGGATGATGTTATCCAGTGTCCCCTGTCAGAGAAACAGGCTGTGATCTTTGCATGCTTTTGACATGGGAAAAGGGAGACAACAAATCAAGGGCCAGAATACACACAGGCAGGTGTTGGTGCCCAGGTTAAATGTCCAGACTCCGATTCCCCACCTGTTTTGACTTATTCATTCATCTGCAGCCGACAATGCCTTAGTATTGCCAAGCTGGTTCCTATGTCTTGCTAAGTTGAAATCCTGTGTCTGTTAATCAGATCATTACTTATCCATATTTTGACTGCTTCTTTAATGATGGAAGTGGACAAAAGGGTCATTGTCTCTCTGTAGTTCATTCTCTGTCCAAAGTCAATGCAGTGTCCAGCAACATCATATAGTCTTCACGGATTTGCTGCCGGATAACGTTGTGCAAATTCCACAATATTTCCTCAGAGCAACTGTCGGACATCTTCTGGTGGTTCAACCTTGCTCGTGGCTAGGTACGACTGATGTTATCCACACACCGACGCTCTGTTTTTAGAACAGGTGTGCGAAGAATGCGTAGCTGCAGAAGTCGCTCATGCGCAGTGATTTGCCATATTCAAACTCCAGCTGCCAAAACTCGCTGAGCGGCTCTCCCGCGCGTGCACTGTACGCTGCGTTTGTCAAGTGCGGCCACACATTACTTACCAACAGCCGTACTAGGCCAGTGTTATGACGGGCCTGTTAGCGAAAAATCTTGATTTTCAAGGTGTAATTTAATAGCAGCCAATGCAGGGTTCCAGGCTGTGCTCAGTTGAAATCCTGTATCCTTGTTGATGAGATTATCGGCTGTACGGATATGTATTGCTTCCTTAATGACGCAGTCCCAGAAAGATGATGCCGAGGATAAATCTTCCGTCTTTTCATAAATCATACAATGTCCTGTATTCAGGCAGTGTTCTGCAATTGGCGACTTTTCCGCTTGACAGAGGCGTGTATGACGCTGATGTTCATCGCATTGTTCTTGTACTGTGCAGTATGTTTGGCCTATATACGCTGCCCCACACTGACAAGGAATCTTGTACACACCTCATTTCCTCAGTCCAAGGTCATCCTTAACCGAACCCAACAGGTTTCTCTTTTTTCCAGATGGTTGAAAAACACACTTAATTCCATATCTCCTGAGGACACTCTTGATTCGTGATGACATGGCACCAAAATATGCCAAAAGACCGAAGTGGTGGGTGTCTTCGTATCTTCATTCTGCTCCATAGATTGAACTCCCCTGGGCATGAATGCATTATGTACCTGTCTCTCAGAATAACAGTTTTGTCGGAACACTGTCTTCAAATGTTGTAATTCACTCGACAGGCTGTCAGGATCAGATACCACATGTGCTCTATGAACTAACGTACATAATGCACTACCACATTGTGCAGGATGATGGCAGCTTGTGGCCTGCAGATGTAGATCTATATGCGTTGCCTTGCAGTAGACGCTGTGTCCCAATGTTCCACCTGCATTCCTTGGTACAAAGTGTGTTTTTCAACATCTGCAAAACTGAGAAACTTGTTGGATTCAGTTAAGGATGACCTTGGACTGAGGAAATGTGGTGTGTACAAGATTCCTTGTCAGTGTGGGGCAGCGTATATAGGCCAGACATGCCGCACAGTACAAGAACGCTGCGATGAACATCAGCGTCGTACACGCCCTCGTCAACCGGAAAAGTCGCCAATTGCGGAACACTGCCTGAATACAGGACATCGTATGATTTATGAAAAGACGGAAGATTTATCCTCGGCATCATCTTTCTGGGACTGCGTCATTAAGGAAGCAATACATATCCTTACAGCCGATAATCTCATCAACAAGGATACAGGATTTCAACTGAGCACAGCCTGGAACCCTGCATTGGCTCCTATTAAATCACAACGCGAAAATCAAGATTCTTTGCTAACAGGCCTGTCATAACACTGGCCTAGTACGACCGTTGGTGAGTAATGTCTGGCCGCACTTGACAAACGCAGCATACAGCGCACGCGTGGGAGAGCTGATCTGCGATTTTCAGCAGCTGGAGTTTGAATATGGCAAATCACTGCACATGAACGATTTCCGCAGCTGCGCATTCTTCGCATGTATGTTCTAAAAACGTGGCGTCAGTGTGCAGATACTATCAGTTGTACCTAGCCACGAGAAAGGTTGAACCACCTGAAGATGTCGGACAGTTGCTCTGAGGAAATATTGTGGAATTTGCACAACGTGATCCAGCAGCAAACCCATGAAGACTATTTACAACACATCTGCTGGGAAATCTTGAAGAGTCACAACATCATATACTTCTGGATGAACCCAATTTGGTGTGACATCTGTGTGCAGAACATCTATCTTCAACAGTGCGATATGTCTGGCGATTGTATAATTTCCCTCACTGGCATAGGATGGTATATACTGTGATCTCTTTAAACCAAGGTTGCTTTAACAGAACCCAGCATCATTTGCACTTGCGCTGAGGGTGGAAAATACATTTTGTTTGATCAGGTTGAAATGCATTTCGGATCTGCTTATTGGAACAGCCAATCCAGATGAAAACAAATAAAGATGGCTAGCTCTGCTGATAGATTTCCTGTATGTGAGATAACTCTAACCCTGTGAACAAAAGTCCACAATAGTAACTGTGTTGAGATAGATGATAGCAGCTTGTAACTTGTAGGTATAGGTCAGTGATTTGGTTTTAGAGAACACTCTGTGACCCAAAGAACCGTTTTCTTTTCTGCGGACCAAGACATCTAAGAATGGGAGGGCTCCATTTTTCTCTACCTCCATGGTGAAGCAAATGCTTGGATGGAGGGAGCTAAGGTCTTTCAGAAATGCAGTAAGTGCTGCTGCTCCATGTGGCCATACTACAAAGGTATCATCTGCAAATCTCCAGAAGCATTTATGTTTCAATACCGCTGACTGAAGTGCTTTTTTTCCTTGAAGTCTTACGTAGAAAGGTTAGCTACTGTGGGAAACAAAGAACTACCCATAGCAACACTGTCAGTTTCTCAAAATATTGTTCATTAAATAAAAAGTAAGTCACAGTAAACACATGTCTGAGTAGCTGTAAGAGGTTCTCCTCCAGCTCAGCTCCTGTGTGTTGTAGTGAATCCATCAGAGGTACTTGTGTGAACAAAGAGACCACATCGAAACTCACTAATATGTTTGCTGGTTCGAGATGCATAGTCTTCACTTGCTGTATAAAATCTTCTGAGTTTCAAACATGCTGTCTACATTTTCCTACCAAAGGGCTCAGAAGAGAAGCTAGATGTTTTGCTAGGTAATATGTTGTAGCTCCTATATTACTTACAATGGGGCAAAGTGGAACCTCTTCCTTACACATCTTAGGAAACATCAAATGTAGATTCCACCCTCCAGCACAAGTACAAACAATGCTGGGATCTGTTAAAGTCAACCTAGGTCTAAGGAGACCAGGGATAGATGGAATCCTGTGCCAGTGTGGGCAATCATACATTGATCAGAAGTGTCACACTGTTACAGGTAGATGTGCTGAAAATAGACTTCACACCAGATTAGGGTCACTTGACCTATGCAGCTCAAATGAGGTTTAAAATACCATAAACTCACACATAGCTCCAAAACCTAGTACCAAAAATTTTACTTGAGCTATGCAGCTGACTTCAAAAACATAACCTCACTAATGTAGGTAAAACGTAGTCCACAATGCAATCCCTACCAATCACAATCCAACATAATTACCAAAAACTAACAACACAGTCCAAAAATTCATAAAACATTGCTTAAACATCAGTTTTGATAAACAAACTCACAGCTCTGCACATGAATACACATACTGTACATACTACAATTAAAAACAAATAAAACCATAAAAACTTACTTACTAACCAAAGTCAATCAACATATAAATCTAACGATCTAACTATAGCAAAAACAATGTGTCAACACACAATCTCTCAAATGGCCAGCCCAGACCTCTATCCTCCAGATAAAGAGCCATATGTTGTCCTGCCGACAACACCAGATATAGTGTTTCCTAGTCTGGGATGCAGCGACCTTGGTCACTCTCGTACCTTCTCCACAGATGTAACATATCACATACTAAGCAATGAAGCTGAATTACAGTATGGATTTAATCATGGTCTGTCCATTTACTTGTTGACCAGTCGGGTGTACAATAAAAGACATGAAAGGAAAGCCAGAGTTTTAAATCTAGTGTTTAAGAAATCATTTATGCAAGAGGATTGTAAAAACACACCATTGTTTGACTGTCATACAGACTCTCATATAGAGGAGATACTAATACACACCCCAAGCACAGAGAAGCATCTGAAAGAATTGAAAACAAACAAAGCGCCAGGCCCAGGTGGAATCCCAGCTTGGTTTTCTACGGTATTGGCCCTGTCCTTAGATGGCACTTCTTGCGCATCTCTTGCCCAGTGCAGAGTCCCAAGCAACTGGCAAAAGCCACAGCTGTTTGCTTTATACAAGAAGGGTAAAAGAATGGATCCACAAAGTTACAGACTGTCCTTAACGTTTGTTATCTGCAGCATTCTTGAATATATTCTCAGTTCAAAAACAATAAATTTCCATGAGAAGGAAGAGCTTCTGTCCACAAATCAGCATGGATTTAGAAAGCACCACTTGTGTGAACCTCAGCTTGCCCTTTTCTCATGTGATAGTCTGTGAACCATGGATGAAAGGCAACAGGTGGATTCCATATTCCTAGATTTCTGGAAAGTGTATTACAGAGTGCCCACTGCAGGCAGTTAATGAAGTTACAAGCATTCGGAACAGATTCCCAGGTATGTGAGTGGCTCGAAGACCTCTTAAGTAGAGTCCAAATGTTATCCTTGACGGCAAGTGTTCATCAGAAATAGGGGTGCCTTCAAGAGTGCCCCTGGGAAGTGTGGTAGGACTATTTTTATTCTCTGTATGCATAAATGATCTGATGTACAGGCTGAACAGCAATCTGTGGTTGTTTGCTAATGATGATGTGGGTACGTGAAGATGTCATTTTAGAGTGACTGTAGGACGACACAGAATGACGCAGAATTTCTATTTGGTGTAATGAATGACCACTTACTCTATATGTATAAAAATGTGGTTCAGTGCAGATGAGTAGGAAAAACAATCCATTAATGTTCAAATACAGCATTAGTAATGTACTGCTTGACACAGTCACTTTGATTAAATATATACATGTAACACTGCAAAGTGATATGAACTGGAATGAGCATTTAAGTATATGTTAGTAGGGAAGAGAAGAGGTCGACTTTGGTTTATTGGGAGAATTTTAGGAACATGTGATTCATCTGTAAAGGAGACCACATAAAGGACACCAATGCCATTGATTCTTGAATACTGATCAAGTGTTTTTGATCCCCAACAGGCCAAATTGAAGGAAGATATCAAAGCAATTTCAAGGCAGGTTATTGAAATTGTAGGGTCGATCAACATGTGAATATTACAGAGATGCTTCATAAACTCAAGTGGGAATCCCTGTAGGGAAGACGATATTCTTTTCCCAAAACACTATTGAGAAAACTTAGAGCACTGGCATTTGAAGCTGACTGCAGAACAATTCTACTGTTGCCTATGTACATTTAATGTAAAGACCATGAAGATAAGAGAAATTAGGGCTCTTTCGGAGGCATAGAGACATCGATTTTTCCACACACTATTTGTGAATGGAACAGGAAAGGAAATGACTAGTAGTGGTACAGTACATATGTGTTTTATAGATGTAGAACATATCGTACCCCATTACAACATGCAGAGACCTACTCGAGGCCTTCATTGTTATATTCATAACTAACAAATATTAATATCTAAAATAAAATGTCCAATCATAAACAACACACTGTACAAAATATCGAAACCTGAAAATGAGTCTATTACCCATAACTGCCAATGTCAAAAAACTCTCAAACTACCACTAACTTTTCCAGCATTATTCACAAACAGCACTTAGAAGTATAGTAAGTTGCTAACAGCACTTATAAACATCAGCAGCTTCCCACAGTAGAAAGTGCCAGCACATATTCCAAGATGCCTTCTGTAAACACAATCCATTTTAAATTATCTGTGCCACCATGACATCACACAACACAACACAGTTGTCATGAGTCAGAGCAGATGCATGCTATCACAAATTTTGGTTGTTCTCTTTTTTCCATATATGAATAACAAGCATTCAAAACATATTGCCACTCTGTGTTATTGCAAAATTATTTTCTGTTATCTTTCTACCAGATGAGTGTAGGCTATCATGTTGTAATAGGAATGCCATGAGGAAATAATTATGTTTGATGCTGTTATGCAAATGAATCATTAGCAGAGACTAAAGCCTTACCCACTTGTATACAACTTTCACAACCTTCATAGAGTATGTGCACCTTCTTTATTACAGAGTTTGAAACCATTAGTGTTTCTGAACACTCCCAGATCTTACACTGTCATATGCTTTTTCCAAATCCAGGAACACAATACAAGATCTGTACTACACTTTTCCCAATACTTTTCCTTCATCTGTATTAGTGGAAGAGTGTCAGTTGTCTCGGTGGACAAGTACTGGGGAAGAGGTAAAGATCTCATAATCATGTTCCTTGATTTGGGAAAAGCGTATGATGGTGTGCCAAGGGTAAGGTCTGGGAGTGTTTAGAAAAATTAATAGTTCCCAGCTCACTAATAAAAAAGGCACAGACACCTTATAAAGACTGCAAAAGTTGTGTGCAAGAGGGGAATGGCAGTTTGGACTGGTTCAAGGCAGAGAGAGGAATGCAACAGGATAGTCTACTTTCCCTAGTATTTTTTATTGTACTTATGGATGTGATTATAAAGATGTATCTCCTGGCGATTATGACATAATAGCTAGGAGTGCTGTGTAATTAACAAGGAAAATTTGAGCAAGTCATAACCGTGTGAAATAAAGTTTGTGCGATCAGCCTTGCAGAAAATTAAAAGAGAAAAAATTAGGAATGAAGACATCAGAGGATAAATGATGTGGATTTGTCATGTACTACACAGCTCAAGTGGATGGATGTGTGATGAGGATGGTGGATAAGCACCTGCAACAATACATGGATAGAAATGTGCAGGGGAATAGACCAATAGGACAACCCAGAAAAAGATGGTTGGCTCAGGTTAAGAAAGATCTGAAGACTAGAGGAGAAAACTGGGAAACAATATGAAGAGTAGAAGTCGATCAAGATAGAGCAAAATGGAAGTAAATTGAAACTTTCCGGCAGATTAAAACTGTGTGCCGGACCGAAACTTGGAACTCGGGGCCTTTGCCTTTTGTGGGCAACTGCTCTACCATCTGAGCTACCCAGTCACGACTCACACCCCGTCTTCACAGCTTCAATTCTGCCAGTACCTCGTCTCCTACTTTCCAAACTTCACAGAAGCTCTTCTGAAAGTAAATTGTTCATAAACACTATACCCGGCTTGATGGACAGATGTGAAGATGTGTTAATGCAAATGAATACAGTTAACCATTGTAACTGCCTGAGTATATTAAATCAAACAATCTCCTCTATTAAACCCTGTTGTCAACACAGAACACTGTTTATGAAACTAAATGAAACTGAAATATTTATCTTCATAATATGGCATGTATTTGCCAGGACATCTTGCTGCTATTTTTGTATGTTGGCAATACATAGGAAGTTATGTTTATATAACCAATGAGAGATGAGAACAGATTAGATTAGATGTACTTTTTGTTCCTCATCTCCATAGTGAAGTGGTCATTGGGAATGTAGAAATGTAATGAAAAAAGAATATGTTTAAAAAAAAGTATATGGTAATGTCCCTTCTACTTATCCCAAGTAAAATTGCCCTTGTGCATGTAGAAAAAAAAACCTTAAACACACTTTTAATTCTGAAATTATAATTATTCTACCTTGTTTGGCTTTTTGTTTGCTATTTTTGTGCATTGTTTGCTTTGATATGAAGGTTGTAATGTAGACTGAAAGGGGCTTGTGTGCGTATGTGTGTCTTGTTCTTTCTGTCCACTATTTTTTTCTTCTCTCTATTTTTGTCTTCTCTTGACCCTTCTCTCTTCCTATCCCACCTTTCTCCTGCCGTTATTAACACCTCTATTACCCAAGTGGCAATTCGTTGATGCTTCAGGATGTGCCACATCAACCTTTTCTTGTTTTATATATTTAGTGTCATATAGTGGTTCTCTCTCCATTTTGATTCAGCACTTCTGTTACCTAACTGATCTGCGTGTTTAATTCTCAGCATTTGTCTGTTGCACAACATTTCAAAAGCTTCTGTTCTCATGTGTACTGTGTATTGTTCATGTTACACTTCAATATAGTGCTACACTCCAGACACACAGTTTTAGAAAATTCCTCCTAACACTTAAATTTACATTACATGTTAACTAACTTCTCTGTTTCAGGAAAACTTTTCTTGCTGTTGCCACTCTATATTTTATTTTCTCCTTACTTCAGCCATCGTCAGTTACTTTGCTTCCCTTTTGGCAAAACTCCTCTACTGGTTTGTGGCTCATTTCATTATTTCATTATCTCAGTAATACTGGACATAATTTGACTAGATTCTATTATCCTTATTTTACCTTGTTTCCCCCTTATTTACATTCACCTCGAAACTGCTTTTCAAGCCAGTGTCCATTCTTTTCAACTAGTCTTTCAACTCATTTGCCTATTTTAAGAGAATTGCAGTATTATTGGCCATCCTTAAAATTTTCTTCTCACCGAACTGATGTTCCTTCGCTGAATTTCTCCTTAGCTTATCCTGCATGATTGTAAGAAATTTGTGCTTTCTTAACTTCAATTCAGGTGTTGATGTGACAGTCAAAGGAGCATAATTGAATATCTTAATGCTGCAGCTAGATTGTTGGTTGTGTGTAAGACTGAAGTGTGTATTTTTAGTTGTATTAACTGTGTGGACTCTTTACACTGCTTTTATTTTGCAGGTAGAGAAGGCTGCTAGGGCATTGTTGAAACTTGTTAAGGTGACAGCTGTGAAAAGAGGTCGAAATCTGTTTGAAAGTGAGGCTGAATCTGTGCATATGCAGATCAACTCTATCCGCATTCCGAGAACACCCACTAGAAGAATCAGATTGTGAGTTCTTGATTACTTTATAGTTGTATGTAAATGTACTTACCAGAAACTATAATGTTCTTGGTATTGATGAAGCAACTTTAGAACTGGTATTGTGATTTGTGTCATCTGACACAACACAATTGATAATAATGTATTGTAATGTACAACTACTTCTTCTTCTTATCATCATCATCTCTCTCTCTCTTCTCTCTCTCTCTCTCTCTCTCTCTCTCTCTCTCTCTCTCTAGACTGTTTGTCACTGTCACAACATAACTAAACCAGTGGTGCAGTGATTGCAACACTTGACTCCCATTTAGGAGGATATAGGTTCAAATTCCTACCTGGATTTCCCAAAATGGTGAATGCAATTGTTGTGATATTTCTTTTGATGAAAAGCTCGTGCTTTGTATGCAGTGGTCTTGTCAGCATGTGATTACTCAGCCATTCACAGACCTCTTATTAGCCATGGGTACCTGTAAGACTGATGTGTGACTGAAAAGCTGGAAGAGATGCCTTGTAATCTCTATCATGTGTCAGAGCTACTTGTAGCTAACTTTCCTAGACTTACCAAGGAATAGCAAAGGTGACAACAATGGTTGTATCTCATCATACATATTGCTAGCCAAAGAAGTTAGAGGCAAATGTTACAGGAGATAGTATTCCACTTAAACACTCCATTATTTGACATAAATATTCTTTTCTAAAAGGAAAATTACTACAAACTCCAATGTGACCTTTTGAGGATGGTACTGTATCAGAGACTATCACAGTGGGCTGTGGCCTATCAGTTACTGGCACAAAGATTATTAAAAAGTGTCTCCTGCCACTTTGGCCATGAAAGTTAGAGTTCTTATGTATTAATCAATGCGAGTGAGTCGCTGCCACAAGTATTTAATATAATTTTTCTACGAGAAAGCTTCTAAGAAACATTTATGTAAGTAGCTCTGGGCAAATTTTCCTAGTGACTTGGCTATCAAGCTCTGTAAAGAACTCAAACTCAATAGCAATGTCTCCTGTATTGGTAGCCAAGTCAGCTACTGTGACAGACTCCAGCTGTGTTCAGCTGTAGCCACATGTAAATGTTGGGCCCCAGGGTGGTGACAACTAGTGGGATGTCATGACATGGGCTACATTCTGTACTTCTGATACGTGGATGAGGGCTTATGCATCCACCTTGGACCTTTGTTGAATTTACATTCCTTTATACGTCATATTTTGGTGCATTTAGTAACATGTCTAAGACCTTCTCCTTTCGTAGGCAAAACAGTGTTTTCCAAGATAATCGTGTGACAAGTACATGTAAGTTTATCTCAATTTCCTTCACATATGTTCAAAATTTTACCATTTGAGGTTACATGTTTTTAAGGGTGCTCTAATCTGGTGTATTGTTTCATGTGCTAAGTCCTTTGTGTTTGTAAACATGATTAACTTTTCCCTCATAAAAATGTAGTTATACCATGCCAGGTGAATAACTTGTCTGTGTACATATCTCCTCCTTTCCTTTGGTCTATGTAGTGGCTTCTCAGAGTCAGTAAAACCTATCAATTTCAAAGGCTGTACAAGCCACCAGGTTCTCATCAGGTCTCAGTTCACCAGTGATCTCATCTTGCACCAGACCCGAGAACCTCCTTGACTTTCTGCTCTAAAGTTAGAAGATTATTTAAGTCTTTTTTTTTCTGGACGATCCAATCTTTGCAACCAAACAAGCCCTACGGATTGGACCAGTGTTTCGTACAGTTGGCTTTTGAAATTCCTCGAGCGACTACACAATTTAAAGCAAACTGAGATTAAAAGTATGGTCGTTATGCATCTTGGATCCTTACTTTTGATCTATGGTGCATACAATGGTTCTTCTGTAAAGATCACCTAAAGATATTTAAAATTATGAAATCTTTGTAGGACAGGGTTCTGATTATTAATGACTAAGGTGAGTCTCTTGAATAGGCAAGAGCGCTGTTCATCACCAGATTCTTGGTCTTCGATTTGTGCCCAAGGAGATCAGTCTCACATTCTCTTGCCAGAATGTTGTTCATATGCTTCAGTTCTTCCTTAGATCTGGAAATCAGGATGGCATCGTCAACAAATGTAAGGTATGTGATTTTCTATCTTTGGTCTTGATCCCTTTAAGATCATTGTGGAAAGCTCCCTCAGTTATCTTTCAGAGAGCCAGGTTGTACAATATCGGTGACTTACCACCACCTCGTCTCAGTGCTGTGATTATATATAAGATCTCCATGACCTCACTTCCGAACCTTCGGTTTGCCTTTTGAATCAGTGAGACAGACTCTAACTATGCCCATGAGTTTCTTGGTTCTTTCAGACTTGGTTAGGCAAGTCATCACAGTGAATACACTCATATGCCTTCTTAAAATGTATGAAGAGCATGTGAGGGTGTTTGTCGTATTCCCACATTTCTCAGCGGCTTTCCTGTTACATAGGTGGTTAACTATTCTCCCCCATGAGTAGATGTCCACACTGGAACAACCTGTTATGAAACTAATCTGATTTTCACCAGTCGATTGTTGATACAGTCCATTTTGTCACCTGTCTTGTACGTAGGGCAGATAACTGTTGTCTTCCAGTCTTCTGGCATTTCTTTGACAATCCAGACCACCTTGCTTAGCTCTCCCGTCCTGAATGGCTTCTACCTAGGTTCCATTTTCTCCTGGACTTCTGTTCTTCTGTGGCTTAGTATCTGATTTGTTATTTCTACAAGTGTAGGTGATGGATAATCTAAATCTACAGTGTTAGGAGGTTGGAATTTGAACAGATCTTTAGATTCATTACTCTCTGAAGTATTGTTTCCAGCTCTCAGCAGTGTTGAATTCATTGGTCAGTATGATTTTATTATTGTCGTTGAAGAACTTTTGGCGGCTCTAATACCACTTCGTAATGAAGGTAACTTTATTATGGTACAGCTTTTGAATTTCTTTCCCCAAGACATCTTGTTGACCTCTCTCTATGTTTCCTGTGGCATAATTCTTGTTGCTCTCCTCAGGGTTACTTGGTTAGTATTCTACATTTCTTCAAACTGCATCTTGGCTTGTGCAAAGTCTGTATCTCATAGCCAGCTCTCCTTGGCTTCTTTTGACTAATGCCTTAATGCATTCATCCCCAAACCAAATTTTCTTGTCTCTGATATGCTTATTGATGACTGCATTAGCCAACTCATTTACAGCATCCTTGACTTATCATATTTTGAAGACTTTTGTGGATCCTTTTCCTGCAGAATTTCTAAGCAGTTGCTGAGCAGGAATTGAAATTGGTCTTTCTTTGTGGCGTATTTCAGTATATCACTGTGGTAAAACACTATTTTCTTAATATTATTTCTGACTTTGGCTTTTAGTTGCCCTCGTAGACAGTTTTTTACTAGAAAGTGGTCCCACCTCCACTCCGCCCCACATTCTGTCTTTACATGTGTTACCCAGTTCTTTGCTTTGATATCAGTTGCAAAACGATTCACTGCTTTTCCATCCAGTGATACACAAGTTTCTTTGCACTGCTGATGAAGATCCCTTTCAATATTGCAAAGACGATGAATATGATGTCATTGTAATTGCTGAATACATGTAAACGGCGTCTTCCAGTTTTCGAGTGGACTATGTTTTCTCTTCCCAATTTAGCACTCATATTGCCGAGTAGAACTTTACAACTGCTGTTTGGAATGCGCCCCCCAGCTACCCCTAGTTCCGCATAGAATTTGTTGTTCACGTGGGATGTATTTACTTCTGTGGGCACATGGCAATTCACAAATGATAACTTTTCTCTCTTCAAGTCTATCTTTATTACTGCTTTTCTGGGGGTTACTGATGAAAATCCAGATACATCAGCAGCTAGAGCTTTGTTCACACAAAATCCCATACCTAATTTGTGTCCTCAATCACAGCTTTCATGAAAGATTTTATAATTTTTGGCGTCAAGGGTACCAGTAACCTCTCAGCTAACTTCCTGTAAAGCAGCTGAATCCACCCTATCTGTTTCGATCTTGTAGTCTAAACTGACTGAGGCACCTGTTTTCCATAAACTATGAATATTCCATGTTCCAACTAGCATACCTTGTTCTCAGCTTTTTTTTTCTATTTTGTATTATGAAACTGGAGGTTTCCTTGCGGCCTGTTTACTGTTGCCAAGTTTTCCGTTGTGGGAAGGTATTGCCAACACCCAATCTGGAGGACAGATTTTTTGATTTTGTGATAACTTTCCCTAGATGAATTGCCTTCTCTACAGCTGTCAAGATTCATTTCCCCTTTGCTTAAAAATTTGAAAAGATGAAGGATAGGAAATGGGAAGATAAGATACCGTAAGACACACTTTGTCTGATTCCTGGACTAAGACCTGTCCAGCGTTTTACGCACTGTCGGAATCTATGCTACCCTTGACATAGCACTTTGCTACCGTTGGCATAGCACTTAGTGTCATGTGAACATGCAAACCTCTTTTCCCCTGTGGAAAGTGCTACATTCAACTGGCAACTCCTTGGGAGGGATGAGAGGAACAGTGATAAGAAATTGACACACTAGTTCACATTTAGGGATCTGTGACTGAAAGCTGTCCTTTGAAAATACTCTGTATCAGAATCTGCACTCTGCAAACCACTGTGAAATGCCTGGCAAAAGGTACTTCCCATCGTACTTCATGTTAGTGTTTCTTCCCATTCTACGCATCAATGGAACTCAGTAAGAATAATTAGTATGATCGTCTCTTCAGGGTCCATGCAGGAAATGTATGTAGGGAGCCATACTGCATTCCCAGACTCCTCGCTTATTACTGGTTCTTGAAACTTTGTGAATTGGCTTCTGCGGTGAAGTTGGCGTCTCTCCCAATTCGGATTTTTCAGCACTTCCATGGCACACTCCCTCGTGGGAGGTTTTTCAGTGCTGACAAGCCTGAACTGGCAGAGATGCCAACTTCACTGTGAAAGCCCTCCATGACAATCTCCCTCATGGGAGATTTTTCAGTGCTGACATCTGCAAAAAGTGTGAGATATGTTGTTTGCCAGGATATTAATATGCAACTAGAAAGGCGTGAGTCCCAGTACATCTCTCTGGGGCTTACCTGAAGTTATTACAACTTCTCATGATGACATGCCATTCAAGAAAACATTATGCACCCTCCGTACCAAGGAATCCTGATTCAGTTCACAAATTTCGTTGGATACCCCCATATAATATTATTTTTGTTGATAATAGTTGGTGTTATAAGAGTCAAGTGATTTTCAGATATCTAGATACTCTGCTTCTACCTATTTACCTTCAAGTTTGGCTTCCAAAATGTCATGTGAAAAACACAGAAGTTGGGTTTTGCATAACCAATGATTGTGCAATCCATCCAGGTAGGTGTGGACAGAATAATTCTGTTTGATACACTTCTTGATCATCAACTATTCTATACCACACAGTTTTCGATGTCCCAGTTTGGTTCAGTTTATTTTCTCCTGATTGGATGTAATAATTGCTTTGTTAACCATGTATGACAAATGGACATACAAATTTCTGGAGAAAGTCACATGCAGTGAATGCTCAGCTGTGTGATGACTGATCACACTCTGTTGTCTGTGACAGTTTGCAATACACCTCCTGAATTAGCTTAAATGATAGTAAATAGATGTTAACAACAAATGATATTGGAGAAAACCTAGTTGTTTTAATGTTAACTGTGTTTGAGGTGATGATCATACAAGATGTTAGTTCAACCTGGAGCTCTTAAATTCAGAGGCATGCCTAATATTAACGTGCCTTTATTCACATATATGTATTTACTTTAAATAGCACAGCATTTTCATCAAAATTAACATAATAAACTTTTAATGAATAACCTGGTAAACATTGAAGGCACTGTGATGATAAAATATTCATTGTTAATGTTTTAAAAGTATTTCTGACTAGATATAAAAAATTTTACATCACTTAGCAATATGTAATCAGAAATTATGCAGTGGGCCTCAATTACTACCCATACCTGACTTTAATTAACATAAGCTCATATTTCATCACACATCATTGGTTTCGACTTGCAAAATACACAAGCCACCACAGTTTTCCGACTAAAAGGAGCAGAAGTTTCACTTTGCCTTGTGATGTCTTCTTCTCAACAGTAACAGCGACACACGGCATCCATTACAAAATTTGGCTGGTTCATAATTTATATATGAAATCTCAGTGTAAGTCAGTGAATGACTTTGTATTCAAACAAATACCAGCTTTTATCACTGTAAAAATCTTTGGTTTATAACATTGAAACTATAAGAATGTTGATTTTTAAATACATAAATAAACACACGAGATAAACTTTAGCTTTATAAATAAAAATCAAATTATTAATTGACTTGCAGTTTCAGTCATGTCATGGCTTTTACACGTTTCCCTAATACGACTCCCGAACTTGAAGTCCACTTTACATTGTAGCACAGACCAAATAAAACTGTTGCATTTCACATGATGACAAGCTATGTCCAAGTCTGTTCAACAAATGCTACTGAAATGTAAAGTGGCAGCTTACTATTTGTTGCTGTGAATGCTACAGGATCTTCAGTTGTACTTATAGCCAGCAATATATCTCTTGCAGCTTGCAGAGCCTCATGATCCACAATGCAGCTGGCTTTTTACCCCACAATATATTAAGTTAGAGCAAACCTCTTCTTCCATAACACACAGTTTACCTGCACTTTTTTAAAAAGTTCAGCAGTCATCCGAGGTTGATTTTACAAATGCTCAATTTTCACCATGCAATCACCATGCACGGGCACCATGTTCAAACTACCACTGACTGCTCTGACAATCTTTGTTCGAGAGCTGTCTCTTCTCAAAAAGGGTAGATACCATTACTCACAAGGGGACCCTCTATACTGTAAATCACGGATTTTGATGCACTTAAAATATGTTGTAGAGGCACTTACCCTGATTACCTGGCTACCTGGTTTTTTAGCGACGGGCCTTGGTTTTTGAGAAAGTTGACAAGCAAACATGTGAACACGGTCACATTCGAATGAGCACTGAGTCCAAGTCAAGCAGCCACTGGCTGGCTGGCCGCTTAGGTGGCACGGCTGCTGCATGTGTGGCAAACAGTGTCACATGTAGAGGATGCGCATAATTGTGCGGTGGCACTTTGAATGATTGGCGAGTCACAACACTTTTCCCCCTTTGAAATTTTTGCACTGCTCTTGATGGAGGTGGCCTGTAGATTGCTAACGTCCATAGGCGTTGTTTGACTGGCTGTAAAATCTCGAGGAGGAGGCTTCCGGGTACGGACGGAAGTGTCCCTGATGATAACGGGTCGAGGTGACAGGAGACGTAGGGGTCGAATCTGCTGGGGCCTCGTGCACCAATCTGCCCGTTGCGGCAAGTCCAGTTGATATAACAGGAGATACGGGCGATGTGTCAGCGTCCGTAGGAGAAGGAGGCGAGTAGATTGGCTCCAACAGATGATGGTGATCCGGTTCCTGCATGGGCACGTCTCCTGGTGGTGTCCGTTCTTGTACTGGCACCGAGATGACGGTGAGATGGCTGCGTTGTTAGTAATGAGAGATGCCAAGATCCCGAGCGTCAGGTAGAGCCAGAGGTGGTGTAGCGGCAATCGGAACAGGCTTTGCCAGCACATGAGGCCGAAGCTGGTCCGAATGACGCACTGCAACACCCGTGTCCGTCTGGATTTCATACAGGCATCGGCCACGGTATCGTAAGATGCGGCCCGGACTCCATTTAGGCCGCCTGCCATATCCCCGTACCCAGACAAGGTCGTCGGCGGTGAACTGGCCAAGCGAAGGCACCCGCAGCCGTGAGGTGGAAGGCTGCAGAAGATGAAGTAGCGTGCGGGGCTGTCGGCCATGCAAGAGCTCAGCCGGGCTGTGGTCACCCATGGGGGTGTAACGGTAAGAAGCCAGAAATTGGAGAAACGGATCATCAGCAGCAGAAGAAGTCAGGAGTTTTCGCATTTGAGCCTTAAATGTGCAGACCAGTCATTCAGCCTCACTGTTTGATTGTGGATGGAATGGATGGGCCGTGACATGCATAACGCCGTGGAGCACAAAAATCCGCAAATTTGGAAGAGGCAAATTGCGGACCGTTATCAGTAACAAGAGTAGAGGGAAGGCCTTCCAAAGAAAAAATGCGGGCGAGAGTACTTGTGGTTGCCGCGGTGGTAGGCGTTGTGCAACGGACAATGAAAGGAAAGTTAGAGTAGGCGTCAATTACGAGGAGCCAAGTACCTGAAAAAGGTCCCATGAAGTCAGCATGAATGTGCTCCCAGGGTGTCTCAGGTGAAGGCCACGGTGACAAAGATGACTTTGGGGCAGCGGCCTGTGACGCATAAGGGCCTCAGGCAGCGACCATGTGTGCTATTTCAGAGTCGATGCCAGGCCAGTACATATGACGGCATCCCAGAAATTTTGTGCGAGAGACACCCCAGTGCCCTTGGTGAAGGAGGCGCAAGACTGAAGCATGCAAAGATTCAGGTACCACAAAACGCGGCGAAGCATTGTTGGTGGAAAGGAGGATAACACCATCCCTAACCGTGAGGCGGTAGGGCAAAGCGTAGTAGTTCCGCAACGGATCAGAAGTCTTAGTGGACGGACGATCTGGCCAACCCTTCTGAATACAGTGTAAAACCCGGGAAAGGGTAGGATCAGAACCTGTAGCAGCCGCCAGCCTGTGCCCGGTGATGGGGAATCCGTCCACAACCTGCTGCTCGGCAACATCCAGGTGGAAACACCAAAGTTCGTCCCTATCGAATGCCAGATCAGGACCCATGGGAAGGCGAGACAGTGCATCAGCGTTCGTATGTTGAGCCGTCGGCCAGAAATGAATCTCATAATTGAAACGAGACAAGTAAAGAGCCCAACGCTGCAGGTGGTGTGCAGCCTTGCCGGGAAGTGACGTTGATGGATGAAACAAGGAAACAAGTGGTTTGTGATCCGTAACAAGATGAAATTTGGATCCATAGAGAAAAACACCAAACATATGAAGAGCATAAATAATGGCCAAAGCTTCTTTTTCAATTTGAGAATACTTTTGTTGGGCATCTGTGAGCGTTTTGGAGGCATAAGCAATGGGTTGTTCAGAGCCTTCAGAAAAACGGTGCACAAGGACTGCACCGACCCCGTATTGAGGGGTGTCCGTGGCAAGAACAAGATGTTGGCCAGGCCGATAAGTAGCCAGGCACGGGGACTGTTTCATCATAATCTTCAATTTCTGGAAAGCCACATCGCATGACGCGGACCAGTGAAAAGGCACGTTTTTATGCAACAAGCGATGCAACAGCTGAGCCACTGAAGCAGCAGACGGTAAAAGCTTCTGATAGTATGCTATTTTCCCCAAGAAGGCCTGCAGTTCCTTAACAGATGTAGGGTGAGGAAGGGCATCGATTGCAGCGACAGTTTGCTGAAGCTCACGAATACCATCCCAAGAGAGTTGAAACCCCAAGTACGTGATAGATGCCTGAAAAAATTGTGATTTCTGAAGATTACACTTAAGACCGGCAGTCTGTAAGACACGAAAAAGTGTGCGGAGATTCTGAAGATGTTCTTCAGTGGTGGAGCCAGTGACAACAATGTCGTCCATGTAATTTATGCACCCAGAGACAGGGAGCAATAATTGTTCCAAGAATTGCTGAAAGAGAGCAGGGGCTCTGGCAATCCCGAATGGCAATCGTTGGTATTGATAGAGGCGGAAAGGCGTGTTAAGGACCAGAAATTGCCGGGAAGCAGCGTCGAGAGGAAGTTGATGATAAGAGCTTCTGACATGTTGATTTTAGAAAAATACTGGCCTCCCGCAAGTTTAGTGAACAATTCTTCAGGTCGGGGCATAGGGTAAGTGTCGATGAGGCATTGCGCATTTACAGTGGCTTTAAAATCGCCACAGAGACGAATATCACCATTGGGCTTAGCAACGACAATGACAAGAGATGACCACTCACTGGAAGTGACAGGAAACAAGACCCCTGAAGTAGTGAGACCATCCAGCTCCCGTTTTACCCGATCACAAAGGGCCACAGGAATGGGCCAAGCCCGAAAAAACTTTGGCCGAGCAGTGGGTTTGAGCGTGATATGAGCTTCAAAGTCGTTTGCATGTCCTAACCCAGGAGAAAAAAGGGACGAAAATGTCGTCGACAAAGAATTCAATTGAGCGAGTCATCTATGGAGAACCCATAAACGCAAAAGGCATCAAAACCAAAAAGATTCTCTGTGTTACTCTGGTCGACCACAAATATGGGAAAAGTGCGAACGACGGATTTGTAAGATACCTCAGCATTAAATTGCCCCAAGGGAGAATTCTTCTGTTTATTGTACGTCCGTAATTGCCGAGTGACAGGTGACAGGATTGGAGAACCCAACTGAAGATACGTCTGAGAATTGATGATAGTGGCAGCAGAACCGGTATCCACCTGCAATGCGAACATCTTGACCAAGTATTTGGACAGTGAGGAATAACTTTCCTGAAAGGGAAGAAGTGCAATTGACAGACAACACAGAAGCAGAATCAGCGTCACGGTCATGAACATCATGTATGCGGTCAGATTTGCAAACGGCAGACACATGACCCTTCTTTTTGAAATTGTGACACACGACCCAACGTTGGGGACAATCCTCCTGTGAATGTTTTGTAAAACACCGCAGACATGAAGAAATTTGCCGGGGGTTTTGCTGCAGTTTCTGAGAGGGTTGTTTACGGTTAGGCCGAGGCTGCGCGTGGGAGTGTACTGCGGCCACGTCGGCCGGCGGGGACGCACCGCACGCGTCGTCAACAGCGCACAGAGGGTATATTTCCCCGACGTTACCCCACGCCTCTATTTGCGCCCCAGCGGCGCGAGAAATTTCAAAAGACTGCACGATGGATAGGACTTCATCTAGAGTCGGATTTGTCAACTGAAGGGCACGTTGCCTAACTTCTTTGTTGGGCGCCGACCGGATAATAGCATCCCGTACCATGGAATCGGCATAGGATTCTTTGTGAATGTCAGTAACAAATTGACACTTTCGACTGAGGCCGTGAAGTGCAGCAGCCCAAGCGCGATAGGATTGTTGCGGTTGTTTTTGACAACAATAAAAGGCAACACGAGAGGCTACCACATGTGTTTGCTTTTGAAACTAGACAGGCAGAAGTGAGCACATTTCAGCAAAGGACAAAGATGCAGGATCTTTCAGAGGAGCCAATTGCGACAACAACCGATACATTTGAGGTAAAATCCATGAAAGGAACAGAGACTTACATGTTTGTTCATCCGTGACATGAAATGCCAAATGCTGCCGAAGACGTTTTTCGTAATCAGACCAGTCTTCCGCCGTCTCGTCGTAAGGAGGAAAGGGAGGTATAGACAATGATGAGAAACGGCCCGCATTTGATGCCGTGACGGAATCGCAAATCCCCGATGTTAGAAGCGTTTGCTGTTCTATGAGACCTTGCAATAGTTGCTCGACAGTAGCCATGGAAACCTGTGGGTCAACGATGAAAAGGAAAAATCCACTACCTCGTTGCCAATTGTTATAACGTCAAGTTGAACACATATATTTCAAAACGACACAACACATATAAGTCACTGAGCAAGTTGACAAGCAAGACATGTGAACACGGTCACATTCGAATGAGCACTGAGTCCACGTCTAGCGGTCGCTGGTTGGCTGGCCGCTTAGGTGGCGTGGCTGCTGCATGGCTGGCAGACAGCGTCTCTTGTAGAGGATGCGCGTAATTGCGCGGCAACACTTTGAATGATCGGTGAGTCACAACACACACATTCCGAGGCAGTCAGCGTAGCGCAGCGGTAAAGGTTCACGGATACCGCACTGGAGGTACAGTTTTCGAATCCTGCTCCCATATTTTTTTTATGTATGCAAGAAGCGCCTGGAAAATTTGGTCCTAATGTTCAAAAACAAGTAGACGAATTAACTGGGAAATACAGAAATGTAGTCATGTCCTGCACGAAACCCAGGAAGTTCTCAAAACTGGGGTACGAAGAATTTTTGCGTTCTGTATTTCTTCCATACGTGGGACAGAAATTTTTTTTATACATTGTCGATTTGTGGGGAGGGCAAACCTATTCAAATTTATGCTGTATTCACTGATGAAAGGAAAACTAGCACCGGCACCCTAAAAGTGGTCCCACCGAAGTGCACTCCTTGTTGCCAGCCCTGCGATGTTTGTTTTTACCGACAGGTGAAAATCTTCATGAAAATTATTCAGAATGCTCCTGACTTGATGAAAGACAATAGAGAGATCACTTCTAGGGAAGATTCGATAAAATTACATTCGCTAATCCTACATCAGCGCACCTAATTTTGGAGAGCATGATTAGATACGCAGGGTTCACATCGAAATTAGCAGATGAAAGAGAATGATTTTTGAATGCAAAAGAATTGTGTGTCCCGGTATTGCTCACGAAGAAACAGTGCACCTGAAAGATGGTTGCTTTTATAAAGTGCGTGTGGTGCTGTGAAAATTAGTGCTTCGGTTGTCTCTTTGATAAGTATCACCCACAATATTGTTCTGGCACATCAAGCAATGTGGACGATGAAAAATAAGATTTTGTAATAGTGTATGACAGAAAAAAATTAATAACTGATATATCTTTATAATTTCACACTCCTTACATTGTATGGTGATATTCTTTGAATTAAAATTGAAAAATTTGGTCAATTTTGAAAAAAAAAGTACACAAGCAGGATTCGAACATGGTACTTCCAGCGCGGTAGCCGTGAACTTCTGCGCTACGCTTAAGTGCTCGAACTATATGTAATGTTACAGGTATACAAAGCCCGCAATGAACTTCATAATCGATTTTCTCGAAAACCAAGGCCCGTCGCTAAAAAACCGGATACCCAGGTACTCAGGGTAAGTGCCTCTACAACATATTTGAAGCGCATCAAAATCCGTGCTTTACAGTATGGAGGGTCCCCTTGTCAGATTAATATGCGGGAATTTCCTTAACAATTGTTTCTTACTTCTAAAGCCGTGACTGTTTATAATACACAATACATACTTTTATAGTTGTTTTAACACTAAACTTTTTAACAAAAATGCAGAACACAATATATTTAATTGTTTGTAATGTAGTTTAGTAAATGTTTAACTTCAGTTCTTTGCCATTTCCGCCATGAGGTGGTAGCATGTTATGGTGATTAGTAACCCACAATGTGATGACACTCGCCTGCTTTGTTTCTTCATTGATCTTTTGTTGTCCTCAGTGTTGACGTACTGGCTGAAAAACTAGGGGGTGTCTACTGTCTACTTTAAATGATGTAGCCGACAGATGCACAGTTGCACTTCACAGTCTTTTATTTTCACTTTCCACAACCCCCGATAATACACAGTTATTTGGGCAGTGCACTGTTGTTCTAACTTCCCATAAGCCTCATTAATAGATAGCAGGCGAACATCCACATACTGCTACAATAGTGTCCTGTTAAACATCAACAAGCAGTAAAAACATAACCAAATAATTTACAGTTCTTTCGGAATAATCAGGTACGTATGCAGCAGACACTGTCATTGGTTTAACACACAGCCTATTGGTGTAACACATCTTTCTCTGTTGAGATGATGCATTGTTGTTCTAACCAACACAAATTTCTCATCTGAAACTCAGTCGTGGACTGTCTCGTGACCAAAAATTGGTCCCTTACATATCCTCGCAATAATAGGTCTGTATTATCAATGAGTCAATGTATGTGTGGCAGGCATCCTTGCGAGTTGCTCGCAGGACTCTGTTGCTCTTTGCCGGTTCCGCATCGGTTGTCCTTGGCTAACACATGGTCACCTCCTTCGTTGCGAGGACCCCCCTCAGTGTCGCTGTGGCTCCCATACGACTGTCGTCCACATCTTGTTGGACTGCCCAATTTTAGTTGCTCTGCAGCGGACTTTTAACCTTCGTAGCAACCTACCTACGGTGTTGGGTAACAGTGCCTCAATGACTGATTTAGTTTTACCTGTTATTCGTGAAGGGGCTCCTCTCATACAATCTAGGGGTGGGCATCTGGCCTTCTCTCCCAGGCCTCCACCCTCCCTCCATTTTACCTGTTTGTCACTCTTCCTTCATGTTTTGTTTGCCTTGGTGTGGTCTTTTCCCTATATGTGTTCAGGTTGCCTTGTCTTTTAGGCTGGAGATTTTAGTGTGTTGCAGAGTGGCTGGCTCATCCTTTTTTTATTCTTGTGATCAGCCAGCCCAGGCCACCTGCTGTATGATTTTAATACCTTCCTCTACTTTTCCTTTTTGTGTACATTTTCCCCTTTTGGTTTACTTCTTTCATTTTCTCTTTCAGTGTGGTTCCCCATTAGTCTTATGCCCTTTTACATTGCCCAACTCCTTTTGAGAATAGTTTTACCTTGAGATTTGTTTGCATGAGAAAGAAGGGACTGATGAGCCTTTAGTTTTGCTCCCTTTATACCCCACAATAATGAACCAACCAAACAATCAACAGAAAGGAATAAATGTTGCAAGCAAGTTGGAGGATCCACAGCATATGTGAGATTGACACAGACAGAGTGGAGGTGTTTGTCAAATCAGGTGAAATGTTTTTCATAATGACATGATTATGTGTTTGAAAGGACCTCCAGAACTGGCCATTTCTTGCTAGCATTTCATAGTATATTTCCTTTACGCATTCTTTTCTCTCGCCTTTGATCCATGATCTTGCTGAACCTTTCCCTCACTGAGTCCATTTCAGTCAAACCTTTACGCTTTTCTACAAATGAAGGAAGAGTAAACATTTCTTGACTTGTTGTAATTTAACAGCTCATGTATTTAAACTGGTAGTTACTCAGCCATGACTCTTTGTTAAAATTTATAAACGGACTTTAGAGAGAGACTGCTGCCTGTCACAGTGGTGACTGACCCATGTTAAGGTGACTTACCATACAGTGTGGGAGGGAAAATGGAGCATTGATATTGGATGAGATTTTGAAAACATTATAATGTAAAAGTTATCATTTGTTCAAATCTCATCCACTATAGTATGCCCTCTCACACTATCCAGTGTGTCTTCTTTGACATGGGATATTTTCTTTCTATCTTTTCCTCTGTTCTGCCAGGAGGAGAAACCCCATACTCTGAAAGTTAATGAAGCTATGTCTTTTCTTTCTTCACATTTCCATTTCCTGCCAATTATTTAATATATATTTCTGTATCCGTATTATAGATGTAATAACAGTTAATATTATATTATAAGCTGGTTTTTGGGAGATTGCTGCCTGTCACAATTGTGACTGACTTATGTTAAGGGGACTTACCAGACACCGTAGTAGGTAAACTGGATTGTTCATATTGAATAAGATTTTAAAAACACTGTGTGGATGTGAAATTATCCAGTGTTCTACTTTTGTTGCAGCTCACTGCCACACCCATTAGTGACAGAGACATCGGATATTTGTCTTTTTGTGCCAGACTTGAAGAAAGGTCCGAGAATTGATCATGAACCTACAGTAGCACATTACCGCGAACTTCTTGACCAGCATGGAGTGAAACAAATTACTCAGGTAACAAGTTAGGTTATTGAGTAGTAGTATTAGCTTAAATACTGAAGTAATATCTTCAGTAGCATTGTAGATCTTACTTTTCCAGCATAAATGCTGAATTCTCGATTGCAGCAGTATGACATGAGTATAAATTTGTATCTTCTCCAAATGTAAATGCATAATGTAGCAGGTGGTAATTATGCTGTTGTTCTGCTACAGGAAGGATAGTATGTGAATTTGTGCACTTACTGTTTTTTGTGAACACACAAATTGTTGTGTGAATAGTTATCCAGTGGCAGCAAGGCGATTCTTCTGGAAAACTTGAAACTCTCAGGGAATTACATTTCACCTGGGAAAACGTGGTAATCTCAAAGAATTTAACGAATTTATAAGATCTCAGGGAATTCTGTGTTATTAACCCAGTATTGAAATTTTGTGTTAATTATATGAATACTATTTTGTATAAATTATCGATGTTTAAAAACGGTGGTTAAATTACTGCTTATGGCTAATATATCTCAGCTGAGATATAGCCTCCCCTCCTCCCTGCACAACATTAATTTATCATGTGCTTCTAATGGCATCGTCTTCCTCCTCATACCTGGAATTCTTAGGGTGGCAGGCCGAAGGTGAAAAAATAAGCCTGTTTCATCTGCATTAAAAACATTGTTGGGACTGTACTTTTCTATGATTGATGGAAAGTTTTTCCACAACTGCACAGTGTCAATGCTCATGCTTCCAGACTCACTCCGAAACATTTATGCGCTAAATTATGTCTGTTCTTGAACCTTTTAATTCAACCATTGCATGCCATGAAATCTGCGTGTCACAACTTTTGTGCCAAGTCTATTGCTTTAGCATGTACCACTGTACCATCAGTTGGAATGTCTGTTTCATGAGCTTGCTTTATCCAATTTAGTAGCACACGTTTCAATTCTCGAAACCTATTGCACACTTGTTGTTAATTGCCATTTCCTCCTTACAAAAATGCTACTTTAACTATTTTTCATTTGCTCACTGTGGTATTTAATGTTGATAGAGGAATGTTCAGTTTTTGTGCAATATCAGCACGCTTCATGTGTGAATTTTTGTCGACTTCCAGAATAATGTTCCATTTTCCTTCATTTGTAAACTGTCTCATTGTCTTTTTTTCCATTACAAGCTAGTACACCATTCAACACACAAAGTCATGGAGTAAAAAATAAATAAATCAATCAATCAAATGCTAAACACGATTAAAGGAGACTATCGACTGAATTACGTGCTATTCCCTTTGTTTAGCTGCTCTAGAAGACGGAAGTCATTGGAAGTGCTGCCAGTCTATACAAGTTACTTCCAGGCATAATTTCTACCACAGCAAATGATCTGTATGACTTGCAAAGTTGCTGGCACTGAATAGTAATGTCTCCCTGCATATTTCCGCCCCACACAGCCGCAAACGTCCTATTCATTTCGCTCTCTTAACTCTCAATGGCAAAAGTTGTAGCAGCCAAACAGTACAGATACCACCAAATTTGAAGGTGCTAAGTGGGGATGGAGAATGCACAAATGTGTTGGTTTAATATGTGTTTAGTGTAATTGCGACTGAGACGTCCAAATATGGATGTTATGTTTGGGAAAATGTGGTAATCAGGAATGTAGTAACAAGATTCCACTATATAACATAAAGTGAAGTTTACCAAGATTATTTTCCAAATCACTTCCATATTCTCTCACACTAGCACTCAATTCGTATTTTGCATGTAACATTATACAGATGATATTTACTTTTGAAATAGGCAGTGGTCAATAAATATATTGAGAGCATGAAGTTGCAGTTGTTCCATTTAAATTTAGGATAATAGTCAGTTTTGCAATACTAATGGCTGGAGTATGCAGGATGTTTCAGAATTCATATTATAGGCTTCTTAGGTTTGTTGAGGGGCCTTAGCTGATGAGGTTTTGATAAGGAGCCCATGTCCGGAAATGTACCATTTGGATATAAAGCAGCTTTGAAGTTCAGATCACATTCAAATGTCGTGCTTCACAGTACGCACACAAAGTGAAGAGAGGGCACTGTGATGAGTCACTGTTAGAATTACAACTTCACGTATCATTTTTGTTCGACTACAGTAACAGCTGTTACAAATGGATTTTTGCAATTAGGAGGGCTGACTTTTGTGCTCCATGGACTCTCAACTTTAAAGTTCCATTTAGTAGAACAGAAATCGACAGCAAGTACTTGAAAACTTCCCCACGTCTTGGCTTCTGTCAAGTAGTCAGGTCAGAAATTATTCTCTCCACTGCGTGCAAATGGTGAAGTGGTAGAGTTGAAAGTTATCTGATCTTCAAACGTATTTTAAATAGGCACAGGCTCTCAGCACCACCCCTATGTGGTGAATGGCATTCTATCTATTTCAGTGTAAATCATTGAGGAGTAAAGAAGACCACTTGCTGAATAATAGAAATGTTGTCGACAGGCACACAAAAAAGAATGAAAATTTTGATGGCTTTTGGAAAAATCCTTTAACATGTATACTCCAACTCATTAAAGGAGTCATCTGAAAGCTAGCAAAGTTTTCATTCTTTTGTTGTTTGCCTGCCAATGATTCAATACTTCTACTATCTACTGAATGGTCTCCTTTAATCCTAAATGATTTGCGTTCTGCCAGAATTTCCCTTATCATATACATAGGGTTCTTGTTTTACCTTGAGACAGCTAAATATCTGAAAAATGACACATCATGAAAAAAAAAAAGTTTATTAGTAAAGGCAACCTCTGTTTGTGCTAGAACTGACCACCTCCTAACCACCCACCCTGCGTGGACGGAATCAGCTTTGTATTTTCGAATGGGAAACCCCATTTTTATTGCATATTTGGATTCTACGCCAAAAAATACCTCGGGTTTATTTGAAACAATTTTTTCTGTTCGTGGTAGATGGTGCTGTAACTGGTGCGAGAGTTGCAGGGCTTGTACAGAAGGACACATCAAAATAGGTCATCCTGATGGTGACATTTGAGGGGACTCTCCAAAATCAAGCTCCCTCATGATGACAGGCAAGGGGGGGACTTGCCAAAGTCAAGCGCCCCAATGGCGAGAGGCAAGAGGATTCTCTGAAATAAAGCACCCCAATAGTGAGAGGAAAGGGGAATCACGACATCAAGCATCCTGGTGGTAACAGAAAACTATTACATTCACATTGTTGTTTCTGGATCATATTACATGTAGTTTCTAACCAGATACTGAAATGGCTAACCATATTGTACTGTACAATCAAATTTGCAACTTTAAATGCATTGGTTCTTAATTGCAAAAGAGGCACACATGATATTTGTCGATCAAACTGCCATCTTCCATGAATGGAAAACTGGTTCCTGTAAACCATATATATATATTTTGGTGTGGTTCCAAATGTGCAACAAAAATGGGGAGTTTCCCATTTGAAACTACAAATTTGTCTCTGTCCAAGCAGGAGAAATGATTAGGACATGCCCAGTTGTTGCACAGACAGATATCCTCTTTGATAACATTAATTTTTCACCTAGAACTTTTTTTCATGTGGTGTGCCGTTTTTGAGATATGTAGCTGTCTGTAGTTAAAACAAACACTGTGTATGCACAAACTTTTGTAAGTCTCTCCATCTCTTCCTTACCCCCCTCCCAACCTCCACCCACACAATTTCTTAGTCATACTCTCCCTGCCTTAATTTAGTATAGCAACAGTAGTTCAGTTATTGCTTCAGCTGTGAATTTGCATTGGGGAATACTGTTATCTTCTTCTGTGTAGTAATTTCTGTATTCTCCACATGTATTTCACAAAACTTTTATTTGCCATTTAACTCCTTTAGAAGAGGACCCTTCATGGGTTAATAGATACAGTTCTCCACTGATATTCCAGTGCAGTAGCTAACATAAATTATTTTGTTCAGTCTTCTTTATGAATGTTTGTAAAGTTTTGAACAGCTCCTAAACACGGTATTAACTACAATTCCTTTCTTGTTAAGCCTACCAAATCTGTACAAGTAGTAGGACCAGTACAGGTAATGACTCACCATATAGTTGCAGCATCGAGCAGTCAACAAGCATGTTAACAAAATCACTCCATCTGCCACCTGCACACTCACCTCCTACATACTGCTTAAAATTCTCAAACCTAACCACCCTGGGCATACCATTGCAAGTAGTTATTGGGCTTTCAAAGAAAGAATCTTAGCTGTAGTTGATCAACACGTTCAGCCCATTACCCGCAGCCCAGTTTCCGATATAAGTGACACAAATCAGTCCCCCATCATCTCTATAACCCCACCCCATTCCCACAATGATCCCTGTATGTCACTGGCTATGCCACCTCCCTATACACTATCATCTACATCTACATGTAGATATAGATGTAGATGTTACTGTAGACTCACGTCCTTACTGCTACCAAACTCCACATCAGCAACGTCCTACTGCCTCAATACCCAACATTTCTTTCTTATATATACTTTTCCGAAGTCACAATAAAATTTATTGATGGGCTGAATGTGATGTACAAATGCTATTGCAATACAAGTCCAGAATGGAGCACATCACTTGTATCCGTGTGAACCATATTCCAAAAGAAGACATCAATACACAGATTCCATAATATCTAGAAGAGTTACAGAATCCAAGTCCAATCTATACAGTGTAATGATCTGAGCAAGGTGATAAATTGTAGCTGGTGCAGTTGAAAAGATACTGATCAAGACTGGACTTATGTTGCCTAATGGCTCATGTGATGAGATAGTGTTTTCGCTGTTGATAGCCAGAACTATAGGCATGTATATATTCAGTAGCTGGAAGGTGCCCTTGTTGTTGTCAGATCTTTCCATAATTAGTGATATGTTTACTTTTTCCACCATACATACCGACAGTGTCCTTGTTGCTGCAGCTGCGCACAGAAACCACTCTTGGATCAATTCTGTACCATGATATAAGGTATACGACTGATAAATCATTATACATGCATCTCCTCCTTTAAGAGAAAGCTGTACAAACAGTCAATTGCATGACCATGAGTACCAAAACCTTCATGGCTATCCAAGATATTTTGTCTGGTCCAAGTTCATTGGTGATGACGTCTTTATGATGGGGACTCACAGCCAAGGCCATATATTCTTTCTTTCGCGGCTTTAACAACTTCTCTCAATTCACTTCACCTGCTCCACTTCAGGCCATTGTGACAGCTTTCTGGACCCTGACCAATGTGTCTCCAAACAGATGGTCCTGTAAAAACCACTGTCCATATGAAACCCACCATCTGTCAACAGCACCTGTACTTTTGTAGCTGCTATCACTTCCCCACTAAAAAGTCTCTTTCATACATTTTAGCCACCTGCAGATGACACCCACCTTTGAACCTAGTTCACAAACAGATTTCATTCACCATATCTATGTATACTGCTCATTCTTCAACTAACAACCCCACACAAAAAGAGCACCCTGCAGCCTTCTCATTAATCAGTCTCAATCTGGACCGAAACAACTTAACTGTATTGTATACCAGGGATTTGGCAACCTTTCATCATGTCATGAAATGAAGAACATCCTTCTCACCTCCCCCCAAAATGGTATTCCACCAAATCTGTGAAATATCCTGGATAATCCTTATGCCATATCTACCCTCATTACCTTGCCACATGATTTATCTCCCTGTAGAAGAATCAGGTGTAGGACATTCTGTCCGTGCATGAGGCCATCCAGGCATATCCTAACCTATCTATGAAAGCAGTCATGTCTTATAACAACTCTGCTGTAACTGTTACATATGGAAACTCTAGATTGGAATATCAACATTGTTAGGAGAAGATAGATTGCTGCTTACCATAAAGATGACATGTTAAGTTGCAGACATGCACATTTAAAAGACGCTAACACATTAGCTTTTGGCCACAGCCTTTGTCTCTTTTCTGATGAAGGCTGTGGCTGAAAGCTAATGTGTAAGTATCTTTTAGTTGTGGCTGTCTGCAACTTAACGTATCATCTTTAAGGTTAGTAGCAATCTATCTTTTCCTTACATTGTTAACTTCTACGTAGCATTTTATGTGAGTATGACCATTCTTATGATTTGATTATCTATTTATTTTATCTTTGGGAAAAATATGGCTCAGTTAAAGTTCTTAAACCATAGTCTGATCATTATTATTAGTAGTAGCAATAGTATTTTGTTGTTAAAAATAACTACCAAATGAGGTAGTTCTGTAGTTAATTTATTAGTGGATTACTTGTTCCATAGATTATATGTAGATTTTATATCAAAATTATTTGGCAAATTCCAGTAAGGTTATGTATACATTATTTTGTGTGTGTGTGTGTGTGTGTGGCCCTTTGTAGATTACTGAATAACACAGCAGGTTAAATTTAATAAAAGTGAACATGCCAGTCTCAGCCACTACTAATACCAAGAGTGCAACACAAATTCAATGACAAAGTAAACATCTGCTTCTAGTGCACTGCTTATGGCACCAAGGTGAAGTTAAATAAACAGAAAGACTTATCAAGAACAAATGTTAACAAACTAGATGCAAAATTTCTTTTGCAGCCTTTCAGCTATGTTACATGATTGGGTAACTCCCAGAACCATTGAAAAACACGAAGATGAACTAAAAAATGTTTGGAGATGGCACCAAGTACTATTGTCTTCACTTTCCATGCATCTGTCCACTAAACCACATTGAAAGCATGTTACGTATGTTTAATTCTTTGTATCTAATGATATCCTGAAGGCTTTAACAATCAATGTCATTAACTGACATTTAATTAAATGTGCCATTTAATTAATTGTACCAAGAATAATACATTATTTAATAAATCTTCAATGTGCCACTATCTTGAAAAGGCGTGCTTTCATAACACACAAGTTATAATTGGGGGGGGACTGACTTGTCTCGTTCAGTCCTTCACACTTAATGATCTGGAATGTGAAATTCCACATTGTAACATCAAGCAACTCATTCAGCTTCACATCCGCAAATGCTTTCATGTCCTGTATGGGGAGGGCGTAAGTTCATACTTGCTTTCGTGTGCCTAAATTGTGTTGAGAAGAAATGTTTAATTTACAGTAGATGATGTTAAATAAAATGTTGACCAAACAGTTCTTTCATGGTATAAGTATATATTCAGTCACAGGTTTTTTTTTTTTTTTTTTTTCAGGTTGAGACAGATGAGAACAGTGTAAATTTCTTTTCCCATTGTAGGTTGTTGGATTTATCGCTCCATTATCACTGATGATTTTTTTGACAGTACTTAACCCCAGCAGAAAACAATACTATATAAAGTATTGATTTATAGTGAACTGCCTCATTGAAGAGTAAACACTGCTCCTTAAAAATGTTAAGAACAAGTAAGAAATTGAATGTTAAATATCACTGCGGATGAAACAAAATCGTAGCACAAAACACAATAAAATCTGTCCTCCTTGAAAAATTCACTGATGTCCCGGCAATCATGGAAACCAGTAACATACTTTGTTTTATTTGCAGGTTATGCCAGTACGCCAACTGAAAGATGAATATTCCCAGTTTGAAATGAGGAGACGCTTATGTGGCACCTACGATTTTTTCCTAGCAGATGGACGAATATGTGGACCCATAAACCCTCTTCTGGGAAAAGAGTTTCATGTGAAACGCAAGTATGTATGGCAACATCTATAGGCTACTATGTTTACAAATACAGGAGATTTAATAAGTGCTGTTCCATTCAGATTTCATTATCGTTCATGTTTTGTTTATTGCTCCCAATCCTTCTCTTGTCAGTTAACACACTTGCCAAAGATTTAACACACAATTTTTTGTATTGTGGTGCACATGCAATGTCGTTGTATCAAGAGTTTATGGGTGGATAAAAGCTAGATAATCGATTATTTGCTGGGTCCTACATTTTCATGACAGTCAATTAACTTGTAAAAATGTTTGACTTTTAATCGTACATTATTTGTTGTATTCCTCTCTGTTGAGGACATCTTTCTTGCATATGTCGCAATGCTCCAGTGTTTTATTATTGTGGTCTTTCCAAGAATGTCATGGTCTGCCAGTAGATTCCCATTAAAATGTGTTATTTAGTCAGTGATGACCTGGCATTCTCAACAAATGTCCATACGAAATAAATGTAGAAATCAAATCTCATTGCCATGTGGCAGCAGATGCAGCAAGAACGCAAATCCAAAATGGATATTTCATTGTGCTGCAGTGTGTGCATGGTTTTAAAACTACTTGTCAAATTAAAATACTGCTCAATGTATGAATTTGTGATTGATCAATATCCTTTCACGCTTATGTCAGCGTAAGTGTACATAGGGGATCTTGTGCTATGCTCTAAGCTGAGAAAGACAGGAGGTATACAAGCAGACTATAAATTATTCTATGATAAAAGAAAAGTCTCTCCTTTTGTGTCTAACTGCAGATGTGCTCATTTCCCATTATTTTGCATGTTAGGAAAGATATTCCCAGATTTCAGACCAAGAAAAGGAATGGTAATTCATTTACACATACATTTACAGACTTCTAGTTAGAGACAATCATTAGATTTACTCACGGTATTCAATACTTCTTTTACAAATAATTTATTAAATAATGTAATGCCACACTGTTCACTCGTATCTTACTATCATTCACTGCACACACTACATACACACTGTTTCATGACATTTCACTCACTACCACACACACACACACACACACACACACACACTGGTGATCTCTGGGCCATTTTCTGTACTGCAACTTCCCATTTCCTGTCTTGAAAAACTGAGTCAGCATCGCTCCATAATGAGTAAGATGTTTAGCTCAGAAAGAGGAAGAGATGTTAGTATTGTGCTCTGCATAGCTTGGGGGGGGGGGGGGTAAGTTTATCTAGAAAAGGAAAAAAGAAGGAAAAAACATAGTGTGAAGGTGTTATGTGGAATGTTGAATGTTTTGTAATCATTATTATTATTTATTTGTACAACATTTTTTTTACCAAACCTTTCCTCTGTTTTATCTAAGTAATCCTTCAGTGTATAAAATGTACTGCATAACAGGCACTTTTTAGCTGTCTTTTTAAATAAGAGTATTTTTAGAATTTCTTTAATCTCTTTTGGTAATTTATTGTACAGTTTTATTCCTTGGTAGAAAATGCTGCTTTGAGTTTTATTTTTACTTTTTCTTGATAAATGTAAGTTGAGTCTAGCTCTTGTTCCATGTTCATGGACATAGTCGTTTGTGCAATAATTACCAATGTTATTTTTTATGTGTACAACTGACTGGTAAATGTATTCATACAGAGCAGTTAAAATCCCCAGGGTTTTCAACAGGTCTTTACATTGAGCTTGACTACTATTTTTTTGTTATTATTCTTATGGCTTTTTTCTGGAGTTTGAAAATTGTGTTAATGTTTTGAGCATTTGTTCCCCAAAACAGAATGCCACAGCTAAGAATTGAGTGTACATATGAATAGTATGTAATTAAAAGACACTACATGTTACACACTGATGATGGAATTCTAAGGCATAACATGCTGATGACATTCTGTTTTCAAGTACCTTTGTGTGTTCACACCACTTCAACTGAGGATCAATATTCATTCCTAGAAATTTTGCATTTGTTACACAGTCTATAGAGGTGCCATGTACATTTAATTTAACATTTTCATTTTCCCTCTTCGAGCTGAAATTCATGGTATTAGTTTTCTTTATGTTCAATGTCACTTTATTGCTTATTGACCAATCGTAAACTTCCTTGAGAGTGTCATTTGCTTTCTCTGCAAGGAGTTCTCTTGTTTTCTCAGTGACTGTAATATTGCTGTCTTCAACGAAGATAATTCTTTCACCATGAGTAACACTACTGGGAAAGTCATTGATGTATATCAGGAATAGTATTGGTCCTAATATGCTACCTTGCGGAACCCCTATATTGATGTATTTTGGTTCTGAGAAGTGTTTTACTAAATGTTTAGACCTATTTGTAATATGTGTTATCTCTACTCTTTGTACCCTACCTGCTAGGTATGATCGAAACCATGCATTAGCTGCCCCTCTTATTCCTAATGCTTCTAATTTTTTAACAGAAGTTTGTGATTGATTGTATCAGATGCCTTAGAAAGATCCAAAAATATGCCTGTGACACACTCATCTTTGTCAAGAGCATCAAGTACAACATTTGTGAATTCTACTATGGCTGACTCCGTATTTTTGCCATTTCGGAAACCAAACTGTGATTAGCTTAAAAGATTGTTTTTATTCAGTTAATTCATGAATCTGCCTTTCATAATTGCTTCTATTATATTTGAGAATGGTGACAGCAGGGAAATGGGCCAGTAATTTTCTGTGTTTTCAGCTTCACCTTTCTTAAAAAAGGGGACAACTCTTGCCTGTTTTAACTACTCTGGAAATGTCCCTGATGTGAAGGATTCATTTATTGTATTTGTAAAGGAGTCTTGTATAATCTCTGTGCATTGATACTTCATCTAAGCCTACTGATATTAATTGCTTATAAAGCCAATTACATTGCTCTGCCTCCTTGCTCTCCAGGCCTAATGCATTATGCTTTAGTATGAGATATATCACTCCTGCTTGAAATTGATGTGGAGGATTTGTAAACACAGATTTACAATTATGTGCACAGATTTTATTGGGGGGGGGGGACATTTAAATCTGTATAAATGGATTTGGATTGACATTTAGTGTTGTTTATAATTATCAGTCTCCACCAGTCATTGAAAGCATTATTTATTCAGCATGGAAATTTTTGTAAATGTAAAAACAGTGTATTGTAAGGTATGAACCTTCCTGGCAGATTAAAACTGTGTACCCGACCGAGACTCGAACTCGGGACCTTTGCCTTTCGCGGGCAAGTGCTCTACCATCTGAGCTACCGAAGCACGACTCACGCCCGGTCTGGCAGAAGTAAAGCTGTGAGACTGGGCATGAGTCGTGCTTCGGTAGCTCAGATGGTAGAGCACTTGCCCGCGAAAGGCAAAGGTCTCGAGTTCAAGTCTCGGTCGGGCACACAGTTTTAATCTGCCAGGAAGGTTCATATCAGCGCACACTCCGCTGCTTAGTGAAAATCTCATTTAGGAGTGTATTGTAACATAATTTTTCTTACCTATTGAAGCCTAGTGAAGTTTCTTCACTAGAAAAAAACCAAAAGTTGTTTTATTCTGAAATACTAGGCAGATGACAGTTCTGTTTCATTTATACATCAGGTTAAAGGAACTCGGAAGACCCTGCAGTGTATATGAGAAACAAATTGCTTTTCACACTGGACTCACTCTTCCAAAAGCAGTATCTGTTATAATTTTGGATAAACATTATGGATATTTGTTTAAATCTTTCCTTGCCAGGAGCACAACTGCTAATGTTGTGTTTTCTTTTTGTTGTCTATACATTATTACTGATCTCAGTAGAAAATTGATGTGCAACTTTAATTTTAAACATGTTTAGTATCATGTATGCTCTCTGTGTGTTGCTACCATACGCCATATACTGTATTTACAATTTTCATGGTTTGATCTTACAGGTTACCCACACCAGTTAACCTACAGTCAAAAAACTTGAAGAAAGCTATTGAAAAAGCATTGTCCAAAACAGCGCTAACAGTTACACCTCATGGGGATTCAACTTTAGTCAAGGTATGCTGTAAAGGTTTTGCAAATATTCCCAATTTCCATTTTATTAAAAAATTCTTAACAAAAATGTGGGACATGCTTTCTAAATAAAATGTATTCAAAATAATTATAGAAAAAAACTTGATGATATACAAAATACACTGTGTTCTATTTCATTATATTCCTTCACATTAGAATGTAATTTATTAACAGTTCTCCAGAAAAATGGGTTGTATTCTGCAAAAATGTACATGGTAATATAGTCACCATGCCAGGTAAGTGTTTTGTGGAAGTATGATGAAGGGGTTTTGTTGACCTTTTAATTAGCATCTTGAATTTCAGCGTTAAGAGTTGTGCAACAATCTCTTATTCTTCCCCCAAGGTACATAACCTCTCTCGTTACTCAAAGTGTCTCATAGCAGATCATTTCTTGGTGTGAAAAAGTTATGCAAATGAGCAGTATTAGCTCACGAAGCTCATCCTGGGATGACTAAAGGAAATACTTTCTCACTTTTCACCATGGTCTCCATTACACAGTGTAAAAGCACCAGCGATAATTACATTTGGGGGAAGGGATCATCATCACTTCAAAACTTCTTGCCACCTAGAGCTTCCTTGATGGCCCGAAACACATGGTACCTTCATTCTGCTACAACAGGCAAATATGCAGGATGTGTTAGACATCTAAAACAAAAGATTCCTTATTTTTTTTGTTTTGTTAATAGGGCTATGTGTGGCCTCACATTAGCATGCTGCAATAGTGCACCGGTACTGAACAAGTGGTGATATTGTGATGTAACTGTAGGCTTCAAATTGTTGTACAGAAATTCACTATGTGACTTGCTGTTTACTGCGAATCAACTGTTGTGTATAATGTTGCAGGATTACACCTATTCTGCCTCGAAAGAAGGAATCCCATTACTTTCGCAGTGCAGAGAATTGTGCAGAATTTTCTGTTTTTCAGTAGTGATTAGTATTACCACTCCTAGTATCTTCTTTGGGTCTCAGTCCAGAAATAATGTACCCATGCATGCAATGGGTATAGGGGAAAAAGCCCCTAAGTATAGACCATGTGGTGATGGGGATGAAATTCCAAAATGTTTACTCTTTGAATGGTGAACAGTGGAGGTCAAAAGACACACAATATTCTGGTTATTAATCCCTGAAAAAATAGTCTCTAACAAAGATCTATAGAATGACAGTGGGAGAAACCAGTAGGATCACTTGTTTTGTCTCCCTGTGTACAATCAATTAATGTATGTACCCCTCATCCCTGATAACTTATCAATGATAACATCATTGTTTATGCAATTGTCCCCTTCAGTATTATAAAAATGTCATAGGGTGTCATAGACATTCAAAGAAAGTTGTCTCAATTGGGAAATATTTTACATTGACATAAACGTTGTGGTACTGAAACACATTGTAGATGATATAGTGGGTGGAGTTATACCTAATATTCAGTTCTGCAGCAATTTTATGTTTTAGGCCTCTGATATTGCTCTGTCTGTTAAATCACCATCATCTGTTGGTAAAGTGAGAGAGAGAGAGGAATCCTAATAATTTGCCATCTCTTACATATGTCTACTGATTTCTCATCCTCATAACTCAACAATATTGTGATAAATATTGTCCTTCCATCAGACAATTCTCCAAGAAAGTAGTCGTTATTTTTACAGTTAACAATATCAGACCTTTTATAATACCACACTTCTTAGGCATTGCAGATCTGATGTGTCTTGGCCTCCTCAGTAATCTGGCTCCATACACCTCTGGTCTCTTTTTTTCTCTTCCACTTCTGACCTCCATCTTGTTAAAGTCAGCGAACACATTGTCCAGCCCTCTAGCTCTTGGTTGGCCCTATCTTCTTTTGGACTAAAATCTGCCTTTTATTACTTGTTTGGGTTTCCTGTCACTTGCTGTTTTCTCCACAAGACATAAGCAGCATATTCTTTGAGGTTTAACAATTTGTTCTGTATTTTCCGCTTATATAAACTGTTGTGTTTAATGATTGTTTCTTACTCTTGAACCCTCTGGTTCTCACACAGGACCATAAAATTTTCAGATAATTTTTCCTTCAGGTGCCCTTAGGTTGTTTCTATCTTCTTCTGTCATTGTCCACATTTTAAACCCTATATGTAACAACTGGCTTTACTAGGGAATAGAGTAATCTGAACGTCCTTGTTCTTGTACCTAAAATATTCTTAAATACCTGTAAGTTCGCACAGTAGGTGCTGTTTTGTGCTTGTATCCTTTCCCACTCGTGCTGTGGTCTAAAATCAGAGATCACTCATACCTTTTCCTTATTCATGCATTTCAGCTTTGTATTTCAAAATACTATTTTTTATGCCAAAGTTAAGGTGATTTTTTTTTTCTTTGCCTCAAATGAAAGATTACTGTTTTTTTTCTCTTCATGTATTTTCATGTTTTCTATATTTTACTAATCTGTTAAGCTATGATTCCAGAAGACACTGTGACTGAACCTGCTAATAGCAGTTTAGAGATGTGTGTTGCCCTACCCAGGTGTCTACATGATGTGATAGGTTGATGACTGGGATCTATCACTCATGCAGTACTGTCGTCTGTCATTTCATCTCTTTTAAATACTTCTGCCAGGAGTGTTTTAGCATATTGGAAATATTGAAAAAGTGCTTGAGTGTATTTCTCTTTGGAAATTGTCATAAGAACAGATTTTTAATGAGTGGTCATTGGAAGTACATGAAAGTATATTGCTGATAAATGAACAAAAAATTCTTTTAGTAAAATAATTTACTACTGCAGCCATGTATGTTAAGATTTCCTTCCTATAAACACTTGGTCGACATTGGATCTAACTTAATACGTCATTATCATGACCACCTTTTCACATAATTTTAGCAAGTGTAAATTTTTTGCCGTGAATAGTTATTTTAATGAACATTTATGAGATCTCGTGTTGCTCTTTCCTATTAGTGTTTGACATTTTTTGTATTAATTATCACTGTAACTGAATCAAAGGGTTAATTTTGATTGTGTTTCACCACAATAAACTGGTACAAATACCAGACGTAGTTGTTGAAGAATGCAAATACATGTATAAGTGACTCTATGAACAACCAATTTTTAATGTTATAGATTGGTCACAGTCATCACTCACCAGAGCAGCTTACAGAAAATATTATGTCTGTCATAGAAGAACTGAAGACAAGGTTTCCTGGTGGTTGGCACAATATCAGGCATCTGAGCCTCAAAACTAGTAAATCCTTGAGGGTTCCATTTTATGTCACAATGAGTAAGTAACAAATGTTATACACAAAAGCTTTGAAACAAGATGTATGCTAGTGAAGGATATTATATTTGGTAAAAGCTCAAATTGATTTCTCGCTGACAGCAGCATGTGTAGTATAATTTTAATATCAGTGTCTTAAAATTGAATCCTGATCTCTGAGGTAATGGTGATTTCACAGATAATGTCAGGTAAGTCCAAATTATGAGAAACATTTGCTACGATAAGCATAAAGTAGACCTTTCACCTGCAAGAAATGTTAATTTTGATGTGACAAGAAAATTATTCAAACACAGTTTGCAAATGCCCTGCCTGTGTATGGTACCGAAAATCAGTTGAGTGACATGTTCAAGAAAATACAGTGGTCACTAGCCTGTTTGAAAATGGGACTACAGTATTTTTTGCAACAGATTAGCAGACCTGTGTGAAAAAAAAATCAGTGATCTACCTTTTTTGTACATCTGACATGAAATTCTAGGTTGAAAATACATTGAATAGGGCAATTTTTGTGCTGCTGTTGCAGCCGTATGATTGAGATGTCACCTGGAAGTTTACAGCACTCTCCATCAAGAAAGGGGGAAGTATCATGTATAGCTACCATGGCAACATTGGTTTCCATTAACCAACATGGCTTGCTATGTTGGCACTGTGGACAGCTAAAAGCAAGGAGTTGGCTTCATGCCGATAGCATTCTCTTGAGTAAAATTTTCCAGAGATAAGATTGTCCTGTCCCTCCTTCTCTAGGTGGCAACTACTTCAGAGCCTGTTGCCATTGGAAGAAAAAAAATATTGAATTTTAAGTACCTTAATCAGATAGGAAAGTTAGAGATTTTAAAAAGAGAAATGGACAGTTTGAAGTTAGATGTAGTGAGAATCATTGAACTGAGGTGGCAGGAAGAACCACGATTTCTGCTCAGCGGCAGTTCAGGAGTATGTCTTACAATTAATATGAAAATAAGAATGTGAGTGAGCATGAACACTATAGTGAATACATTATCATAGGAAAGGTAGACAGAAAACCAATACCCAGTGCAAGATTTCAAGTTTGTATGCCTACTAAGTCCACATGTGATGATGAGCTTGCTGAATATATGATGAGATACAATAAATAATTCAGATTTTTAAGGGAAATGAAAATTTAATGGTGATGAGGGACTGGAGTTGGATGACGGAAGAGAGGGAAAAATGGTAGGAGGACATGGACTGATGAAAAGGAATGAAAGGGGAAAGGCAAAAGATGAGGCCCAGTAAAAAAATCTTGAATAACGCACAAGATATTGAATTAAAGTGCCAAAGAGCAAAGTATAAAAATGCAGAAAATTGTGCGGGCCAAATGGAAAAGAGAAGTCTGAATAATGAAACTGATAGGAAGTGCAAAATGTCAAAGCGGGAATGGCTAGAGAAAAAAAAAATGCAATGTTAAAGAAGCATGGATGACTAGGGGAAAATTAAAGAAATCTGTGGAGGACATAGAAGCAGCTATACAAATTTCAATAGTTCAGATCACGACATTATTAACTGAAGAAGGTAAGGCAGAAAGTTGAAAGTATTATACAAAATGAACAGACATGAAGACAGTGTCACGGAAATAGATGAGAAAGTAGACAAAAATGATACTGTAATGGAGCACTGAAAGACCCAAGTCAAGGCCGGGGCATTTAGTTGACGACATTCCCTCTGAGTTACTGAAGTCGTTGGAAGAGCCACTTGTGAGAAAATTATTCCACCTGTTATGCAAGCTATAGACCAAACAGGCGAAATACGCTCGGACTACACGAAGAAAGTAATAATTCCAATTTCAAAGAAGGCAGCCGCTGACAGTCATAACTATTACACATCCACTGACAGGTGTAACTGTTGTATTTACTCAATTGCAAGATGAGGTTTTCTAACCAAATTTGCCATTTGAAAACTATGGGGTCATCTTATATTTACATATTAAACTATTGCTGCTGAGGTCAACATTTTTACATTGTGTAGTAGATTGGTGTAGGTGTCATCTTACATTATTTACTGATGAAGCATGGGCTGTTGAGGTCACATGCAGATTTATTTTAAAGAATATGGAAGGGCAGATAGGATAAGCAATACTTGCTGTCGAACAATTTCGAGATTTCCTGATATGCCAAAGTGCTCGATACAGTATCGACCTTGCTTGAACAGTCACTTGACATTTGACTCGCACAGCATTAGTTCAAGGGATACATGAGAAACTGTCATCAAGCCATCACAGCAATATATTTTCTTGCTAAAATTTGAGAATTCTGTGAAACACTGGAGGACATAAAATTTAATGCAATTATCTTACACCGAGCGAGGTGGCACAGTGATTAGACACTGGACTCGTATTCGGGAGGACGACGGTTCAATCCTGCGTCCGGCCATCCTGATTTAGGTTTTCCGTGATTTCCCTAAATCACTCCAGGCCAATGCCGGGATGGTTCCTCTGAAAGGGCACGGCCGACTTCCTTCCCCATCCTTCCCTAATCTGATGAGACCAATGACCTCGCTGTCTGGTCTCCTTCCCCCCCCCCCCCTCCCCCTCTCCAAAAAAAAAAAAAAAAAAAAAAAAAAAAAAAAAAAAAAAAAAATCTTACAAACTTTTGTTGTATTTGAACAGATTTGCAATGAAAGTTCTCACACACATGTAGATATCATATACAAACATTTTTGGTGCTTGTTAAGTAAAGTTAACACTAAAAGGTGAAAATGTTGCCCTTCAAAAAACATTACTTGGTCCTGAATCCAATTCAGTATTTTATTTGATTGTGAGATACTGCAGTAATTTACCAGGTGGGTTGTAAATGAAAAATTTGATTGCTGTTCACATATTAGAGTACCACCTAAAATCCTTATCACTTTTCACTCAGCTTTAGAACAAGATGATGACATTCAAATGAAACAAGAAAGAAAATTAATCCAGACTTAAATGTTTAAAAAACAAAATAAAACATATTAAACTAACTTATTAGCTCATATATGATGTTTTAGCAGTAACCTCTGTCTTACATATTACGCTGTCTTCCATGTTTAAGCTGTCAGATTTCAGATCTCATCTAGTGCAGCCCCCAATAAATCAGTCTTTCCTTTTCATCCTGTCCGGTAAGTCTTCTCTGAGCAGGGGTTCTGGGAGACATTTATGAACTCTTACTTCTTTTCCTAAACCTCTCCAGTCCTTTTCCTTCACCCCTTCCCCTTCAACCCTTCTGTCAGAAGAAGAAGCCACTGGCTCGAAAGCTGCTGCTTGGTGAGTAAATGTTTTGTCTATCCAGTTTCATTATATTGTCAAAACATATTATTCTTGTGACTATGATAATTGTTATCATACGAATAAATTGCAGTGGCAAGACCCTTTGTGAAGATAGTACCAACAGACATCAGTAGACCATGGGATCAGCAAAAGTCTGAGAATTTTATATTGTGATTATATATTTGTTGGTGTTGTTACATGTGACCTAGAAGATATTGCAGTCTGTGTTTCACAGCTGCTCAGCACAGCATTACTGAAGGGCTGGAGGGAGGGTTTGGAAGGGGGAGCAGCAGTACCAGGTTGGCTGAGAACTAGGATAAGTGGGGGGAGAGGAGTAGTGAATGGGCAGCAAATTACGTCTTGCTTCCAACTATGGAACATGTACTGCAGCGATTTGCCCAAGTCCATTTGAATTGACTTTAAAATTTGACAAATACTCAGCAATGGTATACATTTCTGCAGCAGAGAGCGAAAGTATGGATATGAGTGAGTGGCGTACTGACATGTTTCCTGCAACAATGTTGTCGATGCTCGCAATGAAGTATAATGGGAATACAAGAGGGTGTGTCAACTGTTGGTTCTGCACAGCCAGTGGGAGAGTAGCCGACAGATGATATGTTTGAAAGCATAAACATTGTAACATTCTCACATCAGTACAGAAACGAAATCTGATATGTATTCAGCAAAAAACAGCTGCGTTCTCAGATTAAAATGTAACCACAACCTCAGATATAGCAACATATTCAGAAGAAACAGTGAAATATTTGTAAAAACGAAGTTATAGATTTCACAACTGTGTTATTAGGGTGATGGTGGTGATTAAAAGTAGTGATACCACAGATGTCAGACATAGTAATGGGAGGGGGGGGGGGGGGGGAATGGTAATGAAAATAAAATTTAATTCAAACCATTTCTTTTTATTTTGTTTCTTCTTATATTGTCAAAACGTAAGTTTAAAATAGTACATGGTAATGCAGATATGTAATGGCAGTAAACAGTTTGTAATTGTGATTAGTCAGAATGTTAAATTAAAATTTTCACAAGGAGACCTCTTCTCCTTTTTTTAAGAAAAAGGAAGGGTGTCTTATATTCAGGGTTATCTTATACATTATTTACACAGGCAGGCGACATCAGGAAATATCAGAGAAACGTGAGGCAATACTGACCCTATGACTTACCTTAGAAGATAGGTTGAAGAAAGTCAGACTCGTGATTATGGCATTTGTAGATTTAGAGAAAGCCTTTGACAGTTTTGGCTGGAAAACATTCTATACAGTTTTGGAAGGAGGGAGGGATAAAATGCAGGGATTGAAAGATTGTGTACAACTTGTGCAGAAACCAGACTGCAGTTCTAACAGCCAAAGTACGGGAAATAGAAGCAGTAATTGTGTTGGGAGTAAGAGGAGACTGCAATATATTGGCCATGTAATTCAGTAATCCGGTTTGCTGCAAGTTCTGGAAATCAGGGAAATTAAACAAAAAAAAGTCTTGCATTGTCGCTGGCTGGGTGCCGCTTCCCTACTCACTCATTCTTACTGCTTCTCCCCTTCCTACCACTCCCCTCAGCTTGCAGTCAGTGCTGCCGCCACGTCTTGCTGCTAGCCTAGCAGCTGCCAATGAGAGGCAGGGAGGCATGAGGAGTGGTTTGTGTGGATCTGATTCTCAGAGAATGTAGATGCAGCGGCTGGAGATGACAGTCATGTGTGTCTGCATAATTGTGTGAATGTGCGTGTGCTCTAGTTTTCTGACAAAAGCTATGGCTGAAAATTTAGTTGTGAGAGCGTGATTGTCTTTCTTTATGTGCCTGTCTGCGGCTCAGCAACCATTTTTATGGTGAGTTGCTACCTATCCTCATTATTATTGATTCTCAGAGTATTTGAACAAGTTATCTGTTGCACGAATTTATCACTGCAGCCTCATTTCATCAACATACTGTCTGTGACACGTGAATAACTGGCAAAACGGGTGACTTCCACAACGGGCCAAAACCACAGGCCATATCTGCGGGTATCTCTAACGGATCAGGCATGCCAGTCTGAAGCCCATTGTATCCCACTAATGTGCAAGCCTTGCCCATTGGATCTAGTCTCACTGATCTACCTGCAGTCTGGATCTGTTTGTGTGAGGTATAATGCATCGGATTTTCGTGGTTTATCTGTGGACCTAGGACTGCAGTGCTCCTCGGGAGGCCAAAGGCCGCGGGTGACTGATTTCAGCAATTGTGACTGTCTCACTGCAAGCACATTGTACAGTGTGGCATTTCATAGACATTTTATTTATTCTAGTACATTTTGGCATATTGAAAGAATTTTATGTATTGGGATGTATGGTCGATAAGGAGAAGAAAATTGTGGCAGTTGCTGGTGGTTTCTACGCTATGTACTCATATATATCTCGAAAGGAAAATTACAAAATAGCTGTAGAATAGTATAAATAACACAGTGGGTAATCACCGACAATAACGAACATAGTAGAACTAACATTTTATTGGTGGTCACCTATAGTGTTTGTTGGTTTACACAACTGTCCCCACCTCATATAGTTCTTTCAAGAGGTCTACATTTTTCTGAGGTTATTTATGAAATCAGTGAAGGTATTTTAAATCTGCCTTGCGACTCCAAGGAACTGTATATTTTTGTCACCAAATGTGTTTTGTTGTATTGAAATAAAATAACATCAGTGGTCTTAATGAAACATGTATACCATTTGGCCTGCTTTTCCCATCTAAAAACAGTTCATTACAAAAGATGTTGATGTTACTACTTCAGATTTATGCTCACGCGGGGGAGAAATACAGAAGTCCTTACATTTCTTTGTCAACTTATGTCTTTACTTACCCTTAAGAGCTCAAATTTGTCAGGTAAAAATGCTAAAACTTGCATGGAAATCGGGGAAAAATCAGGAAATTTCACTTGGGGAAACTCATTGCAACCCTGGTAATAATTTGCCTAACAAACACTCAGTGTATTCATTGCTGGATACTGATGCAATGCATTGATGGCCTCCAGACCCTTTACATCAAACTATTCAATCTGGTATCTCATAGTGTTACAGAGAAATTCTGCATTAGCACTTGGTCTAGAGTAGTTGACAGCCTACCACTAACAAACCAACAGTTTGAAGCAGAGGGTAAGGTCATGGACTTACATTCAGGAGGAGCAGGATTCAGACTCTTAATGGCAATCTAGATTTATGTTTTCTGTACATCCGAATACTGCTGATTGCATTTCACATTCTAGACCAGTCTGAGCTTGGGCTCTGTCTCCGGTAACGTTCTCAGTGGTGGCATGTTTAACTCAAATCTTCCTTCCATCATATTTCCCACAAATCATTACTGGTAATAAATGGGAATATTTCTCAAGAAACTGAATCATAGTCCCCATTGTTTTGGAAACCACAGTAAAAATAAATGTTCAAACAAGTTAACACTAAAAATTTTTACGTAAGTAAAAGTAATTTTACTATAAGTTTTAAGTCACATATCACTCTTTATCTAAATGCAAATGTTGCAGGAACTGTGAATACAATAATCATTTAAGCTTAACATTGATGACTCACACAAGAAAACTGAAATTTGTGACAGTGTTACAGGCAAATGTTCTTCCACCTTTGTTGTGTTTTGCAACCAGTTGCAGTTCCTAAGAAATTTGAAACAGGATGTATTGTTAATTGTGTTTGTGGTTTTATCATTCTTCCCTGTACCAAAACACTATGTTTATGAACACTGTTTCCCCTTCGTGTTATTGTAATTGTGACACATTATATTTCTTGTGGTGCAGAATCTGCCAATAGCGTGAAGGTTCCGGTGGAGAAGCCACGAAGGCCCAAGGCTGCAGTGGCTGTGGAGGATGAGCTGAGCACAATCCCAGGAGCAAGAGTGGTTGTACTACCTAGTGGAGAAGTCATTGTGAAGAAAGAAGCCAACTCTGAGGACTCTGCCAGCGAGGTTGAATCTGAGGTACACCTTCACTGTCTATGTTCTCAATATCTGTCATTAACAGATCTGAACTGCAATTTTCAGTGTTGTTGTTTTTGGTGGACCTTATTCAGTCAACAAAAAATTAATATGTAATATTTTATTTCTATCATAAACTCAGGATTATGCAAATTTGTCTGCTAAATGATATGATTTTGAGTTTTTATACACTCATCTTCAGCTGAGGTACGCAGAAATTTATGTACACATACACTGAGTAGCCAAAGAAACTGGTACACCTGCCTAATGATGTGTAGAGCCCCTGCAAGCACGCAGAAGTGCCGCAACATGGCGTTGCACGGACTCAACTAATGTTTGAAGTAGTGCTGGAGGGAATTGGCACCATGAATCTTGGAGGGCTGTCCATAAATCCCTATGAGGGGATGGAGATCTCTTCTGAACAGCACATAGCAAGGCATACAACATTGCTCAATAATGTTCATGTCTCAGGAGTCTGGTGGCCAGCAGAAGTATTTAAACTCAGAAGTGTGTTCCTGGAGCCACTCTGTAGCAGTTCTGGACGTGTTGAGAGTTGCATTGTCCTGCTGGAATTGCCCAGGTGCATCGGAATGCACAGTGGACATGAATGGATGCAGGTGATCAGACAGAATGTTTATGTACGTGTCACCTGTCACAGTCATCTCTAATCGTATCAGGGGTCCCATATCACTCCATGTGCTCCACATAATTACAGAGCCTCCGCCAACTTGAACAATCCCCTGCTGACATCCAGGGTCCATGGATTCCCGAGGTTTCTCCATACCCGTGCACATCCACCCGCTTGATACAATTTGAAATGAGAGTTGTCCGACCAAGCAACATGTTTCCAGTCATCGACAGTCCGATGTCGGTATTGATGGGCCCATGTGAGGTGTAAAGCTTTGTGTCGTGCAGTCATGAAGGGTACATGATTGGGCCTTTGGCTCTTGAATGATTTGCATGCTGACACTTGTTGATGCTCAAGCATTGAAATCTGCAGCAATTTGCGGAAGGGTTGCACTTCTGTCATATTGAACAATTCTCTTCAGTCATCATTGGTCCTGTTCTTGCAGGATCTTTTACCGGCCACAGCGATGTCAGAGATTTGGTGTTTTACCGGATTCCTGATATTCACAGTACACTTGTGAAATGGTCATACGAGAAAATCCCCACCTCATCGCTACCTCGGAGATGCTGTGTCCCATCGTTCATGCGCCAACTATAATACCACCTTTCAGACTCACTTAAATCTTGATAACGTGCCATTGTAGCAGCAGTAACCAATCCAACAACTGCTTGTTGTCTTATGTAGGTGTTGTCAACCCCAGCACCTTTCAGCCTGTTTACATATGTCTGTATTTGAACCAGTTTCTTTGGCGCTTCGGGTTACTTGTAGTATGCTACTACCAGTAAGAATTTCTGCATGCTTCATCTGAAGCATGATACTACAAGTATGAATATGTAAATTTCTGCATTCCTCATATCAAAATGAGCCTGAAAAGAATAATAAACTAGTTCATGAAAAAAATATTTTTTGAGTGTTCTTAGCTATATTTCATTTAATATACAGTTACAAAGTTATTCAGTAACCATAATAGGTAAACTTATTGAGTAAGTACCCCATCTCAATTTTTAAGAAAATTTTTGGGGTTGTATTGTTCCTTGTGTTAGAACAGTCATAGCTAACTTATCTTTAATTGTGATACAGGGAGAACTGGATGATGATGAAGAAGAAGGTGAAGATGCAGATTCAGAGACAGAGAAGGTTGATACAAAGAAGGTGTCCAAAGGTGCAATTAAGCCTAAAGTAAAGGTTAATTCAGATGATGAAAATGAAGACAGTGACAGTGATGTAGAAGCAGCAGAAGATGAATATTTGTCTGGATGGATGCAAGAATTGGGGGAATCAGAAAAGCATAATGTAAGCTATACATATTTTTTATTTAAATTTGACTATAGAGACTACTTTGCAGGTATTTTGTTATTAAAATTTTACACTAATAGAGACAGATGTTTCCTATACAATATTTGATTAACATTAAAAATCTCTATAAATTCATAGTGCAGTTACCGTAAACAGGTGCAGTGCTGAGAGTGGGTGTCATTTTTAGAAATAGGGCAGTGACACAAATGTAACACAGAGATGCTGATTTCAGTAGCAGGCCAACAACTACACATCAGCATTCTGGGATCTACAGCTCTGGTTTTCATTTCATTCCTCATCTTTACACATTTTTTTCCTCAGTATTTTGTTTTCTGTTTTTGTATTGTTCCTTATTAATTTTATAACTGCACCTATTTTCTATAATTTCCCTCCTTTACTAGTCCGATAATGACCTTCTGTTGTTGTTCACTTTGTGAAACTTGGTCCTCAGATTTTCTTCCTTCCCCATGTGATGCGTGTTCTGTTAGCTGATCTTCTGTATGTTCTAGTTGTCAGTTAACATAAACTGCTAATGTTTGACATTATTCTTTTATTGTAGAATTAAGCTTCGCAATGGATTTCATGTGGAAATTTATTTCAGTTTTACCTTAACTGATGAAAGAAATGAAATGTGATTGGCCATGGCATTCTGAGCTAGAAGACCAAGACCAGGTGACAGAGCATGATAGTTTCAGTACTCCCATTTTCATATTCCAGCAGTTCAAATTCTAAAATAAAAAATGGAATTTAGGTTGTCAGTTTTTCTGTCTTTGCAATTAACTCTTGATTATCATCTCTGTAAAATTGCAATGATCATATTTTAGTGGTGTCTAGTGACCACAGTGCCTAAGTAAGAAATATCCTCATCTGTATGAACTGTTGACAGTATCAAATTGAAAAAAATATATATAGAGAGAGACAGAGTGTGTCTGGTCACCAAAAACATTCACATTGATAATGATCCTACTATGAAACTAAGTGTTTGAGCCAGTCAGTACCACACCAGAGTTAGATTCACCAGTTTGTGGGTATTGAATATAACTCCCCTCCAGTATGCACCTGTGTGAATATACAATTACAGTTCCCTCATGGCATCCCGTATTTCATTCCTTGCAGCTTTTGTCAGTGTAATGTGAAATTTAACCTCAAAGAAACTCTTTGTGCCCCTATACACCGGTTATAGGCACCATTTGTTTGAGTGTCAGTTAATAGCCTCATTTGAAACAGCATGAGTTGACACATGATTACTAATGGAAATTGATGTTTTTGCAACTAGACTATGGACTGTTAACATTCTGCCACAGCAATATCACCGTCTCAGATCATCTGATTTCAGATGTGAGAGTGGATCCACTTTAAGCTATTCTTATCTTTAATATTTTTATTGCAGAAGTTCGAAATATAGTGCTTACTTCAATGCGAGATGCTTTTAATAATTTTCATAACGAAACTCTGTCTTGGAATCTGGCAGAAAACCCAAAGAGATTTTGGTTATACATAAGCACACCAGTGTTAAGATGCAGTCAATACCTTCACTGTGCGACAACGGTGAAGTCACTGATGACATTTGATTATGCTGTTTTCTTTTAATCCCTTGCCTGTTAATGCGCCTTTTATAGTGTTGTCCTTTTTAGTTGCTGTTTTAACCTTGTGCCTCACAGTGCATTCATAGCTTAGTCTGGGCGCTAATTACCACTGTAGTTGTGCGCCCTAAAACCACCAAAATAAAATAAAAAAAAGTGCCACTAAAACCGAGTTATTAAATATGGTTTTCCGAAACTCCTTCACCAAAGAAGATGAAGTAAATATTCCTGAATTTCAATCAAGAACAACTGCCAAGATGAGATACATAGAAATAGATATCCTTGGTGTAGCAAAGCAGCTTAAATCACTTAATAAAGGCAAGGCCTCTGCTCCAGATTGTATACCAGTCTGGTTCCTTTCAGAGTATGCTGATATAATAGCTCCATATTTAGCAATTATATGAAAGTGCTTGCTAACTGAAAGTTCCATACCTCAAGCCTGGAAAATTGCTCAAGTCACACCAATACCCAAAAAGGGAAATAGGAGTAGTCCGCTGAATTACAGGCCCATATCACTAATGTCGATTTGCAGTAGGGTTTTGGAAAACGTACTGTGTTCGAACATTATGAATTACCTTGAAGAAAATGATTTATTGACACATAACATAGATTCAGAAAGAAATCGTTCTTGTGAAACACAGCTAGCTCTTTACACTCACGAAGTAATGAGTGCTATCGACAGGGAATGTCAAATTGATTCCAATTTTTTAGATTTCCAGAAGGCTTTTGACACCGTTCCTCACAACGTCTTCTAACCAAACTGCATGCCTATGGAATATTGCCTCAATTGTGCGACTGGATTCGTGATATCCTGCCAAAGGCCACAATTCGTAATAATAAACAGAAAGTCATAGAGTAAAACAGAAGTAATATCCGGGTTCCCCTAGGAAGTGTTATAGACCCTCTGTTGTTCCTGACCTGTATTAACGACATATGAGACAATCTCGGTAGCCGTCTTAGATTGTTTGCAGATGATGCTGTCATTTACCGTGTTGTAAAGTCATCAGATGACCAAAACGACTTGTATAATAATTTAGATAAGGTATCTGTATAGTGCAAAAAGTGGCAGTTGAAGTTATTCACATGATTACTAAAAGAAATCCGCTAAATTTCGATTATGTGATAAGTCACACAAATCTTGAAGGCTGTAAATTCAACTAAATACTTAGGGATTACAATTACTAATAACCTAAATTGGAACAATCACATAGATAATGTTGTGGGTAGAGCAAACCAAAGACTGTGATTCATTATCAGAACACTTAGAAGGTGCAACAGGTCTACTAAAGAGACTGCTTACAAATGCTTGTCCCCCCTATTCTGGAGTGTTGCTGTGCGGTGTGGGATCCGCATCAGGTGGGACTGATGGATGACATCGAAAAAGTTCAAAGAAGGGCGGCTCGCTTTGTTCTGTTGTGAAATAGGGGATCTTCTCATGAAATTTCAATCACCAGTTTTCTCCTCTGATTGCGAAAACATTCTGTTGGCACTCACCTACAGAGGGAGAAATGATCATCACGATAAAATAAGGGAAATCAGGGCACGCACAGAAAAATTTAAGTGCTTGTTTCTTCCGTGTGCCTTCTCAGAGTGGAAAGGTAGAGAAACAGCTTGAAGACGGTTCATTGAACCCTCTGCCAGGCCCTTTATTGTGAATAGCAAAGTAATCACATAGCTGTAGATGTGTCCCAAATTGCTATACAGTGTTTCTTGCTCTTAAAACAAGATAATGATAGCACAGTACTTGTAGACTGTGATGGTTATTTTAGGAAGCATGATAATCAAAACTTCCTCTGAATTGAATTATTGAGGCTGGGGTCAGTGAACTGCACCTACCACGATGCAAAAAGCAGCTGTTTCGATGTCCTCATCATATTGTCATAATAGGGAATACAAGTTTAAAGAGAGCAGTAATTTAATTTCTGGTTAAGTGTTCATCGTGAAACTGTGAAGGCACACAGTGCAGATATCTTAAAGTACGTTGACCGGATCTTCGATAATCCATATAAATACAGGCAGTATAAGATGTGAAGTTAGCAGTGGAGGTGCAGAGATTTATTGCTGAAGTCCTAACAATTTCTTTCATTTTATAATTGTATTCTGCAATACCTGGTTGCCTCCTTGTTTTCAAAATAAATCAACAATAGTATTTTAGGTTCTTCTACCATTCACATTAAAATTACTTGTAAAGATGCAACCTAACTTTCTCTGCCACTGTAAATGATTCTATTCCATGTCACCTTCCATTGCATACATTCTTAAACAAATGTGCCTGTTTTTCTTTTTGGTGCTGGTTCACTTCTGTACATTTAGCCAGTCACTGTGGACCTCATGTTGTCACGATAATGTCAAGCCTTAGGTATGTCTATAAAAGATTTTATGTTTCCCTTTATTCAGTCCTTTTATTTAGATGACAGTCCGTTTTGTAAGCAACATTTTATCTAAACCTCAGTTATCGTAAATTCATACAAGATATGCTTTAAGATTTATTTTACCTTGCAAGTGTGAATGTAACTTTCATCACCTAGATATATCATTTGTTTTATCTTTGACATACCTTTGATTTACCACTTAATCATTATTTTAGTTGTTGTGCATCAAATAATGTTTCTGAATTGTGCTTTATTTAAATTGGACTACCTATCTCCTGACAGTTAAACAGTTTTATCTTAATGGGACGAAAGGATGTTGGGTCATCAACTGCTTATTGTTTAGATTAAATTATTAATATGAGTCCATAATTTTTGCTACACAGTTCCATGTATGTGGAACAGCATATTTTCTTATTTTTACTCTTGTTTACATACTGCTATATCCCTAAAGATGTGGCTCTAATGCGGTGAAACTATTTGGAGTAGAAATAAAGATTTATCATACAGCTGAAGCAGTCTGATTTGTCATGGTTCAATTCTACAGCTATGGATAGTTGCAATACAAAATTTGCTACAAGTAAGACATATAAAGGAGGGTACATGATAAACGGGATATACGGTTTCTAATTTCAGTTTGGTATGTTATATTGTTATTTCAAGTAAATGCTCATGGTATCAGTCAGCTTACTCATAGCCCTCTCGTGAATTCTTCCTTCATTTGAGTTACTATCTTCCCTTTATAATCATGTTTTTATTAGGTTGCTTTGTTGTTTGTTTGTCTGTTGGGTACAAGTTTTGAGTTGTTTTCAAACTAACTCCTGATGAGCTACACTTTCATATCTGCTGTGTGGCGGAGAGTACTTTGTTTTTCTGTCTGCCTGTTTGTCTAGTCAGTAGTAATTTTGCAATTATTTCAAACTAATTTCATGATGAGCTATAGATTTCAAACTGTGAACATAACTCAGAACTGGAAAAAATGCAATATTAACTTGCATTATTGCCTGGAGTGTGACAGAGGGTATTCTTATGGACCACTGCTATTTCCTCATACTCCTGTTTCAGTCGTGAGTGTTTTATGTTAAGAATGATTGTTGGTAAGCCTCCACATGTGCCTGACTCTCCCTAATGTTTACCTTCATTATCTTTTCGAGAGGTATACATAGAAAGAAGAAATACACTGTTTGACTTATTTGAAGAGAAACTGAAATAAATGTGAAATTTACCATGTGTCTGTTGTAATCTCATCAAAATGTTTGAAATTGATTGAAAAATTCCAAACACAAGACTAAAAAGCAGAAGACAATTATTAAGTTAAAAACTTTTTAATATAACACATTTTTAATAGCTGTGACAATAGTTACAAAATTTAAAACAAAAATGTGGGGCGCATGCAGTAGCTAATAGCAAGTAGCATAGAGGTTAGCTTCTTTGAGAAAATCATGCAACATTTAATAGCATTTGCAGTACAATAAAATTGTTAGTGACTTGGGTGAACTATAAGTGTTGTCATGGCTCTTAAAAACTCATAAGCACAAATTTTCTGGACTATCTGTATAGGTTTAGAAATCTGTATTGGCCTAGGAAATTTATTTTATACTTTTTAGTTCGTTTAGTCCATTTAAAAAATATTTTGAATAATTATTTTTTAGTTGTAATTATTCAATTTAAATTTGTTAATCTCCTATAAGATAAGAATCCAGAAAATGGTAGGATGTTTTCCAAAACATGTAAAGCCGAATAAGACTACCTGTATTTCTTTCAGGATGAGGAAGATGAACCAGCAAAAAAGAAGTCAAGACATCAAGATGATTCAACAAAACATAAGAAGAAAACAAAAGTAGGAAAAACATTAAACACTACAAAGTCTGTGAAGAAGACTAAGAAAACACAAGATACAAAAGAAAGTGAAAAAAAGAAAAAGACAAAAAAATAAACGAAGTATTCAGCTAGGAAACTGTTGTTGTTACTTCCAACAGATGACTTCAATATGATGTTGCAAAATATTGTAATAATAAACTACAGTAATTTTTGTAGTGTGCTGTGTGTTACTTTTCTTTATTTCCCATCTTAAATATAATTCAGGCACAGTAAATTTACATACTTTTGCTGCTAATGTATTCAAGTCATTTAACTTCACCAGTATGTGGAGTATTACCACAAGTTTACTTGTACACCCGATACACCTTTTCATGCTTCCACTGAAGCAATTCAGGTGAACGCCAAAATCATTCCTTAACAGATCATGGCTGTTTCATCTCCAAACCCTCCTCCAGCTATGTTAGTTCTCCACTTTCAGAGAAGTTTAACATTTATTAAATGATATCATCATGTATATATCATATCGCATCTCTCCTAGTGTAGACCACAACCACCGAGCGATAATGTTGTGACGTGTTCTCAATGCTGGTGAGGTATGTCACTTTGAACGCCTGTGCCATTGTATATTTCTGAAACCACTACACAACAAATTAGTGTGAGTCCTTTGTCTGTTTTATTACAACTTACAGATACCTTGATGAGGATTGTGAACGCAAGTATACAATACTTCTAGTAATGCAGTCTTTCCTTGCGGCTAAATCGAAGAAGCAATACAGTATTTGACTGTGCTGTTTAAGTAAGAAGTTCATCACTGCTATGGCAGATTCAAGGACGGCATTCTGATTAGTCCACTGTGACTAAAGCATTGCGGATACAATTCCGTGGTGTGACTGCCCCTGCAGCTCTCCATTGTGGGTTATAATACCCTGCAGATGACTCAGTGGAGTCATGTGATTGGCTGCTGCTATTGGAGATAGTGACTCATTGTTGGTTCTTTTTCCTGCCTGAATGATGTCATTGTAGTCTTAGACTGGTGCTTACGGGAAGAGGTGCAGCAAAGTAGCTCTTCCACCGAAGATGACGTATTGAGCAGCTGTCGGACCGGCACTGCTCCCTACATTGCTGGCAACCCAGAACACACAAATGTAGGAAGGCAGGTATCTGGCAGCTGTAGCGAGAGCATCTGACAACCCTCTCCCCCTACTGGAGGGAGAGACAAAGCCTCTTCTTCATCAGCCACTACGTGGAGTTTTGACATCCATCTTCATCTCGTCCTCTGTGTTAGTATCATATGGTTCAATATCCATTGGCTTGGGCACTAGCACAGCATCAGCATTGGTGGACTGCTGAGGAAGGTACACTGCCGCACTCTGCATCTGGAACAGTACACCACCAGGACTTGCAATTGAAATGAAATTATAACTCTGGAAAGGCAGGGGGTCCTCAGGGCATGGCTGGAGTTGGTTTATGTGATTCCAAAAGGGCAAAACAACACACATGGCAATGCCCACTTGACAGGCACTCATTCCAGGAAACTATTCTTGTTTCCTTTAAATGCATTTCTGAGATGGTGTCAGCACTGAAATGATGTCTCCTGGAACCGGTCGCAGCAGAAGCCAAGTTGTCCTGGTGCCAGGGTGTCGTGTGTGATAGGGGGGTCTGCATCAGTCGGCCATGTGGCAGCTCTACCAGCAGTGCGGAAGGTGCTCCTGTATAGGGAAAGAAACAATAGTAATGCATCTCTGAGTGTGCGGTCGGTCACGAGTTCCACATTTCGCTCTTGGATGTTTCCACATACCGTTCAGTGACCCTTTTGGATGTGAGGTGGAAGGGTGTGTTGCAGGGGTGTCAAATGTCATGGTAGGTGCAAAAAGACGGGAACTTCTGGTATGTAAACTGCGTGTGATTATCTGTCGCTATGGTGAAGGGAAGGCCTTCCACAGTGAAGATCTGCCTTGAGGCTCCGACTTATTCTGTGACATAGCCATACTGGAATCGAACAAAGTAAAGCCTGTTTTACTCAAACGACTTTCTGGTCAAAATCGACTATCAGAAGTGTGTGCACCTTTCTTGCCTGTGCATAAATCATCAGCCAACCACTTTGTGAGTGTGTCTAAGAGGTCAGTAATCAGTTGTTAGTGCAAGGTGTGGAATGTAAATTTCAGAGTAGGCTGCATTCAGTGCATATGCAGAAACGGGACTGTTCTATCCTGGACAACATCGCTCTAAGCTTGTTGACACCAGTGCCTACCAATTTAAATTGTATATTACAGCACTGAGGATGGTCACTAAGTGACCGAAAATCGATTTTGCGGTTAATAAAACAAAAAAATACGACCAATGCTGTCTCTCCTTTTAAGTATATTCTAGATATTGTTTGACGTGTTTACATGTATGTATTTTCTCAAACAAATAAATTTGGATGACACTTTCTGTGTTCTTTCAGTTCTCGGGTGTGTAGAGAATATACCACATGCATGACCTTTGACCTGAACATCAACTGTGAATATTCCTTTGGTCATTAATAAACTCTGTTACCATAACTTGTACATACATTTTGTTACTATATTTCACTTTTTTCATGAAGAATCCCTCATAGCCTCACTTTCCCTGTTCAGGTCCAAACTGCATAGCAGACAGCTCTCACAACATAAGCAATTTTGAAGCTGGCATGTAAACAAAAATGAACACTCGAGATAGACAGGACAGTACATGAATGAAATGCCAGGGTCACTGCAGTGGACCCACTTATTTCAAGAACCCAATTGATGCAAGACAGTCAGTCATGTAAAAGGGACTAACAGTAGTGTGTGGCACCTTCCTAGAGGATGAGCCTATTCATGCGTAAAAAGGGGCCCATGAAGTCAGAATACAGTCAGCTCTACAGCTCCATTGGTTTAGGCAAGGGAAATGTGACCTCCAAGGCACCGCCTGGTATTAGAGGGTGCAGACGCAAAACTGGGACTCGAATATCTGTCGCTTACAAATACACATGTTGATGGGCCCGTTCATTTGGTCATGACTGTGCCCCACTGACAGCAATGAAACAGCTTGATCACCTCAGCTTTGGAGTGCTGCTGGGATCACGACACATCTCTTGTCCACCAAAGTATAGAGGGTTAGGACCCCTTGGTAAAGTGATAGGGCCACTCGAAGATTCCAGAAATGGACAAGTTTGTGGTGCATCAGAGCCATCTTTGATGTTGGCTACTGCGTTTTAGAAGTGCTTGACACGGGAGAGGACTGCGTCATTTGCAACCTCCTTGGCAATGTCCCTTGCGTAGAATGGAAACCCAACCATGGCCTGGCAGAAAGGGCATTGATCCTAAAGCAGACTTCTGGGCACACATGAAAAGAAGTGTCCTCACTCTCTGGAATACAGGGAAGTAAATTGATGTTGCCGTGGTTAGAGAATGAGCGAAATTCGATCTCATAGTTGTAGGGGGAAGAAAGAGAACTCAATGTTTCAGAAGCTGTTACAGAAGTCTTGATGGGGAGCAGTGTCGTCACATGGAGAAGTGTGGCCAGGGCTTAAGGCCCACCTGCAGCAGGAACTTTTGCCCGTAGATGTAGTGGTGGAACTTCTTTATGGTGAAAGTGAAGTTGAGGACCTCTTTTTACACTTGGGAGAAGTTGTGTTGGACTGTGCTTAGCATTTTAGATGTGAATGGACTTTTCCACCATCCCAATCCTGTGGGACTGCACTGCCTAGATCCTCATATCAGAAGTGTCAGCAACATAATCAAGTGCTTGTGCTTGTGTGTGTGTGTGTGTGTGTGTGTGTGTGTGTGTGTGTGTGTGTGTGTGTGGAGGGGGGGGGGATGTATCAGGGGTGTCATAGTGGACAAAGGACCTTGAGTTGAGGACTGCTCTGTTGAGTTGCTTGAATGTCCAGTGCCAAGCGGGATGCCTTGCCCAGCACTTGCCTTTCCGCAGTAATTTGTGAAGGGCTTCCGTAATTGGTGCCACCTTCAGGATAAACTTCCAGTAGTACCATATCTATCTGTGCCCAGAGTGGAGCTGTTTCACAGTAGAGGGAGTCAGTGGACTGGAAATTCTCAATAGTGGAGCAGATTACAGAGTGGACGTGGGCCAGGGTTTGAAAAAAGAAGTAGTTATCTAAATTAACTGCGTGCCCAGGCCAATGTAAGGTATGCAACACTTGACCCAGCTTTCACAGGTGTTTATCAACTTTGGTGCCAGTGATGAGATTGTCAAGGTAGTTAACCTTAAGAATTGTTTGGAACATCTGTTTGAGGTACTGCTGAAACGGAACCGTGGCTGAATTTAATTTCAAACGGAAGGCATTCATAATCATAAGTCCAAAACGTGTGTTGATAACCACCACTTGTTTTCTCTGCTTGTTGAGAGGCAACTGAAGATAGGCATCAGTTCAATCAACATGAGAGAAGAATTTTAATGTCTCAACTTAGCCGTAAGACCAGCTGCTCACAGGATAGGGTGTGTGTCCATGTTACCTGGGCATTTACAGTTAGCATGAAGTCCCCGCACTTGCGAAGGCTTCCCGTCAGCTTTTCAGTGAAGCCTTGTTGGAGAAGGGGGGCGGGGAGGGGGGGGGGAGAAGGGGTAAATTGTCGGACACTGGTTTGACAATGCCGACTCTCCAGGTGGTCCAACTTGTATCACCTTGTCCTGCAAGGGAAAGGGGACACGACATGCATTACAGAATTTAGGTATTATGTCTGTGTGTAAGCTAACGTACACCTCATAGTCGTAAGGTAATGTGTGTCTCAGTCCCTGATTGCACCCTCAGAGCCGCAAAATTCAGCCATATTTGGAACAGAGTTGTTCGCAGGTTGGTCTCCCATCCGTGGCCTGGATGTGGTTTGCTGAATCTCGGGCCATAAAACTCAAAAGGTGAAAGGGGTCGAGACCCAGATATTGGCTGCTGTCCATGATTGTGTTACCAAAGGTAACAAATAAGGGGGTTCTTATACTAGACCTGCATCTGACAACGACCTTTGACAAAAATGGTTTGGTCTCTCTAACATGTCAATGTTTTGTGAAACTTGAACAACTGTTGTGACCCAATTAATGTGTATGTATCACTAATGATGAGGGTCACTGATGAGCCAGTGTCCAACTGTAACTGAATAGTTTATTTATTTATTGTCCTCTGAATCAATACTGTACATGACATGCACATGGTGATGCACAAACATATATTTGATGTTGGACATTATGATAATTTGCTGGCATGAAGTAATATGTCGAAAGTTTACACAAACATGAATTTACATACATTTTTTCTGTGAAGTTATGAACACACAAATTTATGAGTTTACGTGCATATTTTCTGAGAAGTTATGAACAAACAAATTACATACTCAGTTACACATTTGCATTTTAGTGCTGAATTCCTGTCATACTTATATACAACAGTACCTGGTTGGATATTCTTTCGGCACTTAATTTGCTTAGTAGCAGATGAAGTAGATGCAAGATTTTTGCACATACTTGCATTAATGTTTTGCTCTTTACAAAATTCTTTGCTGCAATTTGTTTCATGTTTCTTTCCACCCAAGTGGAGCAGAAATTCACTTGCACTGTAGAAACAATGATCAAGTAGGAATGATTTTAATTTTTTATTAAATACAGCCAGGGACTTGTTTTTTTTTTTTTTATTATTTCTGATGGCAGGCTATTGTATATTTTAATGCCTTTGTTGAAGGGGGAGTTTTTAAAGGCAGAGGTGCGCATTTCTTTAACACGGAGTTTCATTTTCTGCCTAGGACCATAGTCGTGGACATTTACATTTTTATTAAATTTTGTAATACTAGTTTTTACTAATTTGCATAGTTGTAGTACACACAGGCTGCCAAGGGGTAGGATGAGCAACTTTTGGAAGAGAGGTCTGCAACTATCAGTTGTCTTTGCCTTATTCATTATTCTTATAGCTCTTTCAGGTGAGGCGAATGTTTGGGTTATGTGTAGAGTCTCCCCAGAATATAATACCATACTGCATTACACTGTAGAATTGTGCATAGTAGGCTGTGTGAACAATTTCTGGGCTTGTGCAGTATGCGAGGATTTGTAGGGCATAGCACACTTTGTTTAGCTTACTATTAGTTTTATTAATGTGTATTTTCCATTTTAGATTATCCTGAATCCATAGGCCTAGAAATCTTGTTTCAGTATTTGGGGATATTTGGGAACTGTATAATTTCATATCAGGCATAATTTTATTTGCACTCAGGTGGAAGTTTAGGTAAGTGGTTTTCTTTGTGTTAACTATGAGCTTGTTTTTCTCAAACCAATCACCAAGTTCGCCTGTATTTCCATTTATGGCCCCTTGGAGTTCATGTTCATTTTTGCTTGTTATGAGGATACTGTTATGATCTGCGAAGAGTTTACTGGTGCTGGCAGTGATGTTTGATGGTAGGTCGTTTATGTACACAAGGAAGAGCACTGGTCCAAGTATTGAGCCTTGGGGCACATCTTGTGTAATATTGCAATAGTCAGAGTAGTATGTTTCGATATGCCCTTGATTGTTATGTTTTATTGACACTTTTTGTTTCTTATATGTCAAGTATGAGCTGAACCAGTTTAGTGGGGTGCCTCTGATGCCATCTGACTCCAATTTGTTGAGAAGAACCTTGTGGTCTATGATATCAAATGCCATGGACAAATCTAGGAAGGTCCCAACTGCTTTTTGATTTTTGTCTAAAGCATCTAGGATGGAGTGTAAATACTCATATGGCGGTTGTCGTGGATTTTTTTTTTTTTTTTTTTTTTTTTTTTCTGAAACCTTGCTGGGATCAGATAATATCTGGTTCTATCTAGAAAATTTTCTTTGGTGAATTAAGCTCTCCGAAAGTTTACAAAACACAGGTAACAGCGATAGGGGTCTGTAATTTTGTGTGTTGAGTTTTTCACCTTTCTTAAAGATTGGGATGACTTTAGCCACTTTCATGCATTTTGGAGATGTACCTGCCATCAACGATGAGTTGTACACATTTGAGAGTGGGAGAGCCATTTTGTTTATGCAGTTTTTGATAATAAAATCTTGGATGTCATCGATTCAAGATGAGAATTTATTCTTGAGGTACTTTGCACTTAGTACAATTTCTTCAGCAATAGTTTCCCAGAAGAATATACGAGTAGATTCTACAGGAGTTGTTATTTTGTTTCGTCCATTGGGTGTGGGGTTGTTGATGCTTTGTAACAGATTTTTAACTATATCTTCATGGTAATTGTTGAAAATATTTGTAATTTCTTGTGGATTAGTAACTCTGGTGGTGTTGTGGATCAGAATAGTGTTTTCATGTTTACAGGCCGTTGATTTTTTTCTTTGCTTATGATGTTCCACACTGCCTTGGTTTTGTTTGAGGATGTTGCCACATAGTTGTCATTTGCTGTTCGCTTTGCTAGTGCTATGACTTTTTTAAGGATTTTGACTTATTGCTTGATATATCTTTCTTGAGATGGGGTGGGGATGGGGTTGTTATTTTTTAGATACTTCAACAGATCTCTCTTCCTTCTGCAGGAAATATTTATACCAGTTGTTATCCATGGCTTCTTATTGGATTCTTTTGATGTGATGTGTTTGAGTTTAAGAGGAAAGGCAATACTGAAGTGATACAGAAACGTGTTTAGGAATGATTCCATTTCGTTGTCTGTATCGTCTGCTTCATATACTTTGTTCCATGTTTCTGCTGCTAAGGAATCATTGAAGATTTTCATGTTTTCATTGCTGTAATTTCTTACTTTAGTTGTGTATTTGTTGTTACAGTCTAAGGGGAGAACATTTGTAATGTATAGTACTTGGCCACAGTGATCACTATAGCCTGTGTCCAGAGGTTTGACTCCGTGGTGGGGACAGGTTACAAATACCTGGTCAAGTGTGGTTTTGCTGTTGTTTTTGCACCTTGTGGAGAATGTTACTGTGGGATTCAGACTGAATGAGTTAGTGAGATTCAGTAGGGATACTGAAATCACCACATAAAATTAGTACCTCTTTGTTTTGGTGAAGTTAGTTGAGGACTATTTCAAGGTTTTTTAGGAAGACGCATAGATTGCCTGTTGGGGAATGAGAGATGCATGTTATGATTATATTTGCTTCTAGAATTTCGATTACAGCTGCCTCAAAATTGTTTTCTTTGTTTAAGTGGTCAAACTGGTCAAAACTTATATGGTTTATGGAATTTTTTATAAATATGGTAGCACCTCCACCTTACTGGCATTTCCTGCAATAGTAGAAAGCTAATGTGTAACCAGGTATGCTAGCTGAACTAATTTGGTCTGGTTTAGGCCAATGTTCTGTAATGCAAATGACATTTACTTATTGTAGGTCTGTTGTGAATAGGAATTTGAATTCTGCAAGCTTGTTTGTTATTGACTGCACATTTTGGTGGTATATGGAGAAGTTGTATGTATGTGGACACTGATGGCTTTTTTTTATCGCCTCTGCGGAGGTAGTGGGCTTGGCCATAAAAAAAATTCTAGATTTAACATCCTACCTTCGTTGGCGTAACATGTATCGTTTACACTAGTTTTGTCTTTGGGTGCAAGGTTTTTTACAGTTATGTTTTGTTCCTTAAATCTAAGAGCTATTATAGGACCGTTTTGTCCTTTTTTTGCTCTACAGATTGTGATATGTGATTTGCTATTTCTCTTCTGCTAAGGTTGTTCAAGTGGAACCCATGTCGTGTGCAGTGTTCTCTGCGAAATTTGCTATCTTCAATTATGGTGACATTTGCAAATTTTAAACAGAGTTTATAGATATCTATTGGTGGTAACATCCTCGAACATGGTCGTATTATCGTGGGGGAGCACACTGTATGCTCTGCTATCCTGGTGTTCCAACACATCAACAGGAGAAAGCTCATGGGAAGCAACTCTCTATACTGTATTTTAAAAATCTTCTGCAGAGACATCAACCAAATCCGTTGACTCGTCAGTGTGACCAGTATAAGTGGAGTGTCTGACGGTGCAACATAATTTCTTCAGTCTTACGTACCAACTTCTGATTCATTTCAAATAGCAGGGCTACCTGTCATGGGTCACAAAACACTGGCAGTGGGATTTGGGTTGGGACGAAGCATCCATGAAAGAAGAAGTGTTTATCTCCTGACACTTAACCAGACACTTAGGTGCCTGTCAACATTTACCATTCTGCTTTCCCTTGTGCACTGTGGGATGTCAACTGTCTGTCCAATAAACTGTGGGCTCGAACAACCAAATATTTGTTCGGCATTCTTGGCCGGTCTGAACCTTTGGATAATGTGCTGGGTCCTGAGTGTGAACATTTTTTTGTATGGGTCGCAGGCTTCTTAGACATATGATAAAAGTCTGCTGCAACCAGAGGCACACTTTGAAAATAGGTACCCAACTTGTACTTAATGCCGGAGTAACTAAATTCAGCAAGGTCCTTATGAGGAAAACATTGTTGGACTAGGTGATATGTGTAAGCGTCTGCCTTAGCTATGATAAAGGCGCATTTTGTTTCACCACCTAAAGTCCCATGGGCAGTGAATTGTTGTTCACGATGATCAATGTAATTGGCGCACTGTTCCAGCCTTGGATTGAAATTGTAGAAAGCCGATAGTGTATGCCAACTGTCGCCATAATGCTGCTCCCGACCCTCAAACTGGTACAACCTCTCTCGAATAGCACTCAATTTGTCCAAAGATGCACTGAGAGTCAGCAGAATGCTTGACAGATCAAGTGGCTGTGCTGTCAGGAACTATATATGTCCAGTGAGAATTGCAAGGTACAAAAAACCTACAATGTGCACAACTGCAATCCAAAATCTCCACCAATGAGGCAAAATCCAAGGAAATGCTCCAGAAGAGCTCCAGGTGCAGAGAAAACATTGGTCACTCTGCCCACGAAACACTGAAGATTCCAAGTACAACAATAGAAGGCAAAGAAACCTTAGAAAATATCTGCAGTTCAACCAGTATTCATGAAGCATAGCCACTGTAATTTTAGTCCATAGTACTGCCAAATACCTTAAGAAATGTGAAGGAAACGAATACCAATACAAACTCTGCCATTGTTGTGATGAGCTCTCAGTGCTGGTGAGGTACATTATTCTGAATGACTGTGCCAATGTAGTGTTCCTGAACTTCTGCGCAATAAATTAGTCCAAGGTAAGAAATTCTATTTTATTATAACTGACAAATACCCTGATGAGAACTCTGAACATAAGTACAATTAGCAATGCAGAATTCAACAGTGCTGGTTACAATAACAAGTTTGTCTCTGCCACAGCATATTCAAAGATGGTATACAAATTAGAACACAGTGACCAAAGAGCTGCCGGCCATGAATCTGTGATACAACTACAATAGAGTCATATGACTGGCTGCCACTATTTGGCATAACAATCTCATCACTGGTTGGTTTTCGTGACCGAATGATGTCGTTATGGTCTCAGATTAGCACCCATGGGAAATACGGGAAATTTGTTCCTCTGCCAAACATGACCCCTGTTGAGCAGCTGTCGGACTGCTGCTGCTATCTGCACTACCTGCATGGCTGGCAGCCTGGAACATAGTGCTTTAGGAAGGGATGTATCAGTCAGTGGTAGCCAGAGAATACAACAAATAATGTGAATGTTTCCATACTGGTTACTGTTTCAGTTGTGTGCTTTCACCAAAGTTTTATTGAAGAGTGGGTCTAGATTATTGTCTTTGACAGCCCGCAGAGAGGTTACTGGTGGTGTGTTTGCAGTAACTCAGGATTTGCAAAATGCACCTGAATTTCTTTATTTCCTTTTACAATTCAGCTGTAGGATGGTCTCTCAATGGATATCATTGTTTTGGAATAACTAAAATATATTTAAATTGTAATAACACTCACCAAATAGAAGAGACAATGACCAGTAGACAGATACGTAGAAAGGACGAAAACACATGTGATTTGATGAGAGAGAGGTCCACAGCCTTCATGTAACTGTTAAATGCTCTGGAGAGCCAAAGAAACTGGTACACCTGCCTAATATCGTGTGGGTCCCCTGCAAGCATGCAGAAGTGCTGCAGTATGACTTGGCATGGCTCGACTAACATCTGAAGTAGCGTTGGAGGGAATTAACACCATGGATCCTTCAGGCCTGTCCATAAATCTGTAAGAGTACGAGGAGAGGAGATTTCTTCTGAACAGCACATTGCAAGGCTTCCCAGATATGCTCAATAATATTCATGTCTGGAGAGTTTGATGGCCAGTGGGAGTGTTTAAACTCAGAAGAGTATTTCTGGAACCACTCTAGCAATTCTGGACATGTGGGGTTTCACATTGTCCTGCTGGAATTGCCCAAGTCTGTCGGAATGCACAATGGAGATGAATGGATGCAGGTGATCAGACAGGATGCTTATGTACATGTCACCTGTCAGAGTCGTGTCTAGACATATCAGGGGTCCCATATCATTCCAACCGTGCATATCCCACACCATTACAGAGCCTCCCCCAGCCTGCTGACATGCAGGGTCCATGGATTCATGAGGTTGTTTCCATACCTGCACACATCCATCCGCTCAATACAATTTGAAACGAGGCTCGTCCGAACAGGCAACATGTTTCCAGTCACCAACAGTCGTTATTGATGGGCCCAGGCGTAAACCTTTTTGATGTGTAGTCATTAAGGGTACATGAGTGGGCCTTCAGCTATGAAAGCCCGTATTGATGATGCTTCGCTGAATGGTTCGCACACTGACACTTGTTGATGGCCCAGCACTGAAATCTGCAGCAATTTGTGGAAGGGTTGCACTTCTGTCACTTTGAATGATTCTCCTCAGTTGTCATTGGTCCCATTCTTGCAGGATCTTTCTCTGGCTGCAGTGGTGTCGGAGATTTGATGTGTTATTGAATTCCTGGTATTCATGGTACACTTGTGAAGTGGTCATATGGGGAAATCCCCACTTCATTGCTACGTCGGAGATGATGTGTCCTGTCATTCGTGCACCGACTATAGCACCACATTCAAACGCACTTAAAATCTTGATAAGCTGCCACTGTAGCAGCAGTATCTGATCTAACAACTGCACCAGACACTTGTTGTCTTATATTGGCATTGCCAACCACAGCACCATATTCTGCATGTTTACTTATCTCTGTATTTGGATACACATGAACAGTTTCTTTGCCACTTCAATGTATGTTATTTACTGCTTGTAGATGTCAAAATTTTTATTTGTTGTAATTGCTGTTTCAATCATTTGTCATTTTCAAGCTACTGAAAGCATACCATAAATCAGTTATAAACAAAGGTTCAGAAAAGGAAACATGCTCAATACAAAAAACTTTTGACTGCAGCTAAGTAATACTTACATATTATAAACAAAAATATTTATGCAGACATAAACACAACCACCATTCTGAATTATAAACCTTGTCTAAACCAGACAATATGACAGATATGCACCATCCACTGGCGGGCACTCCATTGACTAGTATGCTTAAGGTTTTACTAAAGCCTTTACAAACAGACACTATGATCATTGCCAGAGCCCGCCATGGGGCCCAGTCTTTTTAAGGCTAGCCGAGCTACACTTGAACTCAGTTCTCTATGTGTATTGCTACAGCTCTTTGTGTATGTAATTGGTTCCTGGAGAATGTTACTTAAACACTGTGCTCAAGTTGTTATTGCTTCAGGGAAATGAATTACGTTCAGCCTACTGGTTGTGTTGCACTTGTACACAATTACAAAATGATTGGCGACAAGTGTGGTCCCATTCTCCATGAAAATTTCTATTGATTGGTCCTCCATTTATTCTCAAGATGACTGATAGTGCTACAGAGAACATTTTACATTAGTTGGGCAGTTGGTCAAACAGCAAGAATCTTTTGCCAAGGAGTTGCACCACCATCCACAGGCAGTGGACATCCAAACTTAGGCACTTCAACCATTGGCTTCTGTTGTACCTAGTCAACATGCTCTTCAACCTGTATGGCCTGCTGTTTTGCCCTCTGCAGTCCCCACAGTTTATCCACCTCCCTTTTCTATATACGACGAGTCTGCCGAGGAATGGGACACGTACAAGAAAAGTCTACAACAACACTTACAAGTTTTTGGGATTATGGACACTATTTTGTGTCATGTCTTGTTCCTTTGATGGTTATCACAAGAATGTATCAATTTCTATGTCAGCTCACCCCTTTGCAGGAGCTGTCTTCTTTAATAGTTGACCAAATGAGTGAACTTCTTTCAAAATTGTAAGCACATCTGTGTTATTGCATCCCGGGTCGAGTTTTACTGCTGTAGGAAGCGACCACATCAATCTTATCGATCATGGGCAGCTGAACTCCACGGGTTAAGTCATCGTCACCATTTTGTGTCCGACGTGCATAAGGAACCGTATGCTGATCAGATGGTGAGAGATGCTATCATTCGTTTAGCTCCAGATCGGTAGGTGGAAAAGTGTACCCTCCATTGTGAAAACCCATCCCTGTCTGAGGTTTTACCTGTCGCACAGTCATTCGAGGTATCGTGAGCTGCGAGTAACAAAATTGAGTCACGGTGTGAGGTATCAGCAATCTGACCCTTTCCTCCACAATAAGCTTCAGATAGTTCACAGGTTGCAGTGGTCCGCACCCAACCACACCATCAAGGTGGCTGGCCTCGATCCCAGCAGCATCCACACCAGCAAAGTAAACTGGCCGGGGTCCACGGATTCCTGAGGTTGTCTCCATACCCACACACGTCCATCCGCTTGATACTATTTGAAATGAGACTCGTCCAAACAGGCAACATGTTTCCAGTCATCAACAGTCGAATGTTGGTGTTGATGGGCCCAAGTGAACTCCATCCTGCCCATTGTTTCATTAACCGTGAGCACCCAGACAGCCCAGAACACTGGGCTACCTGCCATAATTGCAACAAAAAAGGTCACATTGCTTCTGTTTGTAATGCAAAAATTCAGCACAACAATCCTGATGCAGATATGGACATAAACACTGTATCGGGTATTTCTGTTGTGTCAAATGAGTTTTTCATTGATGTTGCAGTTTTTCAAAAGTTCTGCACTTGCAAGTGAATACAGGAGCAGTAATAACCTTGTTAAACTCGCAAACTTACAGTATATGGACTTGGGCTCACCTCCACTTCTCCCTGTGTCATGAAAGTTAGTAAATTACAATAAACATATTATTCCTATTATTGGCCAGTTCACTGCCCCAGTGGCCTACAAGTCAGTAGTCCAGTAACTTAAAATTTCTGGTTGTAGATAATGCACATACAGAGACACTTTTTGGATTAGATGCTTTTAAGACGTTTGGTTTTACCATTTCAGATGAAGTGAATTTAGTGTCTGAACAAGTGCCATATACACAGTTAGATGCATCATGTTCTGAGCTTTCCTCTTTTTTTTCTCTCCTCGATTGGGCTGTGCCAACAATTTTCAAGGACACATTACCATGAAACCTCCTGCTCCGCCTCATTTTTTCTGGGCCCGTCCGGTTCCAGTGGCACGCAGGGAACAAGTCAATCAGGAATTAGATTGTCTCATGGAATCCAGCATTGTCTGGTCTATTGCATCAACTGAATGGGCTATCCCCTTAATTATAGTAAAGAAACTGTCGGGCTGCTTACACCTCTACAGAGATTTTAAAGTTTCTTTGAATGCACAATCTGTAGTGGATACATACATGATATTGCACCAGCAGAAACTCTTTGAAGAGTTATCAGATGGTCAATATTTCTCAAAAACTGAGTTGTCGGATGCCTATTTACAACTCCCTTCAGAAACAGAGTCACAGTTTATGTTAGATTGGACTGTACCAATACTTGCCTTTTAGCGTTGCCAGTGCTCCCACTACTTTTCAATGTCTTTGGAATAACTTAACAGCTTCTGTGTTAGGTTGTACAAACTATTTGGATGACATTGTCGTTCCCAGACCTCCATTGAGGAACATTTACAAAATCTCAGAACTCTTTCTTTCTGTCCTCCAAGCAGCCAGGTTGAAGTGTACTTCAGAAAAATGTCAACTTTCTTCAATCTTCTATTGTTTATCTTGGGTTTGAAGTTTCTCTTGAGGGTCTCTGGCACCTGCATCAATATGTTTGTATTACTGTGTTGCTTCCATGCCCTATGTCAGTCAAAGAACTTCAGGTTTTTCTAGGCAAAGTCGCCTACTACCGTAAATTTTTGTCTGGGGCAGCAACAATCATGCAGTCGTCACTGCACAAAAGACTCAGTTTCACTGGTCGCTGGCTTGTGAAATGGTATTTCCCACCCTTAAGGCCATGTTGCAGTCTTCGCCCTGCTTAGTGATGTACCAACCAGGCCTCCACTTGGTCCTTGCAACAGATGCTTCACAGCATGGGTTGGAGGCGGTACTGGTTCATAGACACCCCGATGGCTCTTGAGTGACCTCAGACTTCTACTCAGACTAGGCACTTTCAGATAGAAAAGGAAGCTTTGACCATAATGTATGCTGTGACAAAATTCTCTTGTGGCCAGATTCCGCCTGGTCATCGATCAAACCCCATTTACCAGATAGAGTGGCACACCGCGCTCAATATTCGGCTCTTTCACTTTCGTGTTACAACTATGAGATTCATTTCTGCTGTATGAATCAATACACAAATGCCAATGCTTTTTCCTGCCTGCTGGCTGGTCCGGATCCAGGATTTGATCAGGACGAATTGCTTTGTTTCCACATTGATTTTGTCGCACAACAGATTGTGGTTTTCCTGTAACCAGCACATGGATCACAAAGGCTACAGTTTCGGATTCCATTTTGCAGAAGGTTATAACATTTGTACAACATGATTGGCCTGATTCACCATCTTCTCATGTGTCCGGCCTCCTCCATAGTTATTATATCTTTCAACATTTATTTTCTGTTGTGGATGGTGTTCTGGTTTTAGACACAGATCACGCAACCTCTTGGTTAGTGATCCCATGAGTGCTTCATTCGGAGGTTCTCCATTTATTACATGCAGATCATTGGGGTGTATCACGCACAAAAGCATTGGCCCATCGACACTTGTTTTAGCCTGACTGGGACAATGACGTTCCTCCTGTTCACAGTGTGTGATGCATTAAGCAGGCCCCAGGCATCATCATTTCCTTGGCCTAATCATCGCATGTGTGGGACTGTATACATGTGGATTTTGCTGGCCCCTTTCTCAGTGCTTATTGACTGTTGGTCATTGATGCCTGTTCTTGTTCTCTGTACACCATCATTGTGTTTACACTTCCACAGCTGCCGCCATCATAGCCTTGTCCAAAATTTTTTCACTTGAAGACTTGCCTATGACATTAGTGTCCAATAATGATCCACAATTTTCATCACAAGAGCTTGCAGCATTTTGTGATTCTCGTGGTATATGTCACATCCTTGCCCCACCATTCCATCCACAATCTAACAGTGAGGTGGAACGCCTAGTGCAAATGTTCAAAACTCAGATGAAAAAGTATGTTGCCAACTCTTCGTCCAATGTTGCCTTAGCTCAGTTTCTCTCCTCGTAGCATTTCACACTGTTTGACAAAAAGGGCTCGGCAGAGCTACTCCACGGGTGCCAGCCAAGGACACTGCTACATCTCCTGCACCCTCCATCTGGATATCAAACCATGCAGCTGCCATGCCTCTTCCAGCCAGGTGTGGCTGTCTGGATGCGTGGTTTCAGACGTGTCCCTAAATGGACTCCAGCTGTAATCATGAGCATATCTGTGACATCCACACAGAGGACGGCCTCTGCTCGAGGCACCATGCTCAGCTTAACCTTTACATGGACTGTCAGGTGCCCCCTGATGTCACACAATTGCCACATTGGGTGTCATGCCACATGCTGCTGCCAGCTCTCCTCTCCCACAAGGGTGAAGGCATCCATCCTTGGTAGCCGAACCAGAAGTTCCTCTATTGCTTCTGGCACCATGTCAGGGATTCCGTCACCCATTCCTGAGCAACCACTAATACCAGTATCATCAGCACCATCACCAGAACCATTGCCCAAGGTTGACATGGAAATAGCCTCAGCACTGCCATTGTAGCCATATAGTTTGATACGGGAAGATGGGTGCAGAATGCGTCTGCACCAAAAGCACTTCAGATCCACCAAAAGCACTTCAGATGTATGCTCCCAAAGAAGCACACCTCCATAGCAAGAGCCCAGCGGATGAGGAAGACAGCATGGACATCTCAAGAATACGTGATCTCCCTAAGAGAGGAGAAATGCAGTGACACATGCACGTACTTTCAAAAGTCTGCACATACGGCAGTGCTATGTCATCCACACAGGGCTCCTCAGACTTTTGTGTATGTGTGTGTGTGTGTGTGTGTGTGTGTGTGTGTGTGAGAGAGAGAGAGAGAGAGAGAGAGAGAGAGAGAGAGAGAGAGATCTGAGCTCACCATGGGCCTCAGTCTATTGAAGGCTAGGCAAGCTCCATTTGGCCTCAGTTCTGTACATGTATTGCTACAGCTCTTTGTGTATATAACTGATTCCTGTTGAATGTTGCTTAAGTACTGTGTTCAAGTTGTTAATGTTTCCACGGAATAAAGTTATGTTCGGTCTACTTGTCGTGTTGTACTTATACCGGATTACAAAATCGACTAATCACTGTGTCCGTAAATTTGGAACATCCTTCCCAGAGTCCTTCTCACTCGTCCCAAACATGAATTCTACATCTCTATTCACCCTAGTAATTTTATTTGTATTTACAATATCAGTTCTTATTGTGTAATGCAAATTTTCACTTTTGGTTTCGTTTTTAGAAATTATTAATGGGCTCTACTAGAATTTATTGAAAGTTAGAACCACTTATTATTGACAGTGAAATAGTAGATTTTGTAGGGGAGAGCTTCCATGTATTAACCCAATAAACCTGATATGAGAAAATACTAATCTTAATTTTGACACTTTTTAGAAAAGACATCTGAAGCAGCTGAGCTATTTCAATCAAAGAATAAGGTCAATATGCATAAACTGATTCTCATAACTACTTTTCCATAAAAGATGTTTTAATTACTATAAATTAATTAAAACATCATTGAATGGGCATTGATAATCATCATAATACTTTGCTTAGAGAAAATGTAATTTTAATTTTGTAGTTATCTGATCAAATGGAATCATTTTGTATTCATCACAGTAACATTCTGTTTGATTTTTTTTTTAGAGTGGCATTTTTATAGGGATTTTTGTTTTGATTTTAATCCTTCATAATCCACCCTCCTTTTTGCTAGGTCCAATCAATACTTTTTGTGACGTACTTTTAATATCATTTGGATAAACTGAATTATACATATAATTGACCATCAGCGTGGAAATCCCCACATGTGTAAGACTGTGAAATATAACTGAATCTGAAATTAACCAAGAATCAGGCACACCATTGAGCTCCATTGCTGAATGTAATGTACACAACAGAATTACTAAGCTGCTAATTTATTGGCCCTAGCAGTGAATAGTGAATGTGAAGACGGGGATGTGACCTAAGAGTTATCTTTTAAAAGAAATGGTTGTAATAATAAATTCAAGTTTTATGTTACACTATGGATTATTATAAAACACACATGAATAATAATGCAACAAAATGCAATTATGTGGATGAGAACTTTACAAAGGTGCACATTACTATGAAAACTGCAAACTAAAGAACTGAGTCATCAAAGTTACTGTAAGGGATAGAGTTACATAAAGTCTCAGACCTAGTTCTGTGGATTAGGTACAATAACACAGTGACTCTTTGTCAAGAACGTTAGCAGGTCTGAGGAAGCACTGATGAATACGAACGAGCCAGTGATAGCTATCTTACAATTGAACGACAGTTGTACTGATTGTGCTAATATGACAGAGGTATAAGCAGTGCTTATCATAATCTTCAATGTACTGTGAGTAGAGTGGAGACAGTGACTCGAGAGTGCAGCTGCAATTTAGTCTCTGTCTCCTATACATGACTTCTGCCCCCAAACTCCAACTTCCACATCTCTGCAGCCCCCGCCCCCCTCCCACTCCACCCCCCCCCCTGCCCTGCTCCCCCACCCTTATGACTGACTATTTGCCTTTATCTGTTTTTTTAGTCTCCTTCCAGCAGCTTTCTCCTGTCTTCTCACAAAAAAATGTGACCGCCAATCCTCTTACAAGTTGCTACAGCCCACCAGTAGTGTAATTGTTTCTTTGACAATACATCAAGCCCAGAAGCAGCAAAAAGTCAACAAGCCAGTCAATCAAATGTCTTCCCCTTTTTTCTAAAAAGCTTCCTGCTGAATGCTAAATCCTCATAACATCACTAATAACACATCAATCAGCACTCATTCAGCCACCAGCTAACCTCACGTTACATGTCCCATGAAATGCTACAAAGCTTTCTACGAGGCTAGTAGCCAACTCTGCTCCTGCATGCATCTGTTAAGCAGGTCAGTGCTGCATTATAAAGTTTTTTGGAAAGCCAGGAGATGTTTATCTGCCCAAGGGTATCACTTAGCAAGCTCCAAGAGCTTACCACCTGCTGACAGAGTTCTGTCTTCTGGAACAAAAGCTTTTTATCTTAACCACCCACAGACCATCCTACAAATGGTCAACTGCCTGTCTGCCTGCTCTCTGTGCAGTAAAGTGACTTCCATCCCCTGGGAAGGAGGTGGCTGCCCTACCTGCTATTTATTCTCCCTCTGTTTATGCAAAGGCCAGTGCACCCACATCCCCCCGTGGCTCGATCTGTCTGGTCTTGCCACGCATCACCTGTCTCATATTCACAGCACTCCTCACTTCCAAAGTTAGCCCATAAGGCAAATGAATGTACCTAGAACCATGTTAGATTATAAAAGAAGAGGAAGTGAAAACATTTCATACAATCACTGTGTTATCATGACTTCTGTAAAACAAATTAAACTCTCCTCCATTGGTATAAAGATGAACAAAAATGAAAAGAGGCTAACTGAAAGGCTTTCTGCATTTCAAGCTTAACTTAAAATTACCCAATGGTCTCACTTTCAGCCTTAAACCTGGATTTAATCATGCTGCTTTGGTGAAGGACCTACTTTCCTTCACACATAACGTCAACTGGAAATATCACCTGGCAACCCAATTCCAAAACTTTTCCAACAGCACACCTGACATTGAACCCATTCTTGAACAGTTATGACCATGATCCCAACTTTATCCACACCAATACCTCAAAATTATTCCTACAACATGACCCTAACCAGTCCTCTGCAGAACTCCATGCTCTGCATTCCCTAAAAGCTGATGACCTCCTCATTGTCCTCCTAGCAGACAAAGGATCAACCACTGTAGTACTTGACGAACAGGAGTATATTAATGAAGGTCTACTCCAGCTGTCTGACACTTCTACTTACAGCTTCTCCCATCCAAGCCTCTCACAAGGACTAACACCTCAGTCCATAGAACTTCTTACCCCAACCAAACCATGCACCTTCACTTTTTATCTTCTTCCTAAGATCCACAAACCCAATCATCCTGGCCATCCTATAGCTGCTGGCTCCAAAGCACCTACCGAACATGTATCTGCCTTAGTTGATTGACACCTGCAACTCATAGTACAAAGATTTTCCTCCTGTATTAAAGACACCAACCATTTCCTAAATCATCTGAAATCCCTGCCCATCCCACTCCCACCACACACCTTGCTTGTCACTGTTTGCCAACTCCCTTTACACCAACATCCACCATATACATGGTGTGTCTGCTGCTGAACATTTCCTCAGCCAGTACTTAACTGATTCCAGACCTGTGAAATCCTTCCTGCTCACCTTAATCAACTTTATACAAGTTTTGGATCACCTCGATTTCGAGAGTTCCGAAACCCGTTCAGAAAATTGGATAGAGATCAACATAAATATCATTTTCGCCCTTTTTACTGCTCATGAAAACCACACAGTGCATGTTGTACCACCATATAGTGAGACCTTCAGAGGTGGTGGTCCAGATTGCTGTACACACTGGTACTTCTAATACCCAGTAGTACGTCTTCTTGCATTGATGCATGCCTGTATTCATCGTGGCATACTATCCACAAGTTCATCAAGGCACGGTTTGTCCAGATTGTCCCACTTCTCAACAGAAATTTGATGTAGATCCCTCAGAGTGGTCGGTGGGTCATGTCATCCATAAACTGCCCTTTCCAATCTATCCCGGGCTTGTTTGGTATGGTTCATGTCTGGAGACCATGCTGGCCACTCTTGTTGAGCGATGTCATTATCCTCAAGGAAGTCATTCACAAGATGTGCATGATGGGGGCACGAATTGTCATCCTTGAAGATGAATGCCTCGCCAATACGCTGCCAATATGGTTGCACTATCAGTCGGAGGTGGCATTCACTTTCATACAGCCATTACGGCGCCTTCCATGACCACCAGCGACATATGGTGGCCCCACATAATGCCACCCTGAAACAGCAGGGAACCTCCATCTTGCTGCACTTGCTGGACACTGTCTCTAAGGCATTCAGCCTAACTGGGTGTCTCCAGACAAGTCTCCAACGGTTGTCTGGTTGAAGGCATATGCGACACTCATCGGTGAAGAGAACATAATGCCAATCCAGAGTGGTCCATTCAGCGTGTTATTGGGCCTATCTGTATCACACTGCATGGTGTCGTGGTTGTGAAGATGGACATTGGGAGCGAAGTTGCACATCATGCAGCCTATTGCGCGCACTTTGAGTCAAAAAACGACGTCCTGTGGCTGCATGAAAAGCATTATTCAACATGGTGGCATTGCTGTCGGGGTTCCTCTGAGGCATAATCTGTAGGTAGTGGTCATCCACTGCAGTAGTAGCTCTTGGGCAGCCTAAGCAAGGCATGCTATCAACAGTTCATGTCTCTCTGTATCTTCTCCATGTCTGAACAGCATCACTTTGGTTCACTCCGAGATGCCTAGACCCTTCCCATATTGAGAGCCCTTCCTGGCACAAAGTAACAATGTGGATGTGATCGAACTGTGGTATTGACTGTCTAGGCATGGTTGAACCGCAGACAACACGAGCTGTGTACCTCCTTGCTGGTAGAATGACTGGAACTGATCGACTGTCGGACCGTCTCTGTCTAATAGGTGCTGCTCACGCATGGTAGTTTATATCTTTGGGTGGGTTTAATGACATCTCTTAACAGTAAAAGGGACTATGTTTGTGATACAATATCTATATCTATATTTAGGAGTTCTGAGAACCAGGCTGATGCAAAACATTTTTTGATGTGTGTACTTACCACCAACTACTTCACCTTTGAGGGGCAGACATAGAAACAGATTAGGGATATGACCATGGGAACCATAATGGCTCCTTCGTATACCAACTTTTTCAAGGGTCACTTGGATGGGACTTTCTGGGCTGTACAAGCCATCAGCCTCCTGTTTGGTTTATATAGATTGATGACATCTTTGCCATATGGATTTATGGTGAGGCTGACCTGTTAAAATTCCTGGAATCTCTAAATACATTCTCCCAATTAAATTTCACGTGGTCCTGTTCCATATCCGATGAAAGTTTCCTTGACATTGACCTCATCCTCAACAAAGATCGTGTACACACTTCTGTTCACATTAAACCTATTAACAAACAACAGTACTTACATTTTGATAGTTATCATCCTTCGCATGTCAAATGTTCTCTCCCATACAATCTTGGCTTTCAAGTCACATGCATTTGTTTGGATGCAGACTCTTACAGCAATACACCATCATTCCCATCTAAGCTTTCATTGGATGTAATTAAGCCACCAGCCTAGTTCAAAAGCAGATTTCATGGACGTTCACATCCTATCCTGGTATTACAGATCACTAAAAAAAAAAAAAAAAAAAAAAAAAAAAAAAAAAAAAAAAAAAAAAAAAAAGACAGCTTCGGAGTACACAGCTTATCACTCAGTATTATCCAGGTCTTGAATGTATTGATCTGATACTTTGACAAGGCCATGATGTCCTAAAATCATGCCCTGAAATGAGGTCCATTCTGTCTGATATTTTGTCTGCCACACCTAGAATAGCTTTTCATTGTCCTCCCAATCTGTGCAATATCCTCGTCAGACCCTATGCTCCTTCTGCACCCATCTCCTTCCCCTATGGCTCATATGCCTGTGGCCATTCCCAATGCAAGACTTGCACTCTCCTACCACAACTTATTCCAGCTCTGTAACTGGTAAAACATATACCACAAAAGGGAGAGCCACCTGTGAAATGACATGTCTTATAGCAGCTATTATGTAAATACCGTTCGGCCTGTTGCATCGGTATGACTACCACCAAGCAATCAGTTAGGATGAATGGGCATAGGGACAGTGTGTATACTGGAAACACATGATATCCTGTTGCAGAGCATGCTCTACAACATGACAGTTGTAACTTCAGTGCCTGTTTCACTACATGCGCCATCTGGATTATTCCCACAGACACCAGTTTCTCAGATCTCTGCAGGTGGGAACTAGTGCTTCAACATGTCCTTGGTTCTTGCCAGCCACCTGGTCTTAATTTACACTAATCTCTTCCATCTCAGCATTTGATCACAGTAACTACTCCTTTCTTCAGTCCATTTTAGTTTTCTTCATCTTTCATTTGCTGAGCTGTCTATTTTGTGCTGTCCTCCTCCCACCTCTACTACATACAATGCAGTTAGCTTTTCATTCATATTAACTCATGCACAATGTTTTGGGGATAATATCTGTCTTGAATATTACCCTGCCTTCCACCTTTAAGCTCTCAGGTTTTGAAATTTCGTCCGGTACAGTCACCAACAATCAGTATTTCCTTCTCATCCCATCTGGTAAGTCTTCCCTGACCTGTGGGCTTTGGGTGACTTTTCTAAACTCTACCCCTTTCCCTAAAGCTCTCCAGCCCTTTTACTTCACCCCTCTTCCTTCCCCTTCAACCTTCTCCCAGAAGAAGCCACTGGCTCCAAAATCTTGCATAAAACGTTCTGTTAAATGTGTGTTCGCCCTTTGTGAAAAGGTTATCTAATTATATTATATTGTCAAAAATTGATAATTTTCACTGAAATTTAATTTGAATCAGAAGACACTGAAATTGTAACTTAACAGCATAATGATAACATCAAAAGTCGCCATTTTTAAGTTCAGCTGTGTGTGAAAATCTTGGCACAATATGATGGGTGTAGTGAGTAGACAGTTTAATAGCTACAAGTTTACAAGATTGTGTTGTATTGTTTCTTCCTAGGGTGAATGACGCAACACTGATGCAGCAGTGTATTTCAGTGCATCTATCTTGTGTTGTTGCTTTATGCTTGGATGCCAAATAATTAACCATTCCACAAAGTTTGCTACTTACCATAATGATTACACATTAAGTTGCAGACAGGCACAATTAAAACACATTTATACATAAGCTTTCAGCCACCTTCTTCATAAAAAAAAGAAGGAGAAACACACACCATTTGTTCACACAAGCAAACACACCTTGTGCACAAATGACCATCAACTCTGGCAGCTCAGGCAAGAAGTTCTGGTCCATGCTGCCTGACTTGATGATAATGTGTGCATGAAGTGTACCATCTTGTGTGACTGAATGGTGTGTGTTCATCTTTTTTTTCTGATGAAGGCTGCAGCTGAAAGCTTATGTGTAAATATCTTTTTAGTTGTACCTGTTTCCAAGTTAACGTGTCATCATTATGGTAAGAAGCAATCTATCTTTTCCTATATTGCTGATATTCCAACCTGGGGTTTTCATTGTTTGATTACACAAAGTTGTTGTTTATTACATCCACCATCAAACATTAAATGCAACCCTGGTGGAAAATACAGTCAGTGAAGATAAGTTTATCAGCAGGAATTGTGACCTTTGGTTTCTACATTATTAGTTGGGGTTTGTATTAATAGCATTTCAAATAAATGTGGGAAGATCCTACTACTATAAAGTGAACACAACAGTGCCACATTCTTTTCACATGCAGTAGCTGCTTCTCCCTACAAACTGTCAGCCACCCTTCCTCCAGCATTCTCTCTCCTTCCTTCCCCATTTTCTCCCCTCCCTCATTCCAACCTATACCATCTTCATCACTAGAACTGCTGTACACGTACTGTCAGTGCTGGTTTAAGGTCCAATGGATCACCTGGGATGCCAACATGAGATGGACGCCAGAGTAGTGTATCATAATTAGTAGTGAAAACAACTCATTTCCACACTCATTGGATTTAGTTAACTTTGCTCCTTCCATCACTGATAGTCCCTAGATCAGAAAGTGATCAATAATTAATTGAAAATTTCTGTCCTATTTTAGCTTAATCATGGGTTTCCTTCTTATCATTAGCAGGCACCTTAACCATTAGGCTATTTGAGCTCACATCCAAAATAGACTCAAACTTTCATTGACACTCGTGTTTCCAACCATGATTTTTGAACACACTAGTCATGTTTAACCCTTGCTGCAGAATAAGCGATTGTCCTCCATCAACTGTTTCCCCAGTGATGCTACCCCCACATAGCCCTTGGGAGAAAGGCTGGTAATAATGTTTGGAAGTTCTAGGTGGACATATTATTGATAAAAAAGAGCTTGAAGGTGACCTGGATGCATGTTCAGATAGCCTATTAGCTAAGACAAATGTTTGTGTTAAGCACAAAATCTGGAACTGAGCCCCTAATTGGCATAAATTTTCAGTTGCCACAATACATTCATCACATTGGATCTTCAGTATGCCTGAATGGTTTGCAATAACATGATTTCAGTTCATAGTATCTTCAGTGGTTTCATCCTTATCTATTCATTCAGCCAATAATTGTTTTGAAAACCTCATCTATTGAGCCTTTTGTTGTTCTTTATTTATTGGGTTTGATTAAATTGCTTCTGTAATCAGCAAATAACACTATTTCTATTTTATAAGTATTGTATGGAAGGCCATTTGTATATAGTAAGAATAAGAGCAGTCGCAAGAACGCCAATAATTTATCATGAAAATGACACAGAACGCTGATGTGATTCTTTGCTTCCCAGAGGCTACATATAATAGTCAACATTTAACATATTTATTCCTTTCCTTATATGGTGCATAGATAATCACAGTACATCAACTAGCTTTACACTTCTTAATTCATTTAAGCCAACAATAAAATTAATAACTTTGGTTTACAAGCCTCTAATATTTTGTTGCATGATACTAAATTTGCACTCTAATGAATCCTTCTGTAGAGTATTTGGAACTCTAGTTATTTTAATCTTTCAGTACAACCTCTTTTTTTCACACTACATTGCCAGAATAGGGTTCATCTCTGAGACAGAGCCTTCATCCCATTGACTAAAGATGTCAGTATCTGTCACCATGGAACGGGGCACTGTTAGCAAGATGTGGCCAAGAAAAAATACATGGTTCTATTCTCAAGTCATTTTTTATATTTGTAAAAATTCATGCATGCCACAAGCTGTTTAGGATATGGCTTGTAAATAACTGACAGTGTTCAACTTCCAGTATTTCCAGTAGAATGCACACACTCACCATATTTCAACACTCCTGTTGTGACATTTGTATGGTGTAAGAAAAATGTTTGCTATGATCTTTTGGTAGATTTGCATAGATGAAATTTACAGATGGAGAAGCTATAGCATGGCCCAATTCTTTCTACAGTGGGCTTCAGAGCTGCTGCTGCTCTGTTGGGTAATTCCACAAAAGAAAGTTACATAGGTATTCCAAGTGCTTACATGCTACTACCATTAAAAACAGTCCAGGAATAAATACTGTGCATGTTAACAGAAAATGGAGAACCTAGACAAGGAAAGGAACTGATCATGTCTTTGTTAGAGAAGCTATCCTACTTTCCTGGAGAGACTTAGAGAAACCATGGAAAACCTAAATAAGGATGGAAGCACAAAAATTGAAATCCACCTGCCAGGTTTCAGAAGTACTGACATGAAAGTACACTTTATCACACATAAGTGAGGAAAAAGGCTTGTAATTGACAGGCTTACTTGAAAACATAATATCCTTGTAAGCTATACTGAATATTTAGATACCATCTGGACTACACCAACATTAATAACATCAGTTCTATTCCCAGGTGTGGTTATCTCTGAAGAGTGAACTGCTGTTCCACAGGAAATCATTTGTCATGTAATTAAAAGTGTGTCATGAGAGTGGTGGCTGTCCAAAATACAAACAATAGGTCAGACATTGTATTTGCCATCAGTGACACACAAGTGCAAGACAGGAAAGACCCACATTATCAGCTTATTGGTTCTTGCACGGTGTGTGGTTGTGAGACACATTCCATCACTGAGATTGTGTTGGCAATGGGATTTTGTTTGGCTCCTTGCCAAAGTGTACTGTGATTTATCTTGATTTTGGAAAAAATGTTGCTGCCAGAATCAACTGCTGTGAACAAAAATGCACCAATGTCTGATTGCCCTAGATTATTACAGATTATCACAAGTTGTAAGTTTTTGACTCTCCTTTGTGACAGAGTAATTTGAACATTTATGTTTTCATCCTATATGGTCAGTGTTGATTACAAAATCAGGACTAAATGCATTAATAAGTAATGCTAGTGTTGTCTTTGGGGATCCTGCCCACTCATTTAATATAGGGTGCATTGGAAACTGTTTTCTTGGATAGCTAAACGACATACAAGTAAATCGCATCAATGGGGTTTATTGCAGTAAATTGAATTGACAATACTTAACTTTGCCTTTTCACAAACAGGTGTCGCAAGCAATTGGCGACATGCAGATAATCAATGTCCTTCGATATTTACAATTCCCATGCAAACAATTAATATAGATCACAAGTCGTGGCTCATCTTCTAGTGTGGCCGAGGCTACCTGGAGTGGTGCTTATATTCTCTTTGTATAAGTGCCGCTCCTGTTGTGGTGTCATCCTAGTGAGCATTCTATTGGCTGATGTCGTCTCACAGCCTTCTCTGCTGTTTTTTTCTAGCTGACATGCCAGTGCTTGATGTTACACCAGAACATTCCTTTCCCAAAAGTGGCGGACCTTTGTCATGTAGGGAGTGCAACAATGGCAGGGATGACCAGGGTGTGGATGTTGTGCTGGACCAGAAGCTGTGGCTGAAGGGGACGTCAAGCTTCTGGTTGTACCCTGCCATCCGGCCTTCGCTCTGGTGGAAATGTGCCCTGGAAAAATGACCAGAAGGATATGCATCCACCTCCGGAGGCCAATAACCAGATGGGGTAGGTTTTGGCTGCTGCTGTGAGGGTGGGTCCAGCTCAATCGGTAGGACGAGAGGAGGTGGGGGAGGCAAAGGCTCCATCTTCGTGGGTCGTCCCGCAGTGTCGTGACATCACCCAGTGGTGGCTGCTGCGGCTGCGCTGTCATCTGGATCCGTGAATCTGGGGAAAGGAACACAAAGGGATCACTGTGCACCTGAAAATGGCGAAGTTGATTGTTATGTCAGCACTGCAAACCGTCTGGACCTGAAAGGAGGAGATAGATGCAAGTGCCAAGTTGACGGACGATGCCACCTTGCGTCCAGCAACTGCTGCCACTAAAAGCCCTGTAAAAGACAATATCATGCAGTGCAAAGTGATACTTGTGGCCTTCCTTCAGCACTAGATGCTGAGGAGGGTAGAGCAGTATCTGATGTCGGCAGCTGTGAAGCAATTTGACCAGTGATGGTCCATCTTGTGGGTGCGAACAATAGGCTGTGAGAAACAGTTGCAAAGCTTCATCCCTGGTGTGTGTGGAGTGAAGTTTGGCCATCTGCTGCTTGAAGGTTCTGACAAGACGTTCTGCTTCACTGTTTAACTGTGGATGGATCAGTGCACTAGTTAGATGCTGTATGACATTGCGTTCACAGAATGTTTCAAATTCATTTGACGTGAACTGAGGGCCATTGTCGGATACTATGACTTCAGGTAAACCTTCGACGCAAAAAATAGAGGACAACTCCTGAATTGTGCTACATGACATTGTCGAATTCATTGGCACAGCAAAAGGAAACTCACTATACGAGACAACCACAATCAAACAATGAGTGTTCCAAAAAGGTCCCATAAAGTCCATGTGCACACATTGCCATGGTGATTGTGACTTAGGCCAAGCAGAGAATTTTTGTGGTGGAGCAGACTGATTTTCCACACATACATGACACTGATGTCATCTGTTCTATTTGGATCTCCATACCCTGCCAAGTACAGTATCGACCTGCTAACTGTTTCATACGAACAATCCCCCAGTGCCCTTGGTGAAGTAACTGCAACATCTCATTTTGCAAAGCTTTTGGGATCAACACACATGACTGTCCACTGTCATTTTGAACGAGAATCACACCTCACTGTATAGTGAGGGTATGCTGACGTGAAAAGTATTGGCGTGCTACAGAGTTCTTTATGCTATGCAAATAGTGAGGCCAAGATGTGCAAATATATTGTAGCAAAATGTTCAAATCTGAATCAGCTTCTGTGGCCTGTGCAATTTTTCAATAGTTCAGAGGAAAGAATCGAAGCAATTCAGAATCCTGAGCAACAATGTGATGACAAGATGCAGCAGAAGCATCAAAGTCTGTATCAGGACCAATCAGAAGACGTGAAGGTTCGTCCGCATTACCGTGTTGAGCTGTTGGATGATACACAATCTCATTCTGGTACTGAGACAACAACTAAGCCCACCTTTGCAAGTTTTGGGCAGTTCGTACAGGAACCAGTTTTGTAGGATGAAACAAGGACTGCAATGGCTGTGATCTGTTACTAAGTAGAATTTTCTATCATACAAATAGTGGTGGAATTTGGTGACACTATACACAATAGCCAAAGCCTCTTTCTCAATTTGTGAATACCGGTAGTTACACTGAACTTTGGACAACACTTTCGATGCAAAAGTGATAGGCCTGTCTTTATCACCAATTCTGTCTGAAGCACTGCACCAATTTCATAAGAGGAAGCATCAACTTGCAATACAACTGGTTTGTCAGGATCAAAGTGAACTAAGCATCAATCTCTGGACAACGCGTATTTAAGTTTTTTAAAAGCTACTGGGCACTCATCTGTCCAAACAAAGGGGACATTCTTGCACTGCAAGCAATGCACTGGAGCTGCAATTTGTGTGGCAATTGGTATGAACTGAATATAATAGTTCATTTTCCCTAAGAGTTACTGCACTTTTGTGACATTTTGAGGAACTGGCAAATCTCGTATGGCTAACAAATGTGACTGAAGAGGATGTACACCTTGACTGTTTATGATATGACCAAGATAGGGCAACTCAGGTTTAAAAAAGTCACACTTATCCAGTCTACACTTCAGTCTTGCATCAGATAACACACGAAACAAAGTGAGAAAATTTACAAGGTGTGCAGGTGTATGACCTGCTACAACAATATCATCCAAATAGTTTGAACAGTTTGGTATTTGCACAGTCAACTGTTCCAAACACTGTTGGATAATGGTGGGTGTGGAAACACTGCCAAAAGGCAGACACAAATATTTAAACAGGCCCAAATGAATATTTACTACACACGCATTTTGAGATTCTTCATTGAGCAGCATTTGAAAATACATCTTGCGCAAATCAGTTTTTGAAAAGTAGCGACCAATGCCTAATCTCTCCGTGAGGTCCTCTGGGTGCGGCAATGGATAAGCATCAATCACAGTTTGTGGGTTGACTGTAGACTTAAAGTCAACACAGAGGTGAATGTGACCTAAAGGTTTGGGGAGCAAAACCAGTGGACTTGCCTGTCGAGTAGCTTGTGCAAGTCTTTAAGCTCAGCAGTGACTCTGCTCTGTAATGCAACGGCAACAGTTCTGACAGAGCATTGTATTTCAGAGTAATATGTGCAACAAAATTGTTAGCCTTGCCTAAACCTTCAGAAAAGAGTTCTGGGAATTCTTTTAGCTAGCCAGCTGTCTTTTGCATGGAATGCAGCCACTGACAACACATTGTCCTGAATGTTAAAGCCAAACAAATCAACTGAATCAAGACCAAATACATTATCACAATCCTGTGATTGTAGCACCGTAAAACTAACTGTTTGCATATGCGAGTGATACATGGCAGGCAAAGTACATTTTCTGAGAATGGGAATGTTTTGTCCATTATAAGCCACGGGGAGCCTAACAGTTCATACGTGTGATGATTTAGCAATGTGACCGAGGCAACCGTGTCCGACTAAAATTTTACACATTTCCCACAAAGAAATAACTAAACGTAAGGTTTGTTGGGCTGGCATATCACTGAAGAAACTGCTCACTTGCTAGTTTTGTGAACACCTGCTGCAGACTTGAATACACCACATTAATGACACGGGCCTTGTGACCAGATTTTTGTGAGTGGGCCAAATTCTTATGTTTGTTCCATTGCAAACATACGGATTGTACACATTCTTTCCGACCACAAGCATAACATTAGCTTGTTGGAAGGGGCAGTCTTGGCGTTTGTGCTGTGAGTAACACTGAGGGCAAGACTTAATTCTGTTCGCCTGTGTAGCTGCCTGTTTAGTGAGCAGCTTACAGAGCACGGAGAGGTGTTTATGCAGCACGGTGAGCACAAGCTGCTGCCGGCACCGAATGGGCTGATCGCAAAGAAGGGACTCGACCCGACAAACTGCTGAGCGCTCAAATTTTATCAGCCAACAGGGCACCTGAATCATACTGATCTAGCATTGGCACTGCCTGCTGAAATGATGGAGTGGACTGTTTCAAAATCTGTTCTCTGAGTTTAACATCAGGTACATTGTACATGACACATCATGCAACATAACATCTGAAAATAAAGCACCACAAGCACATTTGAATTTGCATTTCCTCATCCTAGCCTGCAAACCTGTTACCCACTCGCAATAAGTTTGTTCTGACCATTTGTTAAATTAAGAATTGCTGCTACCACATTCATTTGTTGGTCATAACAGTTAGTTAATGAATCTACAACCTGTTCACACGAAAGTTCACTTGGAGTGGCTCTAGGGCTCAGTTTCTACGTTAGTCGGAACACTGCACTTCCTACCGTTGAGAGAAAGTAATGGCTTTTCAGAGTACCTGGTATGTTGTGAGCTATTACGTGGGCTTCAAACTGTTGTAACCACTCAAGCCATTCCTCTTCTTGTTCACGAAATTGGTGAAAAGGCAGTATAGTTGTAGGTGTTGGTATAGGTGGTGCTTGTTCTGGCCGGCATGCAGTGATGGCCAGTACCTGCTGCACTGTGAGTAGTGCAGATATTTGCTGAGTCCAGAGCTGAAACATCTGCATTAGTTGTGTTGCATCTGACACTGGCAGCTGGGGTACCTGAACAGGGGTTGGGATAGGTGGGGTGGGCATTTTGGAAGAGGCAAATGCAAGAAACAGACGAGGCAAGCAAGAAAAATAAGTACAAAAGCAAAGAAAATTTCTGCAATGCCCACCTGAAAACACAGTAAGAGATTGTTACAGCAAGTAAACACCACTGCAAAGAAAACACAAGAGAGAATTAAAGCACCACAAAAACAGAGAAGAAAATTTTGTGGCTGCCAGGTACTGGGGTCTTCTCATAACTCATCGCCAATGTGGGATCCTACCCACTCGTTTAATATAGGGTGCCTAGGAAGCTGTTTTCTCAGATAGCTAAACAACATACAAGCAAATCTTATTAACGGAGTTTATTACAGTAAATTGAATTGACAATACTTAACTTTGCCTTCTCACAAACAGGTGTTGTAAGCAATTGGCCACACGCAAATAATCAGTGTCCTTTGATATATACAGTTTCCATGCAAGCAATTAATGTAGATCATAAGTCATGGCTCGCCTTCTAGAGCAGCTCTTCTAGTGTGGCTGAGACTACCTGGAACAGTGCTTATACTCTCTTCGTACAGGTGCCGCTCCTGTCACGGTGTCGTCCTAGTGAGCGTTCTATTGGCTGATGTCTTCTCTCAGCTTTCTCTGCTGCTTTGTTCAGGCTGACGTGCCAGTGCTTGATGTCATGTCGGAACATGTCTGGAAGGTTTTTATTGCTGCCAGCACACATGCATGCATAATAGTACAATTGAACAAGACGTATTTTGTGATGAAAACTTCAAATCATTATTGAGTGCATACTGGAGTGTTGCATTTACAGCCCACAGATGCAATAGTCTCTCTATGTAGTCTTGCTTCAAAAAATCATTTTAAGTTTTCAGTGATCTTGTACTAATCCAAATCTGTACTTCCTCTATCAATGCCTGACTCCCATCCCTGTTTCTTGCTTTCCAAGAGAGACATGCAATGAGTGAAAAGTCCAATTTGGATGTTCCACTAGTTGTTCACCTCAAAATCACGTGTTTCCTACAGTCGCAGAATTGAAAAGTTGCCCCGCTGTTGCCAGACTGTTATAAATGTTGAATGGGAATACATCCAATCCAATGGCAGCAAAAAACTAATGCAGTGCAATGGCTTAACTCTCGATGAGAAGCTCATTGATGGCCAGCTTCATGTGATCAACTGAATCTGTGTGAACTGTGCGTGACCCACAATTGACTGGGTCACTCCAGTCATGGCATGACACCAACTAATGAAACTTTCGTGTTCACACCCCGTGAAAATCTGGCTTGATAGTGAACTCACACCGCTAGCTTGGCCGCCATATTGGCCTGCTCTGAACACAATGGAGCACATCAGGAACACTATGGATGCCATCTCTGTGTCCACTAACCACAGGCCCATAATCCATGGGAACTGTATGATTTGTTCGTAGACTTTTGGAGCACATACTTCTGGAATCATACCAAGGACTTGTTGAACCCATGCAGGCAGAATTGATGCTCTGTTGGGTTTCAAATGTGGCTCAACATGCTATTGAGCAGGTGGACATAATGTTTTGCATCATCAGTGTGCCTGCAACGAGTCGAAGTCTTTAATTTATCTATTTCTCAAAACTATTAAGTTGGAGGCCAAATCTGTATAAATAAAATTCGTTTATATTCGAGGCATCTAACAATTCTGACTAATCCAAAGTAATCAAAAATGACGACCTCTGATGCAGGTCTTTTTACTTCATGCTTGCCTTCCTCTACAGCCGCAGCGTCTTCCAGCAGGATAACAGTGTCACAGGACCATACCACACTGCAATGGTTTGAGGGGTATGATAGTTAACTTGTGTTGATGTTCTAGCCACCAAATTTGCCTGTCTCCCATGCCTGTTTCTTGCTTCTCGACAGAGAAATGACTCCTTTCTGCTGCTATGTATGAAAAATACAATTTGGATGTTCCACTAGTGCTATTAGTAAATGATGGTGAGGAGCTCCACTGAAATGTCAGTATTCCAGTTTCCTTAGTATGTGAATCAGTTTGACATAATTGTAGCCCATGATTTTCTTCTTGGCAGAGAAGTTCTTTTGCCTCAGTGATGAGCATTTGATTTTGTAATTCCGAAAACCATTTTTAAAGGAGCCTCTGATGAATGAATGGAAATTAGTTACATCCAAACTGATAATACCATGTTACTTCCAATATTTTATTGACAAAACGTGCAGCACCTGTCATCCTTCATTTTGTTTCGTCTGTGACTCACCTGATGGATGGCAGTTTGCCAAAAACTGTTCTTGAGTCATGTTGAGTGGTGCAGCTCCCAGGGCAATAATTGTGCCTGTCAGAAAAACAGGATGTCACAGGTGCAATGATACAAGTAAGTTACTTGAAATTGTTTGATGACCTATAATCAACTGGAAACTGTATATCCGATGTAGTATAATGTATGCCTTAGCATAACTAATTGCTGGTGATAGACCAGACTCCACTAGAAGAAGAATGAGAGCAGAAAGGAACCAGTTCAGGAAGGGCCATTGGTGGAGGTGTGTTGCCAGTGGTTCAACATTGCCCAGGTACAAGAATTGAAATGTGAAACACCAATTTCTTCGGAAAGTCGTATTTATAAATCTGATGAAGTACTCACAGCACTAAAATGGGAGCAGGTGCATGGTGGGAGGGGAGGATAATTTTGAAGAGGAGAGATTGAATGATTCTGGTGTGGTATATTAAAGAGGCAGGAGGAGTGGTGTTTGGGACAGGAGGATGGGTGGTAGGGAAATATGGGTTGGAATAAGTGTAAGTAGGATGAAGGCAAGGCAGTAGAGGAAAGAGTAGGATGGAAAGAAAGAAGGGATCCATACTTTGGGGGAGGAAAGGGTGTGAGTTAGGTTTGGTAAGAAGGGTAAATGTCCAGGTGGATTTCAGATTATGAGAGGGGTTCTTCCCCAAGTAGACACTGATTAGCCAAAATGCAAGACTGAATGCCACCTGGTGGCATAAAGGAGCACATAAGGGGGGGGGGGGGGGGCACTGGACTGTGGATCAGTGGAAACATGTCGCCCAGTTCGATGAATCACATTTCTTGTTACACCAGAGAGATGTCCATGTCTGAGTACGTCATCCAGGTGAATGGCTGCACGAAACATGCATTACGCCTTGGACACAGGTAGGGGCAAAGTTATGGCATGGAGGACATTCACCCATTCTTCCATGGCACTAGTGGTAGTAATTGAAGGCACTGCGACAGCTGTGGACTATGTGATAATTGGATACTTAACTGTAGAAAGGTACAAAATGCCAAATTGATGAACTGAAGCTATTACATACAACCTATCTGTAGTGCAATGTCTTAATTATTTATTCCTCAAACTTTTGCTTGTTACAAATGACAGTATCTTATCGTATGTTAGTGGTGGTTTCCTGACACAGTTGGAATTGTTTGGTGCTGAAGGCAATTCAAACAGAAACATTTATGAAAGGTGCTAGGTGCCATCAAATTATTCTAGGTGCTTTGTTCTTGGTCACTCTCCACAGATCTGTATGTAATATTCTTTATGCTCATTCTTTTCCACATAAGTTATCATAGCATTTAAATCTTTCTTATTTTCATCTGTAATTGAATGGATTGAGGAAACAGATTCAAAGGTAGCAGATTGAATGTTTCATGCATGTTTCCATTTTTTGAGTACATTCACCTTATGGATCCTTTCCATGTCAGTGTAACATTCTCTTATTGCTACACGTGCTACATCTGTTGAATCATATGTGATGCTGACAGCCTTTGAAATGTTCAGCTTTTTTGTAGATAGTATCTTGCCTGCTATACCTTGAATATTAAAAAAAAAATCAGAAGTATTCACAGACATCTAAGATCTAACAGCCTATGCTTCCTCAAACATTTTGCATAGGTCTCTGGGTACAGATGCCTTTGTCACCGATTTCCTTCTCTCTTTCAAGGCAAACTCAGAGTCACAGGGAAGGAAGCTGTGCCCACTAACAAGAAACTGTTATTCTGTTTGTGTGAACAACCCATTTGCCAACCAGAAAGGGAAAAAGAAATACCATAATTCGATTCTTATTTTCTGCTGCACAGTTGTCACTCCAAACAATAAGGTTTTTCTTCATTGTTTTCCCAGTGCTAAACACTTTCAGACTGCATGACACAATTTCATTTCCACCCCACTTGCACATGTAGGACTGAAGGGTGTCACTTACAGATACTGGCATGTTGTAACATGATAAGTGGTGGCGATAGAACACCTTGGAGTGCGCACAAACATAACTTGAGTAGGGGGACTAGGCCACCATCACGCCAAGTACTGTTATCCAATATGACGGCAATGATGTCAACCAAGATGGCAGCTGTGACGTCATCTGATGACGTCAACCCAGCTGGCGGATTTTGGCGGGAACTTTGAATTTTGGCGGGGAGATAGGTCAATTGGGCTTCCTCCACTAACCTAACCCCTCCTCCCCTACCCTCCCCCAGAAAATGGTGGGAAGTTCATTCAAATTCCATCAGCACAATGCAGCACACCACAGCTACCTCTACTAACCTAATAAAATGGTAGGAAGATAGGTCAATTGGGCTACCTCCACTAACCTAAGTCATCCAGCTTCCACCTCTTCCTAGGAAAGGGTGGGAAGTGGACCCGGCCTGTGCTGTGTTACATTCAGTCTTTATTCAAACAATTTGAGGCAGTACAGCCATCCATTGTGTTCGCCATGAGGTCCAGAGTCCAACTGACCGAGTACACAGTACCAGTACCACCAGAGGGAGCTGTCGCCCATTCTGGGGCTGGGGGAAAATGGCTGGAAACAGTGTGTTCACCACGAGGTCAGGGCCTAGTACACAGTAGTGCCACCAGAGGGCACTTGGGCTATCTCCACTTAACCTAAGTCAGCCAACCTCCACGTCTTTCTAGGAACTGGAGGGGAAAAGGACTCAGCTTGTGCTGGGCATAAGTCTTTATTTTGCATGCAGTCTTTATTTAAACAATTAGAGACAGTGCCTCCATCCAATGCATCCACCATGAGGTCTGGAGTAGAACTGACCTAGTACACAGTACTGCCACAAGAGGGTGCTATCGTCCCTCCCGTGACATAATCCTAAATGGCGGTCTGGGGGGAATGGCGATAAAATTACTCAGTCTGTGCTGGGCTGCTGGAGAGAGGAAGGAGTGTATTTTATTTATTTTCAAGCAATTTATTTAGGGATGGATTTCACATAGTTTAATTATTACACTGATACGAAACACATGCTCTGTCATGCTTGTGGTCACACCACACAGCCTACAGACTTGCAAACTACTCGTAAATTACCGAAATAACGCATGTTAAACTCTCTGCAGACATGCAAACAACACCTAAATTACCGAAATAATGAACTATACAGCACACAGACATGCAAACTGCTCGTAAATAAAGCAGCATACTGATGTGCAGACACGAAATCAACTCTTAAATTGTCAAAATAATGGATTACAAAGCATACAGACCTGCAAACTACTCGTAGATCACTGAAATAATGCTGTACACTGATGTGCAGACCTGAAATCTACTAGTAAATCACTGAAATAAGAAATATATAACGCTCTGCCAACATGCTTAAACAGCCAGAAATAATGTAGAGCACAAACACTTATTGCCCATAAAAATGCTTTCAAACTTTCATCAATGTATCAGAGGCTCCAAGAGCATGTGCACACATCAATGCTGGGGCAAACCACCATCGCTACTGTGCCATGCACAGGTGTCTGTTCAGGTCCTGCAAGCAGGAGGTGGCGGCATCTCTTTCATACTTGAGAACTGAAGAATTCCTGTCGAAAATACACTCCTGGAAATGGAAAAAAGAACACATTGACACCGGTGTGTCAGACCCACCATACTTGCTCCGGACACTGCGAGAGGGCTGTACAAGCAATGATCACACGCACGGCACAGCGGACACACCAGGAACCGCGGTGTTGGCCGTCGAATGGCGCTAGCTGCGCAGCATTTGTGCACCGCCGCCGTCAATGTCAGCCAGTTTGCCGTGGCATACGGAGCTCCATCGCAGTCTTTAACACTGGTAGCATGCCGCGACAGCGTGGACGTGAACCGTATGTGCAGTTGACGGACTTTGAGCGAGGGCGTATAGTGGGCATGAGGGAGGCCGGGTGGACGTACCGCCAAATTGCTCAACACGTGGGGCGTGAGGTCTCAACAGTACATCGATGTTGTCGCCAGTGGTCGGCGGAAGGTGCACGTGCCCGTCGACCTGGGACCGGACCGCAGCGACGCACGGATGCACGCCAAGACCGTAGGATCCTATGCACTGCCGTAGGGGACCGCACCGCCACTTCCCAGCAAATTAGGGACACTGTTGCTCCTGGGGTATCGGCGAGGACCATTCGCAACCGTCTCCATGAAGCTGGGCTACGGTCCCGCACACCGTTAGGCCGTCTTCAGCTCACGCCCCAACATCGTGCAGCCCGCCTCCAGTGGTGTCGCGACAGGCGTGAATGGAGGGACAAATGGAGACGTGTCATCTTCAGCGATGAGAGTCGCTTCTGCCTTGGTGCCAATGATGGTCGTATGCGTGTTTGGCACCGTGCAGGTGAGCGCCACAATCAGGACTGCATACGACCGAGGCACACAGGGCCAACACCCGGCATCATGGTGTGGGGAGCGATCTCCTACACTGGCCGTACACCACTGGTGATCGTCAAGGGGACACTGAATAGTGCACGGTACATCCAAACCGTCATCGAACCCATCATTCTACCATTCCTAGACCGGCAAGGGAACTTGCTGTTCCAACAGGACAATGCACGTCCGCATGTATCCCGTGCCACCCAACGTGCTCTAGAAGGTGTAAGTCAACTACCCTGGCCAGCAAGATCTCCGGATCTGTCCCCCATTGAGCATGTTTGGGACTGGATGAAGCGTCGTCTCACACGGTCTGCACGTCCAGCACGAACGCTGGTCCAACTGAGGCACCAGGTGGAAATGGCATGGCAAGCCGTTCCACAGGACTACATCCAGCATCTCTACGATCGTCTCCATGGGAGAATAGCAGCCTGCATTGCTGCGAAAGGTGGATACACACTGTACTAGTGCCGACATTGTGCATGCTCTGTTGCCTGTGTCTATGTGCCTGTGGTTCTGTCAGTGTGATCATGTGATGTGTCTGACCCCAGGAATGTGTCAATAAAGTTTCCCCTTCCTGGGACAATGAATTCACGGTGTTCTTATTTCAATTTCCAGGAGTGTACATGTCACCTAGGCACTGTTGCTGACGCAATGTCGCATGGCTGGGGTGATGGTCCAGTGCCGAGAGAGATGTTTGCATAGTGGCTAAAAGGTTCGCAATATTATACTGACGTCACAGAACTCAAAGGTGCGCTCACACCGATCCCATACGCGAAACTCCTCTGGACGCGAATGTTTACCATTGCTGAGATTACAGATCACACTGTAGAAATCTATTTGACCGCTTTGTCTCTGTTGTGATCTTAACAGGACATGCGAGACGCATCTAGCCCTGCAGGCATGGCTGACGCATTGCCACGACATGTCTGCTTGGCTGCTCACCATCTGAAAGGTTCTCAATGTTATACTGACGTCACATGGCTATGTAAAATAAGAGCCAAGTCGACCTCTCGAAAATTGTATATCCCATAAATAGTTAACGGTCACTTTTGTAGGAGCTTTTATGATGTCTCAGCTTGTCTACATGGAAATTCTTGTCCTAACAGAACCTCTTTACGAAAATAGTGCAGAATAATGCCGAATGAATTCCTCCTGATGGTCCTAACGTGACACACCATCCATCACGTGTTACCCTTCCTGGAAATCATTAAATCTTGCTTCCAACAAACATCTCTGAAACACAAACGTTCTCACCAGTATTTAGAGGCTCCTATGTCCCAGCACAAAGGATGTCTTGTGAAATGAATGGAGCATTAGGATTGGTTCTTACTGAATTTACCAGCCGAATTACTGATGCCACCGATGTGGAAGCACCATACGTCTTTCTTTTTTTCTTTCTGCAGACGAGACTGTAAGTGGCAAAAAGCTATTTTGCACAGATCACCATGTTGCACTGACAATTAAACCTTGCAAAGTGGCCTACAGATCGTCAAATATGGGAAGACTCTTACTCAATTACACTGCTCTGCCACTGAGGACAGGAGGTTGAATATTAGAGCGTGAAACCGATCTCCAACCCATCAATATATCATTGCGTACCGTATCGATGTAGTTAATATACAATTTGTATCCTGGGCCATACAAAAATCGACCCTTTTACGTCATTCATGTAGCTCTCGACCACCAGACATATACCGCGAAGACAGACAGCACTGTATATACTCCTCACAGCACTAGATATTTTCCCGCAGCTGATGGTCACAAGTCATCCACTCCCGAAGCATGACCAGAGTGCCCTCAGCGGACCGAAGTCATTCTCAGAACTGTTCTACAATTTGGGTTCATTTCCCCTCGGCACAAACGCGTTACTGTTTCTGGTCCGGACCTACTTGCTTGCTTGCTTTTCTACACCCATCTCCAGAGTCTGGGATTTCAAGAACTCATGTATTTTTGCTTGGTTTGCCATAATATTACATCATTTTCGCTGTACTTCTCGATATCAAGCATACAGCAGTGTCCTACCGATAGCTTGCGCAACACATTTCTGAAGGTATAGATTGGAAATTATTTCTCTACAAACTCGAAACTTTAGCGAGGTGGAGCATGCTGTAAACCACTGAGTAACTATAAACTTATCTTGTCTGCAAAGACCTTTACGTGAAAACTCGAAACTTTAGCGAGGTGGAGCATGCTGTAAACCACTGAGTAACTATAAACTTATCTTGTCTGCAAAGACCTTTACGTGAAAACTCGAAAAAAATAGATTAAACTGATATTTCCTCTCACGAGTACCAATGTCAGTGATGTAGCAGATAATTTACAAAGACAATTTACAAAGTCAAATAAAGTCTTTCTCCTATCTAGAGAACCAGCAAACGTGTCTTTCACCTGCTAGATGCACACACAACAATCGACGTTCCCTCAACTAAATAAAGGCGCGAAATGCGCAGAAGTAGTCAACTGGACAATTTACATGGGAGGGAATAATGGTCCAGTGCGAATACATGTCCATATTGAATCTTCTCAAATTTCCACGCTATCATGAAAGCTATCCAACACATACTAAGTATTAGTTCGCTCTTCGACCGTCTAGAGGACAACATGGTTATGTCAACTACATTCCTACACTCCAACAGGCATCTGCGTTTGGACAGCTCCTACAGTTAACGGGTAAAGCGAATAATTCCCACCACAGGTCACCGGGGTGCACGCCATGCACTCATAGACAGAATGGTCCTAGGGAAAAACCGGCATCATAAATATTTTATCCCTGTACTTACAACTAAATCTTATGATTGCGGTCTCACTTGAACGACATTCGACAATGGGTGAAGTATCGTAAATACACCCTGCTGATGGCTGTGGCTCTGGAAATAGAAATATCGGTACCATTGATAGAACTTGACATACTCCTCCCTTTGCTATCACAGTACTCCCGTCAAATCCATACCTTCCTTATGTCTGGATATAGTCATTTCTTTTGCACATCTCGGAACACAAACACATACTTCATAAGCCTGGTGCTCAAGGCGAATCTATCACGCATCCAACTACTAAGTATGATACTTCATCAATAACTGATTGCTGATGATACGAAATTATACTGACCTAAAATCAATGATGGGTGGACATGTCTCATAAGTTTTCTTGCGAGTGCTACAACCATGTCTTAGAAAGAGAGGTGTAAACGTCTTACAAACCGCTATATGTAAAAAAAAAAGCACAACCATATTACCATCACAAGCGGTCTTGGTTCTACAGGTGCACACAAGTATCGATGTTAGAAACTATACCGGATTTATAAATCCACGTATTGTATTACCTATGAATGATGTGGTTTTTCCAGACAGATACCATGACACTGAATATAGACGGTGATCGCCGGAGTGTATTTTATCACACCAGCAGTGCGGTTACACGTCGCCGACGGTGCACCCTCATAAAAAAATTACCGAATTTTGAAAGTGATTCGGCTCAGGAGCGTGGTATGAAACCGGTATTTGCAACCCCTCACGCCACCGCTACTAGATATTACTCCATTATTTGTAATGCATTCTGTCTCAATGCCATGTCAGAGGTTCTGAGATACATCCACTGAGTTATAGGCGATGATTGATTGAGAAGAATCACCAACAGTAGTAGATGTTGTGATCGAGGTCGTAAGAAAAGTACACTAACACTAGCTTTTCAGATCTCTAGTGCTATGCTTTCGGTAGAAATGATTTCTATGATTTGGAATCAAGTTTTTCCACTCAACCACATATCTGCGTTGGATCCTATGGAGAAATCCTTTAATGATTACAGCCACTAGTGACTCATATTTCTGGCACTCTCATATCTCGGAACAAGCCACCGTTCTCGAACCTATCTGCTACAGTACAGTTCCAACATGGTTTTAGGTAGCCGCTATGCATCTTGCAATTACCCCTCAGACTCTGCGCTACCGTCCCTGCAGCTTTGCGCATGTGATTGTTCAATGTAAGTCGGAACTGAGTAGAAGTCGGAGAAAGCTATATCTACCATCTTCTGCAACCCGTGTAGAAACAGGCGAAGCTGAGTTATTACGACAGAACTGTGTTTTGACCAGTAGGGGAGTGACAGTAGTGGAAACAGCCAGAAACATTTGCGCCATGGAAGGGGGCAATGTCATTGGATGGAGCATGGCAAGAAAATGGTTTCCGTTTTAAGAAGGATCTTTTTGACATTAGTTCTCTCCACTTTCAGGAAGACCTCCGAAGTTGGTGAAAATCGTTTAAACATGTTAATTGACAATGATCCACATCAGCGTACTCGAGAACTGGCAAATGTGGCGAACTGCGATCATTCCACCATCGTTCGATATTTGCATGGAGTGGGGAAGGTTCAAAAATCGGTTGTTTGGGTACTGCATGCCCTAATTCAAAATCACAAAAATCAGCGGGTGGCGATATTTGCATCTCTGCTTGCTTGTCATCAATTGGTTCGTGAACAACATCGACTATTCCTATCCTGCAACGTTACTGGCGACCATAAATGATGTCTTTATGCTAACATATAGAAAAGAAAGGAATGACTGAGCCCAAACAAAGCAGCAACTTCCCGTACAAAGACCTGTGCGCATCTAAAAGAGATAATGTTGTGCATCTGGTGGAACAGTGACGGTGTGGTGTACTACGAATTGCTTCCCCGAGGTGTAACCATTATTGCTGACATCTATTGTCAACAACTGAGACGTCTTACAGATGCAATCCAAGAACAACGACCAGGAAGAATGCGTAAGTGATGCTACTCCACAACAACAGTCGCCCGCATTCTGCTAGACTAACAAAAAGCACTATGCAGGAGTTGGGTTAGGAAGACATTCCCCGCCCTTTCCCAGATTTTCACCTTGTCCGCTCTCTACCAAACGACCTTCAAGGAACTTCCTTCCTGGATGATAATGCGCTCCAAACATGGCTCAACGATTTGCTCTCCTCAAAATCACGTGGTTTCTACAGTCGCGGAATTGAAAAGTTATCCCAGCTGTGGCAGAGAGTATATTATTGATGACTAAAGTCTCTCTTATGTGTATCTGTTGTGTTTATTAAACTTACGGAAAAATTATGCAAACTTATGCATCAACCCAAAAGCAGCAAAAAACCAAACTCAGCAGCACAGCTCTGGATGAGGAGCCCATTCACGGCCGCCTTCATACGATCAACTGAATCTGTGTGAACTGTGCTCGACCCACGGTTATTGGATCACTGCAGTCATGACATGACAGCAACTCATGAACATTCGTGTGGAAACCTGGCTTGATAGTGAACACACGTCGCTGTCTTGGCGTGCAAATTCGCCTGCTCTGAACACAATGGAACACATCAGGAACACTATGGACCCCATCTCCGCGTCCACTAACCACAGGCCCATAATCCACGGGAATTGCGTGACTTGTTGGTAGACATTTGGTGCCATATACTTCCGGAAACATACCGAGGACTTGTTGAATCCATGCAGGCAGAACTGGTGCTCTATTGGGTTTCAAATGTGGCTCAACACGCTATTGGGCAGGTGTACATAATATTTTGCATCATCAGTGTGTCTGCAACGAAGCGATGTCTTTATTTCACCGATTTATCCAACCTATTAAGTTTCGGGTCAAATTTATCTAAATAAGATTCGTTTATATTCGAGGGATCCAACAATTCTGCCTAGTCCAAAATGACGATCTCTGATGCAGGTCTTAATTTCATGCTTGTCTTCCCCTTCAGACGCAGCATCTTCCAACAGGATAACAGTGCGTGTCACAAGACCTGATCGCGCCGAAATGGTTTGATGATGATGATGGCGATGTTTGGTTTGTGGGGCGCTCAACTGCGCGGTCATCAGTGCCCATACAAAGTTCCAATTTTTACAGAGTCCAATCTAGCCATTGTCACGAATGATGATGATGATGAAATGATGAGGACAACACAAACACCCAGTCCCCAGGCAGAGAACAATGGTTTGAGGAGTATGATAGTGAACTCATGTTGATGTTCTAATCACTAAATTCGCCTGATGTGAACCCAGCTGAATACATCTGGGACCCTATGTTTGCCAGCTCCACATCCACGAGCCACAGGTCGATAACGAGTGTGACGTTCCCCTTTTCACAAACATTGCTTTCGAAAACCGCCCCTGCCTAGTTTGCCGAAGTTCGTCGGAACATATGGGTCGCAAGGTCTGGGGGCCCTACCCCCGTAAGTCACCTTCGCAGTAGAGCATCCGAAGAGGAGGGAATGGAGCAATTCCCCGCTCCTGGGATTTATGGGTGCAGAATTCACACAGATTTCTAGCAATGATGCTATGCGATTCCACTTAACCGTAGTCAGCAGGTTGTGGCCTTGTGGTTAGTGTTGCAGACTCTCGATCATGGAGCCCTGAGTCATTTCCTGGCCGGATCGGGATTTTCTCCACTTGGTACTGGGTGTGTGTGTTTCCTTGGCATAATTTCATCATTATCGATACGAAAGTTGCCGAAGTAGTGTCAAATGAAAGACTTGCACCAAGTGGCCAAACTCTTCAGCGATGGACTCGTGGCCAACAATGCCACACGCACGTTTGCTTCACCACAGTTTAATACTGCCGGGAACCACGAGAGGTAGTGTGGTTTTAGCAGTTAACTCTACACTGAGGTGAAGAAAGCCATGGGATACCTCGAAATATCGTGTCGGACCCCCTTTTGCCTGGCGTATTGCAGTAATTCGACTTGGCATGGACTCAACAAGTTGTTGGGAGTCCCCTGCAAAAATATTTAACACGCCGCCTTAATAGCTGTCCATAATTGCAAAAGTGTTGCCGGTGTAGAATTTTGTACAAGAGCTGACCTCTCGATTTTGTCCTGTAGATGTTGGATATGATTCGTATCGGGTGATGTAGGTGGCCAAATTATTTCTTCTATTTCAGTGTGGTTCCCAGTTAGTTTTACGCCTTTTTTACTGTCCTTGACTCCTTTTGGGAAAGATTTTAACCTAGAACATATTTGCATGAGGAAAAAGGGGTTGATGACCCTGCCATTTAGTCCCTTTAATCTCTAAACCAACCAGTCAAATTGTTGAGAATGTTCTTTAGTTAGTGAGCAATTGCGGCCTGGAATGGCTGCAAATGGTTTCTAAGCAGCGTTCCAAAGGATTGGAAAAGGGCACAGGTCATCCCCGTTTTCAAGAAGGGACGTCGAACAGATGTGCAGAACTATAGACCTATATCTCTAACGTCGATCAGTTGTAGAATTTTGGAACACGTATTATGTTCGAGTATAACGACTTTTCTGGAGACTAGAAATCTACTCTGTAGGAATCAGCCTGGGTTTCGAAAAAGACGATCGTGTGAAACCCAGCTCGCGCTACTCGTCCACGCGACTCAGAGGGCCATAGACACGGGTTCCCAGGCAGATTCCGTGTTTCTTGACTTCCGCAAGGCGTTTGATGCAGTTGCCCACAGCCATCTAATGAACAAAGTAAGAGCATATGGACTATCAGACCAATAGTGTGATTGGATTGAAGAGTTCCTAGATAACAGAACGCAGCATGTCATTCTCAATGGAGAGAAGTCTTCCGAAGTAAGAGTGATTTCAGGTGTGCCGCAGGGGAGTGTCATAGGACCGTTGCTATTCACAATATACATAAATGACCTTGTGGATGACATCGGAAGTTCACTGAGGCTTTGTGCGGATGATGCTGTGGTATATCGAGAGGTTGTAACAATGGAAAATTGTACTGAAATGCAAGAGGATCGGCAGCGAATTGACGCATGGTGCAGGGAATGGCAATTGAATCTCAATGTAGACAAGTGTAATGTGCTGCGAATACATAGAAAGATAGATCCCTTATCATTTAGCTTCAAAATAGCAGGTCAGCAACTGGAAGCAGTTAATTCCATAAATTATCTGGGAGTACGTATTAGGAGTGATTTAAAATGGAATGATCATATAAAGTTGGTCGTCAGTAAAGCAAATGCCAGACCGAGATTCATTGGAAGAATCCTAAGGAAATGCAATCCGAAAACAAAGGAAGTGGGTTACAGTACGCTTGTTCCCCCACTGCTTGAATACTGCTCAGCAGTGTGGGATCCGTACCAGATAGGGTTGATAGAAGAGATAGAGAAGATCCAACGGAGAGCAGCGCGCTTCGTTACAGGATCATTTAGTAATCTTGAAAGCGTTACGGAGATGATAGATAAACTCCAGTGGAAGACCCTGCAGGAGAGACGCTCACTAGCTCGGTACGGGCGTTTGTTGATGTTTCGAGAACATACCTTCACCGAAGAGTCAAGCATTATATTGCTCCCTCCTACGTATATCTCGCGAAGAGACCATGAGGATAAAATCAGAGAGATTAGAGCCCACACAGAAGCATACCGACAATCCTTCCTCCCCCGAACAATACGAGACTGGAATAAAAGGGAGAACCGATAGAGGTACTCAAGGTACCCTCCGCCACACACCGTCAGGTGGCTTGCGGAGTATTGATGTAGATGTAGACGTAGAACATAACATTTCAAGTCAATGATTGGGTCAGTTTGACAAGAGGACCCTGTGCATTCCATGTAAACACAGCCACACCATTATGGAGCCACCACCAAGCTGTTCAGTGTCTTGTTGACAGCTTGGGTCCGTGGCTTCGTGGCGGTCTGTGCCACAGTCGAACCGTGCCATCAGCTCTTACGATCTGACCTCGGGACTCATCTGAGAGGGCCACAGTTTTCCACTGGCCTAGGATCCAACCGATAAGGTCACGAGCTCAGGAGAGGCGCTGCAGACGATGTCCTGCTGTTAGCAGAGGCACTCGCGTCGGTCGTCTGCTGCCATAGCCCGTTAACGCCAAATTTCGCCGCACTCTCCTAACAGATACGTCCGTCGTACGTCCCACATTGATTTCTGCGGCTATTTCATACAGTGTTGCTTGTCTGTCAGCACCGACAACTCTACACACACGCCGCTGCCCTCGGTGGGCCATTGCGTCGTCTGTGGTGAGAGGTAACGCCTGAAGTGTGGTATTCTCGGCACTCTCTTGATACTGTGGATCTCGGATTACTGAATTCCCCAACGATTTCCGAAATGGAACGCCTCGTGCGTCTAGCTTCAACTGTAATTCCGCGTTTTAAGTCCGTAAATTCCCGTCGCCTGGCCCTAATCACGTCGGAAACTTTTCACATGAATAACTTGAGCACAAATGACTGTTCCGCCAGTGCACTGCCTCTTTATGGCTCGTGTACGCGATACTCCCGCCATCTATGTACACTATGTGATCAGAAGTATCCGGACACCCTCAAAACATACGTTTTTAATATTAGGTGCAGTTTGCTGCCACCGACTGCCAGGTACTCTATATAAGCGACCTCAGTAGTCATTAGACATCGTGAGAGAGCAGAATGGAGAGCTCCGCGGAACTCACGGACTTCGAATGCGGCCAGGTGACTGGGTGTCACTTGTGACATACGAGGTGCATTCAAGTTCTAAGGCCTCCGATTTTTTTTTCTAATTAACTACTCACCCGAAATCGATGAAACTGGCGTTACTTCTCGACGTAATCACCCTGCAGACGTACACATTTTTCACAACGCTGACGCCACGATTCCATGGCAGCGGTGAAGGCTTCTTTTGGAGTCTGTTTTGACCACTGGAAAATCGCTGAGGCAATAGAAGCACGGCTGGTGAATGTGCGGCCACGGAGAATGTCTTTCATTGTTGGAAAAAGCCAAAAGTCACTAGGAGCCGGGTCAGGTGAGTAGGGAGCATGAGGAATCACTTCAAAGTTGTTATCACGAAGAAACTGTTGCGTAACGTTAGCTCGATGTGCGGGTGCGTTGTCTTGGTGAAACAGCACACGCGCAGCCCTTCCGGGAAGTTTTTGTTGCAGTGGAGGAAGGAATTTGTTCTTCAAAACATTTTCGTAGGCTGCACCTGTTACTGTAGTGCCCTTTGGACCGCAATGGGTAAGGATTACGACCTCGCTGTCCCAGAACGTGGACACCATCATTTTTTCAACACTGGCGGTAACCCGAAATTTTTTTGGTGGCGGTCAATCTGTGTGCTTCCATTGAGCTGACTGGCGCTTTGTTTCTGGATTGAAAAATGGCATCCATGTCTCATCCATTGTCACAACCGACGAAAAGAAAGTCCCATCCGCACTGTCGTTGTGCGTCAACACTGCTTGGCAACATGCACATGGGCAGCCATGTGGTCAGCATTCGTGGCACCCACCTGGATGACACTTTTCGCATTTTCAGGTCGTGTGCAGGATTGTGTGCACAGAACCCAGAGAAATGCCAACTCTGGAGGCGATCTGTTCAACAGTCATTCAGCAATCCCCCAAAACAATTGTCTCCACTTTCTCGATCATGTCGTCAGACCGGCTTGTGCGAGCCCGAGGTTGTTTCGGTTTGTTGTCACACGATGTTCTGCCTTCATTAAACTGTCGCACCCACGAACGCACTTTCGACACATCCATAACTCCATCACCACATGTCTCCTTCAACTGTCGATGAATTTCAATTGGTTTCACACCACGCAAATTCAGAAAACGAATGATTGCACGCTGTTCGAGTAAGGAAAACGTCGCCATTTTAAGTATTTGAAACAGTTCTCATTCTCGCCGCTGGCGGTAAAATTCCATCTGCCGTACGGTGCTGCCATCTCTGGGACGTATTGACAATGAACACGGCCTCATTTTAAAACAATGCGCATGTTTCTATCTCTTTCCAGTCCGGAGAAAAAAAATCGGAGGCCTTAGAACTTGAATGAACCTCGTGCGTCTGTACGCGAGATTTCCACACTCCTAAACAGCCCTAGGCCCACTGTTTCCCATGTGGTAGTGAAGTGGAAACGTGAAGGGACACGTACAGTACAAAAGCGTGCAGGCCGACCTCGTCTGTTGACTGACGGAGACCGCCGACAGTTGAAGAGGGTCGTAATGTGTAAAAGGGGACATCTATCCAGACCATCACAAGGGAATTCCGAAGTGCATCAGGATCCACTACAGGTACTACGACTGTTAGGCGGGAGGTGAGAAAACTTGGATTTCGTGGTCGAGCGGCTGCTCATAAGCCACAAATCACGCCGGTAAATGCCAAACGACGCCTCGCTTGGTGTCAGGACAGTTAACATTGGGCGACTGAACAGTGGAAAAACGTTGTGTGGAGTGACGAATCGCGGTACACAATGTGGCGATCCGATGTCAGGGAATGGCGAATGCCAGGTGAACGTCATCTGCCGATGTGTGTACTGCCAACAGTAAAATTCGGAGGCGGTGGTGTTATGGTATGGTCGTGCTTTTCACGGAGGGGGCTTGCACTCCTCGTTATTTTGCGTGGCACTATCACAGCACAGGTCTACATTGATGTTTTAAGCACGTTCTTGCTTCCTGCTGTTGAAGAGCAATTCGAGGATGGCGCCGGCTGTTGTGGCCAAACGGTTCTAGGCGCTTCAGTCTGGAACCGCGCGACCGCTACGGTCGCAGGTTCGAATTCTGCCTCGGGCGTGGATGTGTGTGATGTCCTTAGGTTAGTTTGGTTTAAGTAATTCTAAATTCTAGGGGACTGAGGACCTCATATGTTAAGTCCCATAGAGCTCAGAGCCATTTGAACCATTTTTTCGGGGATGGCGACTGCATCTTGCAACACGATCGATCACCTGTTCATAATGCACGGTCCGTGGCGGAGTGGTTACACGAGAATAATATCCCTGTAATGGATTGACCTGTACAGAGTCCTGACCTGAATCCTATAGAACACCATTGTGATGTTTTGGAACGCCGACTTCGTGGCAGACCTCACCGAGCGACATCAACAACTCTCCTCAGTGCAGCACTCCGTGAAGAATGGGCTGCCATTTCCGAAGAAACCTTTCAGCACCTGACTGAACGCACACCTACTAGAGCGGAAGCTGTCATCGAGGCTAAAGGTGGGCCAACACCATATTGAATTCCAGCATTACCAATGGAGGGCACCACAAACTTGTAAGTCATTTACAGCCAGGTGTCCGGATACTTTTGATCACATAGTGTATGTGGATACAGCTATCCAATGAAAAATGGTTCAAATGGCTCTGAGCACTATGGGACTTAACATCTGAGGTCACCAGTCCCCTAGAACTTAGAACTACTTAAACCTAACTAAGCTAAGGACATCTCACACACATGCATGCCCGAGGCAGGATTCGAACTTGCGACCGTAGCGGAGCTATCCAGTGACTTATGTTCAAATGTGTGTGAAATCTTATGGGACTTAACTGCTAATGTCATCAGTCCCTAAGCTTACCACTACTTAACCTAAATTATCCTAAGGATAAACACACACACCCATGCCCGAGGGAAGACTCGAACCTCCGCCGGGACCAGCCGCACAGTCCATGACTGCAGCGCCTGAGACCGCTCGGCTAATCCCGCGCGGCTATCCTATGACTTATGACCTCAGTGTATAACTTTAGATTTGTTTGTCGCGTTGTTGGTGGAGTATTATGCCGAGTCTCTAGCGCGGCGATGATTTCGGCTCTATCCTGCAGCCGAGATGGTGCGAACGGCACGAACAGTGTTTGTGCTTCTCCGTGGTGCTGGGAGCAGCAGCGGCGGGTAAGAAATGGCGGGCAGGCGAGTGTCGGGGCAGTGCGGCGCGCTGGGCTGCGGCCAGGCCCGTCTATAATTAGCGGGGTGTGCGCGGCCGTCCACTGGGGCTGCGAGGCCTCAGTCGTCGCCATGGCGTCGCCGCTGCCGCTGCGGCTGCTGCTGGCTGCCGCGCTGCTCGCCTCCTGCGCCGCACAGCTCGACTACGCCGAACCGCCCGACAAACAATTGTGAGTACACAATGGGTGCTCGAGAGAAACGATTACACACCCCAGAGCTCCCTAGGTGAACTGCTTACCTGTTAGTGCCACCGTACGCTTCGTCCACATATCCGAATGTACACGTATAGCTCCCAGATGTGTATGTACTGTCAGACGCGAACCAGGATTCAGTTGTGTCAGGGTGGTGTCAGAGTTTGCTTTTCGTCGCATGTAACATCTAACGTTCCAGAGATGAATGTGATTATAGTAAGAAAGCAATTAAAATACAAAAAGTTTTAACAGAACGCTATTAACAAGGGTCCTTCTACGACAGTTTGCACGTGGGAGAGGGGGCTAGATCTGTGTGTATGGATTATTTATAATATTTTTGGAAGACGAATGGTGACTTGTAAATAGCCATAAAAAATTCCCAGTTCTGACCCCGTTAAAAACCTGCGTGATACTGATTTTTAAATCATATTGTTGAAAGAAACAAACGTACCTACCGTATATTATTTTGTTTACCCCCTGAGTGCCAGGAAAGGGGTGGGGGCGCGCACTCCATCTCCCACTTGCCCCTCAATATCGCGTAAGGGCACCCTTGACTATTAACATTGTCATAACAATGATATACAAAAATGGTTAACTCCTATACTACTACTGATAATAATAATACTTTTTAACATCAATGTTTAATACATCATTTTAGCGCAATTTCCAAAAAATCGCACTCGGGCGCGGATCTAAGGGGGAATGGTGTCACGGGATCATGAACCTGGACACTCCCTCCTTCCCTCCACCCCAAATAAAAGCAAAATCACTATACTAACCACTCATGTAAACAAGTTAAGGTTATATTAAAACATATATTTGGTTGTCAGTAATATTAAAATCATTCGCAAGTGCGGCTTGGTAAATGTGGAAAGAGGAAAAATTATATTTTTTTTCGGGGTTTCGGGGGGTGGGGGAGTGCAGGAGGAAGTGTTGAAGAAACTATGACACCTCCCTCAAAACCGAACCCTGCACCCTCGCTTGTCCGCATTCTCCAAGAAAACTTTGGCGAATACATGTGTGATGCAATTGACTTAAGAACTGTAACAGCAACAAGTCTTCCCAACCTTGTCAACATAGTATTTTACAGGATATAAAATCACCAGTAAATCACAACCCCGATTCTTTAAAGAATCGAACTGCCACGTACAAAAAATCATAGCTCCCGATCTGTGAGTCGTCCAGTGACATAATTTTGCATGTACATTAGGTGGTGTATGTGAGTATTGTCTGCAAAATGTGTTGCGAATAGAGTCAGTAGCAAGCAAGTAACAAATGAGAACGTCATGCCTGATGCAGTTTAATTGCATAAAAGGCGAGATGTATGCGATGAACTTTCTCTTTTCATCATTTTGTGGGGTGCGTCATCGAGAAAAAGTTTCGAAACGGTTTGAAATTCTGTGAAGTGTGTTGCAAGTCACTTAGTACTCTCATTTTCAAGTAGTGGATGAATAAAGTCTGTATAATTTGAGCGCCGTAAGTTACTCTGCTACTTGAGTCAGGGCCGCTTTCCGCTGCTTAGAGGGGCGCTATTTAATCAAACTTAATAGCGGCAGCTGACACGGGTGAATGTGTAAGAGGTAAAAGGGGGGGGGGGGGGGGGCGCAAATGACATGTCGCTATTGTGGAGAAATGTTCACAAAAGGGCCTTGTGAAGGTATATGCGGTTTCTAACTGTAATACTTACTGTGTTAAACCTTTATCATAAGATAGTTCATGTGAAATAGTATGAGTAGAGGTTATACCTGACAATCTGACTAAACTATTAATTGGATCGTTTTACCGACCCCCGGACTCAGAAGACATAGTTGCTGAACAGTTCAAAGGAAACTTGAGTCTCATTTCAATTAAGTACCCCGCTCATACGTAGATTACTGCTCTCAGTGAGTAATTATATGAAATACTGAATGTCAAATTGATGTTGCTGCTAGAAGCCATTAGATAGAAACCTGCCACGGAAATAATGCCCAGGATAAGCCGTTTACTGGTAGTGAGTGTTCAACATTATCAGTATTTTGATTAGCACTATGACTGTAAACTCATGGCTGCAGACCGTGGCTATGCGAGCGTGTATACTAGTGGAATGTTTTCTTCAGTCGCGTCCGCCTACTTTCGAGAAGTCAGCCTTTCCGTTATTTTTTCCTTAATGGACGATCTTTCCCTTTCTGATTTGCCTTAATCAAGTTCCGGTGGTTTCCTGGATATACCTGTTGACTCAGGAATCCTATAGGGTTTGTTGTTGAAAGCAGGGGTGGTTATACTGTGAATGGTCTGCATTTTACTGACTGGAATCTTCCCTTCAAGACAGTCAGGCCGACGCGTGCAGGCCCTCTCGCAAGTAAGGCGTATTAAATATAGCTCGTAATTAATAAAATTCCATGCTGTTTTCGAGACTGTAGTTTTCACGCTATACATTTACTTCATGCTTTTCTCTGAAAGTGACCTGACAAATTTATGAAGTAGTGCACCTAAAAATATAAACGGTTTTACTATTTATTTTTTTTTATATTAGGGGAGGGCAGTCAAGAGGCATGTTCGATACAAGCCGTAATCTTTGACCAGTGACGTGACGTTCATGGCTGCTGTCGTGTAACCTTTCGTTGGATATATCCACAGTCTTGTTGTTAGTTAGCGAAGCCAACGATTGTGAAAAAAGAGCAGTTTGGTTTCGAGTTGGCGAAAGCAACGAATATGATACTAAAAAAAGACCTGGTTGTGGTGACGACCTGCTCTGTAGCTGCACCCCGTTTGAAAAACTCGTCACTAACATCGCGTTGGAGTTGCCATATTCTTTACGGCTTTTGTCGAATTTTTCCAACGTCACTGGTCAAAGCCGACGACTCGCATCGAATATTCCTGTATATCCGGGGTGGGATCACGATCACCCTTGAACCCACCCCTATCTAACCTGCCAGCTTCAATAAAGTGAGATATCGTGTCGGCTGTTGAGCCTCTGATAAAAATAATTTTATGTATATGAAGCAAAGTTATCTTTTTTGACGTTAGTTTTCGGATAACATTTTACTTTTAGCACAAAATAAAAAAAATCTTTTGGATTAGCGTGGTTTTTTTTCTACTTACAGTTTCTCGTGTGATTTTAAGGAACCTTTCGATGGAAAAAGTAGATGTTTTTACTTATATAGTCTCATGTCTTTGCTTGGTGATAAACTGATTATCACTTCGTTATTGGTCATAGTTATTATGATGCTTCGAAATTAACTCACTATAAAAGTTACCTATTGCAACCTCCCTGTATTTTCGTAGTTTAAGCACGATATATGTACACGAAATGCATCAAAATACTCTTCGAAGGCTTGTCCATTCTCTAATATACATTTTTCTTAATTGACCGCGCAGTTATAACTTTTATAACGAAAATAGTTTCAAATGTGGCACTGACATCGACAACAGGCTACGCTACAGATCAGTGTGTTACGGCATAATTTATTTCATATTCACATTCGTTGACTTCGCCAACTCACAACTAAATTATTACAGTCCAATCTGACCTAAATTAGGAGTACGCTACTAGTCAGTCTGTCGTCACAGGTGAGATGTCAGTAGGGTGGGAGAAGGGAGCTCCTCTATTGCATTCTAGTTTAACTTATGACAGATAATTCGAAAAATTTGCAAGCGAACAAGTGAAAGCTGTTGCTAATGTTAAATGAGCAAGAAGTAGCTAGAAATATACACGTACAACATTTGTTGTCGTTTGGTGTCGAGTGCTGCCTACACCAGCCAGTCTGCAAAGGCATAGGGGACGTCTTGTTCTCGGGTGATATTCGAATACTCGACGTCTGCTCTAGAGGTCGCCAGTTCGTTGGAATCGTGATTTTATCTGTCCTCTGGCTGCTCACCTCTACGTCACACTCCCACTGCCACTAAGTAGGCGGCCCTGTGGAGACAGCGCAATAAGAAGGTAACTGGGGGTCGTAGCTTCAAATCCTGCCATCAGCAAGCGTGGGATTTTATATGCACAAATTTTCCTCCAGATAGGCCCGATTATTTTTCATTACGTTGAATCAGTGGCATCTACAAAAGTATTGCTCCCCATCCCTCTCTCTCCCTCGCCGTCTGAGATCGTGATAGTGGTGGCGTACTGATTTGTAGCGTACACAGATGTCTATGTTAGCTTGGAAGCTAACATATTGATGGAGACTTTGCTAAGGCAACGAATTTGAACGTGGAAGGAAAAAAAAATCTAGTAACAGATTGATCGATAACGTAGACCGACGTCTACATTCATCGCTAGCAACATTTTCTCCATATTTATTTTCAGTAAAGCCCGATTATTTACAGAATCGAACTCCACGTGTAAAGCAGCTTCAAACTTCTGATTTCTTTAGAAATGAGTTAATGCGTTTCAAATTATGTGTAAAGTTTGCTGGCAAACGCTAAGTGCTTTCATTCTCAGATACTGGATAACTGTTGTCCTGGTATTTGCGCGGCCTTAGTTACGCTTCCTCGAGAAAGATGCGCAGTTCCTAACTGCAGAGCTTATCTTGCTGTGTTAAACTTCTAACATCAGATTATACATCTTAATGAATAGATTATGCAAGCATTTTAAATTTTTTGTCACTAGAAGTCGTTAGCTAGGCAACCTGCTTCTGCAAGTGAGACTGGTTTACCGTTCGACGGATTAATCGCCAAGTAATATTCATGTAGATACTGGTAGTTCATTGTGACGACGTGTAGATCCTGCTTTGATTGGTTCAGCGAATTTTTTAATTCGGTATGAATGCATCCCATGCGACGCTCTCTCCATAGTCACATTTTCCTATGTAAACGGCTAAAACTGCAAGATGTATTCAGCAACGCTGTGTAGCATAACAGACCAATCTCGGACGAGTATTTGCGTGACTATTACGTACGTTTATAGTAAATTATATGTGTAAAAAAATGCAAGGAGAACTGGGATGACACCGCAAATTTTACCAATCTTCCCTTACGTTGTCTTTCTGTATTCTTAAATCCTTGAGTCTAGCGAGGTCGCCTTTGGTCCTTTTGCCTCGGTACATGTCCTGCCATCTCCATTTCATTCATAATTACGCCTTCCACTCCTGTCTATTTCTGGACCATTCCTGTCCCTCCCAGTAATCCCCAATCTCTCGATATGTCGCTGAGCAACCCTCAGTTTTCGCATTAAAAGTCCATGTCTTACATATCCATTAATTCAAAACTGCCAATACACAGATTGTAAACGATGAATTTCTGACAAATTGGAAGCTTAATTATAAAAACGCTAATTAGTTTATCAAAAGCACTCCAGACCATGTTTACCCTTCTGTTTCTCTTCTGCTGGCTATCCAACAAATGTTTTCTCACAAAAAATTGAAAACTAGTCAGCTCGTCCTATGATTTCATTATAAATTTGCACAATATTCAGTGAAATGTTTGAACGTTATTGTAGTATTAATTAAACTGACTTTCAGGATTCTTTCAAGTTTAATCTATTGAGTTCTTCTGTCTGCTATAGTTTACCCGCTGTTCATTAAGGTGAGGGTGCTGACTGGTTCATCTTTTTTCTTCTCTCGTGTCTCTCCATTTTTGGGAAGTAGAATAATTCCAACATTTTTTGATTTTTGGGGAAATCTCTTCCTATGCAGAAATTATGTGAACAGCCTTTTGTATTACTTTTCTTCCAGTTTTAACAACTTCTACAGAAACACCATGTATGGCCGACTTTCCTTTCTTCATACCACAAGTGAATTTTTAAGTGCTCCATTGCGTTATTTCTGAAAATAACGAATTTCGTTTTTAACCATCTGTGTTTCCCATGTATAGTGGCACATAAACATTTAAGCCATAATTATCTGTTGATGTTAGTACAGGAGGGTCGCTCATTTTACTCTGTCTAATCAAAAGTATCTAGACACCTAGTGGTGAACATTAATATGGGATGTGTTCACTCTTCGCCATTATGATGGCTTGGTCTCTCACAGGGACACTTTCAGTGAGGTGTCTGACGGGCTATAGACAAATGGCAGCCCAGTCTTCCTCAAGAGCCGAAACAAGAAAAGGTAGTGATGTTGGACGCCAGGGTCTGGTGAAAAGTTGACGTTGCAACTAGTCCCAGAGGTGTTGTGTTGCGTTCAGGTGGGGACTCTCAGCAGGCCAGTCTATTTTAGGTATGTTATTGTCCACAAACCATTTGCCTCATAGGTACTGCTTTATCACATGGTGCATTGTCTCGCTGATACAAATAATCTACGTCTCCGAACTGTTCTACTGGACACAGTACACAGTGCTATAAAATTTGCCCATACTCTTCCACATTTAGCGTTTTCTTATACGCAATGAGACGACCATACCCTAACCACGAAAAACACCCCCACACCATAACACCACATCCTCCTTTACTTCACTATTCTCAGTGATCCTGATGACCTGTAACGTTCTCCAAGCGTTCACCAAACCCAAACCCTACCATTGGGTTGTCATTGGGTATATCTTGATTCACCACTCCAAATCTCTCGTTTCCAGCCATTCACTGTCTAGTGGCGTCGCTCTTTACACCATCTCAAGCGTCGTCCACAGCTCATAGTCTAGTGGCTAATGTTGCTGCCTCTGGATCACAGGGTCCCAGGTTCGATTCCCGGCCGGCTTGGAGATTTTCTCTGCCCAGAGACTGGGTGTGTGTGTGTTGACCTCGTCATTTCATCATCATCATTCTTGATGGTAGACAAAGTTGGGCTGTGTAGACAAAGTTGGGCTGTGTAGACAAAGTTGGGCTGTGTAGACAAAGTTGGGCTGTGTACGGGCACTGATGACCGCGTGATTGAGTGCCCCACAAACCTAAGATCATCATCAGCATCTCAAGCATTGCATAGCACTGACTACAGAAATGTGTGGCTTCTGACAAGGGAACATCCCCATCGCACCCCCCTCTGATTTAGTTATAACTTGGCACAGTGGATAGGCCTTGAAAAACTGAACACAGATCAATCGAGAAAACAGGAAGAAGTTGTGTGGAACTATGAAAAAAATAAGCAAACTATACAAACTGAGTAGTCCATGCGCAAGATAAACATCAAGGATAATGGGAGCTCGGGAGCGCCGTGGTCGCGTGGTTAGCATGAGCAGCTGCGGAACGAGAGGTCCTTGGTTCAAGTCATCCCTCAAGTGAAAAGTTTAATTTTTTATTTTCAGACGATTATTATCTGTCCGTCCGTCCGATGCGAGGTAACTGCGCCGTAGTATGATGACGCTACACCTAAACAAACATCGAAACACATGACGTCAGTCGACTACAGCGCACGGAAGAGAGAGTATTCCTGCTAACGAGGCTCCCTGGCTGGCAGTTGACTGTTCGATACTTTGGACGAGAGTGCATTAAATACGTGAGATGCATTCCGTGGGCAACACGAATCCAGCAAATATAACTCGCGACTTCAATAACAATGTCAATGAATATTTTCCGAACTGTAAGGCATCGGAAAGTTCCTTAAGGGATCGAACGATTGTCGAACATTTGTATGATTATTTCCTACATTTGTTGATAAAAAGTACGTGTGGTGATGATTGTCTGAAAATAAAAAAATTAAACGACTCACTCGAGGGAAGACTTGAACCAAGGACCTCTCGTTCCGCAGCTGCTCACGCTAACCACGCGACCACGGCGCTCCTGAGCTCCCATTATCCTTGATGTTGATTATCTTGCGCATGGACTACTCAGTTTGTATATTTTGCTTATTTTTTTCATAGTTCCCCACAACTTCTTCCTGTTTTCTCGATTGATTTGTGTTCAGTTTTTCAAGGCCTATCCACTGTGCCAACTTATAACTAAATCTGAGGAGGGTGCGATGGGGAGGTTCCCTTGTGAGGATCTGCTCGACCATTGCAACCCAGTCCTTTACTCCCTATACATAGTCATTACGCTTGCTGGACTGGTGGTAGCACTCTGGTTTCATACAATTTTTCACTACAACCTTCTGAAATGCTCGACGGTCCCTGTCTGTCAGTACATGAAATTTGGCTGGTCTTGGTTTAGCTGTGGCTTTTCTTTTGCGATTCAGCTTCATAAACAAATCACCAGCAGTTGACTTCGGCACCTTTAAAAGGTGACACATACGTCATAGATTCGCTACTTAGTTTATATCCAATGACTAGTCCGCGTTCACTGACCGACCCATTCTGCTGTTTCTGCTGATACTACAGTACTGCCTCCCTGCTTTTATACTGAGAAGTCCGCCTCTCGTAACATCTAGTGGTCAATTTGGCATTGCGTGGGGGTGTCCGCATCGTCCGGTCTGATGATGTAGTTATTTCGTCTACGGAAGACATGCTGCTACTGACTGTTTTTTCGTGTCTGCCAGGAAGAGGCAGAGAGAGTCAGACACGGGGAGAGGGAGGGGGGGGGGGGCGATCTAAATCGCCAGAAGTTGGAAGAGAGGCAGCTATTGTGTTCAGAGTGTTCCGAGAACTTGCTCTCATTTGAATATAAAAAGTGTTTAACAGGTACTTTAAGGAGCCTCTCTTAAAAAGTTTGAAATATCGGAACTAAAGGAATGTTCATCATCCATTTCTTTTATCAATACATAACAGTTCTTGCACAGTGACATACATACGCGCCTTTCAATTTCCACTATCAGCGGTTTGCAGCCCAAAGCAAAAATTGTGATTACTTAGTTGTCCCCGAGATTCTATGCAACTTTGGTTCGAGCTTTGGAGCGACAGATGACTCGGTATGTATGAAATAAGTGAAATGTGTTGAAATTAAATAGGTGGCTCTACGGGGATGCAATGATAATAAATAATATCGGTGCAGACCATTGAGATTTACTGAAACTGCAATATAACGGATGGGTAGTGACAACTAAAAGTTTGTGCTAGATTTCCTGTTTATCGCAGGTAGTCGCCTTAGCCATTAGGCCACCGTCTCTTAATGTCTACGTTTAGCGAGGTATTCCTGGTCTGTTTCTGTAGTATATTTTCACAACGTTCTGTAAAAGAATTAATTTGTAACAAAAATGACAGTGTTGGGTAGACAGTGACCTTCCGGTATTTTTTTTTTTTTTGGGGGGGGGGGGGAAGGGGAGAGGGAAATCGTCAAGTGTGCGAAGTTTTATCAAGATACGAATAAAACTGTAGATTTGTCATAAGCATACATATACTCTTCTTTGCTGTTCCTTCATTGTGAAGTTTGTCATCTGCATGGTTGTCGCATGGTCCCTGGTACTATAGCCTTATTCGGTCTCGTATTCGTATCGACTTTCCAAATATTATTGTTAGATGCAGGTTAGGGAGAGTTGTCATTCTTTTTTTTTATTTCGTAAAGCCTTTAACTTTTTTTACTTATTTTCTTGAATGTTATCTACTTCTACAAGACTACTCTGCAATTCACATTGAGTGCTTGGTAGAGGATTCATAGAACCACTTTCCGAGTATTTCTCGAGCATTCCACTCTCGAATAGCATCCGGGAAAAATGGACACTTAAATATTTTCGTACGTGCTCTGATTTATCTTATTTTATCACGAAGATCATTTCACCCTATTTAGCTGGGCGTCAACAAAATACTTTCGTATTTGGAAGAGAAAATTTGTGATTGAAATTTCGAATAAAGATCTCACTGCAACGAAAAAAACCTTTGTGTTAATAATTTTCATCTCAGCTCGCTTATCATATTCGTGACACACACTCTCCTATTTCGCGATAATAGAAAGCGAGCTGCCCTTCTTCGAAATTTTTGAAAGCCCTCCGTTAATCCTATTTGTCGGAAGTAAGGATCCCAGAATGCGGAGCAACACTCCACAAGAAGACGGAAAGCGGTCTCGTTACATGTGTTACATCATCTTGCAATGAAAAGAAGTCTCATGGTTCCAGTATAAACTGCTCGTAATTGTAAACCATAGGTATTTACACTACTGGCCATTAAAATTGCTACACCACGAAGATGTGCTACAGACGCGAAATTTAACCGACGCGAAGAAAATGCTGTGTTATGCAAATGATTAGCTTTCCAGAGAATTCACACAAGGCTGCCGCCGGTGGCGACACATACAACGTGCTGACATGAGGAAAGTTTCCAACCGATTTCTCATACAAAAACAGCAGTTGACCGGCGTTGCCTGATGAAACGTTGTTGTGATGCCTCGTGTAAGGAGGATAAATGCGTATCATCACGTTTCCGACTTTGATAAAGGTCGGATTGTAGCCTGTCGCGATTGCGGTTTATCGTATCGCGACATTGGTGCTCGCGTTGGCCTAAAGCCAATGACTGTTAGCAAAATATGGAATCGGTGGGTTCAGGAGGGTAGTACGGAACGTCGTGCTGTATCCCAACGCCCTCGTATCACTAGCAGTCGAGATGACAGGCATCTTATCCACATGGCTGTAACGGATTGTGCAGCCACGTCTCGATCCCCGAGTCAACAGAGGGGAACGTTTGCAAGACGACAACCATCTGCACGAACAGTTCGACGACGTTTGCAGCAGCATGGACTATCAGCTCGGAGACCATGGCTGCGGCTACCTTTGACGCTGCATACACAGACAGGAGCGCCTGCGTTGGTGTACTCAACGACGAACCTGGGTGCACGAATAGCAAAACGTCATTTTTTAAGATGAATCCAGGTTCTGTTCACAGCATCATGATGGTGGCATCCGTGTTTGGCGACATCGCGGTGAACGCACATTGGAAGCATGTATTCGTCATCGCCGTACTGGCGTATTACCCGGCGTGATCGTATGGGGGGGGGGGGGGGGGTGCCATTGGTTACACGTCTCGGTCACCTCTTGTTCGCATTGACGGCACTTTGAACAGTGGACGTTACATTTCAGAAATGTTACGACCCGTGGCTCTACCCTTCATTCGATCCCTGCGAAACTCTACGTTTCAGCAGGATAATGCACGACCGCATGTTACAGGTCCTGTACGGGCCTTTCTGGATACAGAAAATGTTCGACTGCTGCCCTGGCCAGCACATTCTCCAGATCTCTCACCAATTGAAAACGTCTGGTCAATGGTGGCCGAGCAACTGGCTCGTCACAACACGCTAGTTACTCCTCTTGATGAACTGTGGTATCGTGTTGAAGCTGCATGGGCAGCTGTACCTGTACACACCATCCAAGCTCTGTTTGACTCAATGCCCATGCGTATCAAGGCCGTTATTACGGCGAGAGGTGGTTGTTCTGGGTACTGATTTCTCAGGATCTATGCACCCAAATTGCGTGAAAATGTAATCACATGTCAGTTCTAGTGTAGTATATTTGTCCAATGAATACCAGTTTATCATCTGCATTTCTTCTTGGTGTAGCAATTTTAATGGCCAGTAGTGTAGTTGGATCTACAATATATAAATTGGAGACATTTATGGGTAACGGAAATTTAACTGAATTTCTTTCAGTACTAATATGGAAAAGCTCGAACTTTTTATTGTTCAGTATTAATTGCCAATTTTTTCACCATACAGGCGTCTTATGTAAATAATCTTGAAATTAGTATTGGTATTCTGACGGGTTTAGTAGACAGTAAGCGATAGCGTAATCTGCGAATAAGCTACTTAGATTACATCCTAAATCGTTTATATAGATTAGGAACTGTGTAGGGTTTGTAACACTCCTTGGGGAACCGTAGATGTCACTCTGGTTTCGCTCTGGCTTCCCAGAAATTACTGCGATCTACGACCTTTCTAAATGCAAATCACGAATTCAGAAGCAGAGCTGCGGCAGCATTCCGTAGGCACGCAATTTTATTAGATGCCACTTGGGAAGAACGGCGTAAAAAACCTTCTGAAAACCTAGGAATATGGATTCAACTTGAGATCCCCTGTCGATGGCACTCATCACCGCACTGATCTGAACCGAAACACTTACCTTTATTGAATTACCCTTGAGTTGCTTCGCTACCGTGATGGTGTTTTCTAAACTACACATGTTGGCAGCTGCCTTTGTTTTGAATTCTATGGTGAACGAATTTTGGAAAGCAATGTTCAGTAACTAGACTTCGTTGGCGCTGTCATAGGTATGAAAATACTCAGGCAAATTTGACGGAAATATTGAGTGATCTTCACGCGACAACAGGTTTCTACGGAACACAGTTTAGGAAACACTCCGTAAGCTTCCGAGGCGCTACCAGGGATAGAGTTCGCGGGAAATAATGTGCAAAATACTTTTTTGTTCTGGGCCCGCTTAAGAGTATTCTCGTTATTATATCTCTGCTACATAGCAAGGCAGCACAGTCTTCACGCGCCTTAGGTGCAGGGAAAGGTCTTCATATTCGGGCACGTGTGACTACATGTAGCTCCATTGTATTCGTGTCGGAAGGTGCAAACGGGGCAAGCAGAAATCTCCTTAACAGGTAAGCTTGAGAGGGTTAAATCATCCGTTAGCTACTGCAATTCGCACAGTAAAGAGAATAGAGGAGGAGGGGAAAACGTATATACAAGTAATTCCTGAGTCTTCAATATTGCAGGGAAGACAAAGAATATTTATGAAATATTGGCGAACAGGTTGTCGGGGGACTTACACACAGTATCCACGTGGGACATGTCCGTTTTACGAGGGGCGTTAACTAAGTAATGTAACACAGTTCTTTTCTGAAGGTAGGTCGGTTTTATTCAGGATTCCAATACACCATAGTATCCTCCATTCTTTTGGCTGAAAAAAACCCTTTTTTTCAGCGTAAGCTCCATTGAATGTGATTGCATGATAGCACCTTCCTGGAAGGGCCTGTACGCCTGAATGATACCAATCTTCTGATCGACATCTTTCTGCACCAATAACTTCTCCAACATCCAGGTGCTGCTTCCCGGGGAAGGCATCCTTCATCGGGCCAGACAGGTGAAGATCCGAAGATGCGGGATCCAGGCTGTAGGGTGGACAAGGATGAAAAGTCCAATGAAGTTTTGTGAGCTGCTCTCGGCTGTGCAGATTTTTGTGAAGCCTGTGTTGTCATGGAGAAGGAATTTGTTTGCATTTTTATGGCGCCGGGATCACTGAAGTCGTATTTTCAGTTTCCTGAAGGCAGCACAATACACTTAGGTTGATCGTTGTTCCATGAGGGAGCACATCCAACGGAATAACCCCTTCAGAGTACCAGAAGACCGTCGTCATGACATTCCCGGCTGAGAGTGCGGCTTTTAACTTTTTTTCCCGGAGTAGACGTAGTATGGCGCCACGCCATAGACTGCCGTTTTGTTTCCGATTCGAAGTGAGGAACCTATGTTTCGTCGCCTGTGACGATGTTCGACAAACGATTGTCACAATCAGCCTAGTAATGCGCAAGTAATTCCATACAGGGCAGTCCTTGGTCTCGCTGGAGATCTGCCCACCGTCCTCCCAGATACCGATACCAGTGTTAACAGAGTGGTGAAATTTTGTTAACTATCAGGCCTCATCCCTAAACTGGTGGGGAAGGGCATCAGATTTTAGTGCGTTATAAACTGCTCTGCATGTGGGGACAGCCTTCGTCCTCACCCATGAGATTTCGTGTTGACTTTTCGTCAGGGCGCTGATGACCGTGATGTCGAGCGCCCCCTCAACCCAACTCAACAACAACAACAATTCCATACAGATGGTCCTTCGTTGCTTTTTATAGCCTTCTGCAAGGCGGCGAGGAACCTGTGAGTACCCCAACTGGTACTACTGATACTATCAAAACAGATGTCCAATTGAGCAGCGAGGTAGTTGATCCTAATCCATTGATCACCTCAAATGAGAGTGTACACACGTTCCAACATTGCAGGAGTCACAACTGTGTGCGGCCGGCCAACGCGAGGGAGATCGGGGAAGGTTTGTGCGATCTTATTGAGATGATGACAGATGCCTCGCCCAACGACTCACCGTGCTTTTGTTCACTATCAGGTCTCCGCGGACATTCTCCAAGTGTCTATGAATATCTGTGATCCTCTGGTTTTCCGCCAGAAAAGACTCGATGACAGCTCTCTGCTTGGAACGCACCTCCGTTGCAGAAGTGACTCTGAGGGCTACTCATAGCGCGCCGTCACCTATCGGAACTTCACGAAACCATAGGGGCTCAAGCAGGAATATTCCACGACGTCCCATAAAAATTCAGTATTTTTCAACCGAAATTGCCCGAGAAAAAAATGTGTTTCATTGCTTATTGCACGCCCTTCGTACATCGTCGATATTGTAGTAAGCGACCTCGTCCGCAATACTAAATTTTTACCTCTTTTTTTTGTTGTATTAGATTTTATAGTAGCACGTAGCTGAACTTGTTTTGATTTGGTCGATCGTTTATGCGACTTGCTAGCTGTACCCTACAAGTTACGAGATTTGTGTGTAAGCATTAGCTGTTGAACTGCAACTGCCTCTACCGTCTTTTCCCCGCTCCTACCGCGCGATTTGCGAGATGAATTGAACGCACTAAAGTGAAACAAATGGGTCGATAGAGACAGAACGAATTAAGATGCAGTGACACGACATCGTTTCGGTTAGGAATAGGTGGAAACATCGGTGACAGTAATGGTATTAGCCCTGGAGGCATACTCAGATAGCCTGATGGTTAAGCTGACTATTTATGATAATCAGGGTTCGAGTCCCAGTCTGGTACAAGTATTCAACTATCACTACATTTTCATCTTGTTGTGCTTCCCCTGGCATTACAAAAACAAAATTTAGTGTCTCTGGGAGATGTTCTATATGATCAATGTGTCCATATGTCAGAAGCGCTTTTGTCTAAGAGCCCTGACGAACACTTACTGGAAATCGAAAGGGATGTTTGCGGAAATCTTTTTGGCGATGCATTCAGTGTTTCCCACAATACGCAACTGTGGAGAACTCCAGTTACCACCTGAGGCGTATCTGACTAACACACAGACTCATTAATTAAAACTTCTGGGCCGGCCAAAGTGGCCGAGCGGTTCTGGGCGCTTCAGTCTGGAACCGCGCGACCGCTACGGTCGCAGGTTCGAATCCTGCCTCGGACATGGATGTGTGTGATGTCCTTAGGTTAGTTAGGTTTAAGTAGTTCTAAGTTCTAGGGGACTGATGACCTCAGATGTTAAGTCCCATTGTGCTCAGAGCCATTTGAACCATTTTTTAAAACATCCGGGCTAAGAGGCCGTGGTCGAATAGTAGAAACTCTTTCTCCTGACCTTTCGTAGCCAACTGTGGGCAACATCTTCCGAGGTGAGCCAAAGACTGGCTGATGGGCCATGGAGGTCCCGTTTATATAGACTGCATAGAGGGCGACATCGCTCGCGACCATGAAATGAAATTTAATGAAATGAGCCTGCTAACTAAGACTTCAGATTATTATGTACGTATGTACGGAGAAGCCATAGATGTTTATAAGCACCACAATAATTTTAACAGAAAAGAAGGCTTAAAGTTAAATAAGATATGGCGGTCGATTTTGTACCAACGGTGTGACAGTCGATTACATTTGATCGAGAGTGATGACGTTAGTCAGAGATAGTTTCACTGTTGACGGCACGTGACGAGTGGTGGCGCCCTCAATGCGCTCTATATGAACTGGACCTCCACGGCCCAGCAGCCAGTCGTTGGCTCATCTCTGAATATGTTGCTCGCAGTTGGCAGCGAAACGTCAGGAGGAAGAATTTCTTCTGTTCGAATACGACCTCTTAGCCCAGAAGTTTTAATTAATGAAGACGCCGGCCGTGAGAGCCTACACATTATGAAGACAGAGACTTTCGTGACAGATCAAAACTGTATTGTACTGGTACTCGAAATCGTACTCTTGCCCTTCTTGGATCGACTTGGTTATCCAGTCACGGGTTACGACCCTCCCGCACAGCTTCAGTTCTTCCGGTAACTCCCTTCCACTTCTCGAAGTTCACAGGCATTCCCGTAGATAACTCGCTCGACCACCACTTATGGATGAAAGCACAACGTGCAGAAGTGGCTTGGCCACGGTGTAGAGGTCGTTTATCGCTGTGGAGGAAAACGTCTGTGAGGTTTGGTCAGTAGGAGAGAGTTACTGGCAGAACTGCAGCAGCGAGTAAAGATTGTGCGTCGTACCTGGATGCTCAGTCTGTGTATAAGAGTACTGACTGCGAACGGCTCTGTTTCAGGATCGGACTCAGGTCAAACACACAGTTGTAATCTGTCAGGAAATTTCAAAACAGAACACACTTCGATACAGAGTGAGATATTGTTTCTTCTATAAAGAAATATGCCTAAAAGTTCTCGGCAGTCAGTTATTCTCCCGCTTCCCTAACTTCTCTGCCGCCAGTGTCCCCATATAGGAACAAAATGTGCTTAGTTGTGACACATTAATATCGTTCACTGCTGAAGTTCCACTTCGATCTTTTCCTTGATATCTTTTCACTTTGTTGCTAAATGAGACAGATTACTTACATTCTTTGATTGACAACACCAGATTAAGCGTAGTGGACAAAAAATTTGTCTCCCCACGACACGACATGCTTATAAAATGCACCGCCGCCTATAGCCCTGATAACGGCCTCAATAAGGCATTATTGTAGGCACCTACAGTCCTGGGCAGAAGGTTTGTTCGCCTCAGTGACTCCGAAAGCTATGCCGACGGTAGCGTAGCTGCTCCCAGGACCAACCAGGCTGCACAGGCCTCAGCGGAGGGGCCAACGAAGACTGTCCCGCAACTTGGGGAAGAGAGGACTGTTTTCCCTGAGGGAGCTCCGCCAGCAGTGGTTAGGCACGGACACATCGACCCCAGGTTCCCGTGCTGGGAACTGACCAGCAACACCAGACGTCTTCTACTGTAAACTCTGGGTGTACTTCAGGGACTACCATAGGTGTGGTAGTTGAATGTTGTGTTTCGGAGAATAGGACCTCGATTTCACCGCAAGGACTGTGAGGAAGGTACACATCTCTACATAAAAAAGCCCTCAACCGAAAGATGAGCTACTTGCTGAAGGGGTGAATGACTGCAGAATAGTCCCTACTGAGCAACCTCTGTGACACCTGCCATTCCTCCTCAGTTGTATAAAGCCCCCCCCCCCCCCTCCCCCTCCCCATACACAGGTGGACCAGTCCACTTACTCGTCTGCTGAGGAGGTCTGCCCCATCCATTCGCCTATGTTTGGGCGATGGGCTCAGTCAGGGCCATGGTCCAGGTCTGTCAGTTTGACCTGATGACCTCTACCTTCTTGCACCGACTGCTACCTACAAACCTGCATTCCCTCAGTGCAGGTAGGGAGGGTCTACCAAGCAGTCACCGATGTCCACACACATCTGGACGTGTTGGCAAGCGATTCGGCAGACCAGTTGGGTTGTGAATGGGTGCCTTATGTTTTCCTCGGCCACGCTGATCTCTACCAGCGTCGTCATCTGTTTCCCTAGTGGCTCGTTGGGCCCCTATTGAGCGACCTCAATTAAAATCTACTCTGATCGCGACAGATGTATCTACATCTGCTCAATAAAGTGAGCTCGGATGGTCGGTTCATATGCGAAGTAGTCTTAAAATTGTAGTAAAAGGGCACTGGTCTGCCATAACTTTCATTGCAACCGAGAGAACAGAGGGATGGCTCTGAGCACTATGGGACTCAACTGCTGAGGTCATTAGTCCCCTAGAACTTAGAACTAGTTAAACCTAACTAACCTAAGGACATCACAAACATCCATGCCCGAGGCAGGATTCGAACCTGCGACCGTAGCGGTCTTGCGGTTCCAGACTGCAGCGCCTTTAACCGCACGGCCACTTCGGCCGGCAGAACAGAGGGAATCTTTGAAAATATGTGCCCTTTGCATTTCACAAAGCGTTTAAAGGTATTGTGGGGCCTTAAAAAGTGTTAAACGACCTCATAATGGTACACTTCTAGCTGAAACTGCCACTTTACACCATATATCTAAGCGTCTAGGAGCCAGCGCCTTAGGTGACTGCCCTGTTGTGGCAGTAGCTGAAATGACGGTATAGGAGTGGATTGACATGCATCACAGTACAAAGGTTCTCGTCTGTTCCGACTCGCTCGGTGTGCTACAAACGGTCCACTAAACATATCCATTACCCCTTTCTGTCGTGGATTTTTAAGCCTTCCTTCTGCTTTTAGTTTCTCCAATTTTATGACTTTCGTTCCCATTGCTGCTGGTTTCCATTTTCGGTTTTTTACTGTTTCCTAAGTCACGGACCGGGCGCTAATGACCATAGCAGTTTTGCGCCCAAAAAAAAAAAAAAATAAACATATCCAGTAGATCCCCTGATATCCCATGACGCTCATAGCTGTTCCATCAACGAGGCAATGGAGCCATTTTTTGCTGGACACCTGAACACATCAGGATACAAGGAAATAACTCAGCCGCCAAAGCAGCCAAAAAAACGTAGAAACGGTCATATACATAGATTTACCATCCCCCGCGAGCTGCTGTGTCATTGCCTGACAGCAGAATCATGTCAGTGGGAAAGCGAATGGTTGACAGTGGCGAAGAATAAACTGCGTTCACTCCAATCGACTACGCCGGCACGGCGAACTTCATGCCACCCGCATCAGCGGAAAGAAGTGCTGCATACCCGACTGTTCACAGTAATATACATGATCTTCTCCATTGGGAGTATCCACCACTCACTGAAGTTTCTGATGTGTCACTTTCGGTTCAGCATGTTTTTGCTATGTATGGTTTATATACAGGGTGTCCGGGTTAAACTAATAATAATATAAAGTGTAATATCTTGAAGTAATTGAGACATTTATCGGCGGCTTACTTTATTTCTATGTTTGATTACGGAAGTTGATACCAAGTAGGCATGAGCCTAATTACTCTGTTCACGTAAACGCTCTTCAGTAGCAATGTGGACTGCACAACAGGTGTTCCGCGTGCTTTATTCGCGGATCGGTACACTGGTACAACGTCGTTGTCGACCCGAGTATGGACTGCGACCTACGGACTATGTTCTCACTTATGTAACAATCAAGAAATGGGAAAAGCGGCTTCAGGAAACTGGGAGTTTGCTTTCGATGTCGGACCACCAAGGCAAACACGCAGTTCCAGAAATTACTGTTGAAATAATCCGTACGTCCTTCTAGCGAAGCCCTCGAAAGTAAATCCGACAAGGATGCAGCCAGTTACAGTGACACGAAGTCGTCCATAAAAGGTTGTTCCTATGAGCGTTCAGTCTGCAGCTTCATCACAAAATCAACCTGAAGACGACCTGCGACGGAAGGCACTCGCGGAGACAATCGTAGCAAAAATGGTTGAAATCGAGGCATATCTAGGTTTCGTCTGTTTCTCGGGCGAGACTATATTCCTCACTTCCGGTACGCTGCGTTCTTTTTTAAATTGGTAATTTGCGGTAAGGTCTTATGAGACCAAACTGCTGAGGTCATCGGTCCCTAAGCCTACGCACTACTTAGACTTCCGCTATGGATCTCACACACACACACACACACACACACACACACACACACACACACACCCTCGAGGGAGGACTCGAACCTCCGACGGGAGGAACCGCACGGACCGTGACAAGGCGCCCCAAACCGCGCGGCTACCCCATGCGGCCGGCACGGTGAACACGCACTGTTACCGTATAAAGGGAACTGAACACTCGCATAGTGATAACGTGAATGTGTGTTGTGGATTGTTGAAGGAGCAGGTTATGGGCCAATTGTTCTTCTCGGAGCCTACAGGTATTGCAGCTATATACGAGGGTCACTCCAAAAGAAATGCACACTATTTTTTTTTAATATCCATCTTTTATTCTACATGTTTGAAAGTTTTGCAGTGTGTAGATATATCCTTTAGGAACAATATTTTCATTTCTCCACGTAATTTCCATCCCTCTCAACTGCATGTATACCCATACGGTAAAATTCTGGGCCAACCTGTTGGAGCCACTGTTTGGCAGCGTGCACAAGGGAGTCATAATCTTCAAACCTTGTTCCACGAAGAGAGTCTTTCAGTTTCCCAAAGAGTTGATAGTCACATGGAGCCAGGTCAGGACTGTTAGGCGGGTGTTTCAGTGTTGTCCATCCGAGTTTTCTGATGACTTCCATGGTTTTTTGACTGACGTGTGGCCGTGCATTGTCGTGCAACAGCAAAACATCCTGCTTTTGCCGATGTGGTCGAACACGACTCAGTCGAGCTTGAATTTCCTCAGTGTCGTCACATATGCATCAGAATTTATGGTGGTTCCGTTTGGCATGATTTTCACAAGCAAGAGTCCTTCAGAATCGAAAAACACCGTAGCCATAACTTTTCCAGCAGAAGGTGTGGTTTTGAATTTTTTTTTCTTGGGCGAATTTCCATGATGCCACTCCATTGATTGCCTCTTCGTCTCTGGTGAAAAATGATGGAGCCATGTTTCATCATCTGTCACAATTCTTCCAAGAAATTCATCTCCACCATTCTCGTATTGTTCCAAAAGTTCTCTGCATACCTTTTTTCTTGTTTCTTTGTGAGCCACTGTCAACATCCTGGGAACCCATCTGGCACAAACCTTTTTTTAACGCCAACACTTTCAGTATTCTGCAAACACTTCCTTCCCCTATCCCAACATAGCGTGACAATTCGTTCACTGTGATGCGTCTGTCAGCAGTCACCAATTCGTTAATTCTCTGCACATTATCTGGAGTGTGTGCAGTACGAGACCTGCCGCTGTGAGGACAATCCTCAATATTGCCGTGCTCACTTTCATCACGTAACCTGCTTGCCCACCGACTGACTGTACTGCGATCGACAGCAGCATCTCCATACACCTTTTTCAACCTCTTGTGGGTTTCCCACTGTCTCGTTTTCACAGCACAGGAATTCTACGACAGCACGTTGCTTCTGACGAACGTGAAGTGTAGCAGCCATCTTGAAGACATACCGTGACAGCGTCACTCACGGGAACAAGTTGAAATAAGTTTGAAAATAAGCGGGAAGGATGTATCTACACACTGCAAAATTTTCACACATGCAGAATGAAAACTGTATTTTTACAAAAATAGTGTGTTTCTTTTGGAGTGACCCTCATACATGTTGGAGCTGTATGCTGTGCCACAATTTCCTCCTGACGTGAGCTTCCAACAAAAGGGCGCACAATGCCTTTTGCGACCATTTTGAGGAATTTTTTGTCGCATGAATTCCCAGATCGCTGGTTGAGAGAGGTAGCCCATCGATTGCTTGGCCCCACAGTAGTCCAGACATTATTCCGCTTAATTTCTTCATGAGAACATATCAAGGTGTATTAGGTGTGTAAAACAAAACATTTTGAGTTAGCATACTTGTAGAAGCATACCGTCAATAAATATGTCCATTACTTCTCAAGTTATTACATTTTATATTATTTGTTTAACCTGGACGTCCTGTACTGACGTTAGGGAAGCCCTCGAGTTGCCTGGAGATCTGCTCATCGTCATACACAAGTGAAGGCAACGAATGCCAAAAAACGCATATAGAAAGGCAGTAATCGTAAGTATAAAGGTAAAAAACGTCATGTACACATAGTTTTATATTCTGCAGTAAAAATTACAGGAAATGTAGTAAAAAGTATTAAAGTGCCTGGGTAGGGGTAGGGCCAATCAGAAATGTTTATTTATGTTCGCGGACTAGGTCTTGGGAAGGCACGAGACATAACGACAGGAATATTGTATGTGCATATTATTACATATCCGTAAAATGACACCAAACAATAATACATGTACACGGAAGTATCACAGTGTACATAAAAAGATGAACTTTAAGGTTCTTATCCATGCCATTATACAGGTACAATTGTATGCAGACCATAGCAGAAATGAAACATAAGAAACAAAGAGTACAACTGATAGATATAGCATGAAATAAATTGTTGAACTGGCCTGTTGTTAGGGGCCTTGGCTCTGAGCACTATGCGACTTAACTTCTAAGGTCATCAGTCGCCTAGAACTTAGAACTAATTAAACCTAACTAACCTAAGGACATCACACACATCCATGCCCGAGGCAGGATTCGAACCTGCGACCGTAGCGGTCGCTCGGCTACAGACTGTAGCGCCTAGAACCGCACGGCAAATTGGGCCGGCTGTTAGGAGCCTTTTGCTGTAGTAATTACATAAAATGTAGTATGCTACCTGAGGCCTTGCACTATACGTGCTGGTTCTAAAATGCAATTTGTAGCAATGTCTATCTATCGTTCGTATTAAAATTTTTGTACAATTTAAAATGACACCACACCAACTAAAGTGAACACTGTATCTAGTAAAATATAAAAGGATAAAACAATGTTTCAGGGTTAAACCCCTCTTCCTGTACACAAGTATACAAATGATGATAAAATATACCATAATAAACAGTATCTGCGACCCATAAAAGCACATCAGGTACCACATTATAAAACTAGCCTAATGTTTACCGTCGAACGAGGCAATAATGATTACTAAGAAACTGAATGTGGTGCTACAGAAGAATGCTGAAGATTAGATGGGTAGATCACGTAACTAATGAGGAAGTATTGAATAGGATTAGGGAGAAGAGAAGTTTGTGACACAACTTGACCAGAAGAAGGGATCGGTTGGTAGGACATGTTCTGAGGCATCAAGGGATCACCAATTTAGTATTGGAGGGGAGCGTGGAGGGTAAAAATCGTAGAGGGAGACCAAGAGATGAATACACTAAGCAGATTCAGAAGGATGTAGGTTGCAGTAGGTACTGGGAGATGAAAAAGCTTGCACAGGATAGAGTAGCATGGAGAGCTGCAGCAAACCAGTCTCAGGACTGAAGACCACAACAACAACAACAACAAGAAACTGAAGTCATTTATCAAGGCTTTCAGCTCGTTTTCTACGCAAAAATGGCATGATTAGAGGCTATAGTGAGGTTACGCTCATTATGGTCTCCAACCCTTACACATATGATTAAATGTATGAACAGCTTCTTTGTGTATTATGTAACATCTGTTTTGCTTATTATACCATAAAAGCGGAAGTAATGGCTTACAATATTTGTAGAACTATGCAAGTAGTCTACAACATGACCTGGTAAGCCTTATTTACGATTTTTTCACTCTAGTCAGATCTTAATTGTGAGAAAACATTTTAAAAATTTCGTGAAAGGTATAACCAGAGTACCATCGTTAATAACGAGTAGCATATTGGCCAGATCATACTACGGAGGTGCTGAGTTGTCGGGGACGACGTCTGACCATGCTGGGCTTGTTATTGCCACGGAAGGTGCGGAATCCAGTTAATTTTGGCTCGCTGTATGTGATTCTGTTCATTGCACATGAAAACGGTTGTAGATGGCAGGTTACGCTAGGAGCCTGAAGATGACCTCATTTGGTCTTGAAACTATTAGCATGTTTTAAAAAGAATAAATGACGTTGGATTCAAATAGAGCCGCTATCATTATTATTCTGGTCGAAGAATTCTCCCTCAGTTAAAGAAGAGACGACTTTCGTTTGAAGCGGAATGAGCATTTGAAATAATGGGCAGTTAAGAATTACCCGTAAAACTGAAGAATTACAAATGTCGAGACTGAAGAAGAAGATCACACCGTGCAACAGGGGGGATACCGTAGCAGGCTGTGTTGCCAAACACTTGAAACTAAGAAAACGAAGAAGAGTAAGAAGAAGAAGACACAGCAATATAAGTGAGTTAATACGTGCAAATTAAATTCTCAGCGTGTAACATACGCTCCTTCACGTCGCGAGAGAGGTTTTCTTTACACTTTTATTCCAACCTTGGAAATATTTTTAGGGCGCTATTCAAGGCATTCCGGCAATGTATGCGTCATCAGTGATCTTGTTCTTATAATGGCAGAAACTTGGAATCTTGTCAATGTGCGTGTTCGGGGATGTGCGCTAGACAATTATTATTCTCGCTATTATGGCAGTTATCGTAATTTCGCCCAGTACAGGTAGCGAGTTCTTAACGTAGAAAAATGCAAGTTAATGCAGATGAATAGGTAAAAGAAACCAATAATGTTCGAATACACAATTAGTGGTGTGCTGCTTGACACTGTCACGTCGACAAAATACCTAGGCATAACGTTACAAAGCAGTGTGAATTGGAATGAGCGTGTAAGGACCGTAGCAAGGAAGCCGCATGGCCGACTGCGGTACTCTGAGAATTTTAGGGAAGTTTGTTCATCTGTAAAGGAGACCGCATACTGGACACTAGTGCGACCCATTGTCGAGTACTGTTAGAGTGTTTGGGATCCGCACCAGGTCGGATTAAAGGAAGACATTTAAGCAATTCAGAGACAGGCTGCTAGATTCGAACAACAAGCAAGTATTACAGAGATGCATCGGGAACTCGAATGAGAATCCCCGGAGGGAAGCCGACGCCTTTTTTTTCGAGAAACGCTACTGAGAAAATGTCATAGATCGGCATTTGAGGCTGAGTGCAGAGCGATTCTACTGCCGCCATCGTACATTTCGCGTAAGGACCATGAAGATAAGTTTAGAAAGATTAGAGTTTGTACGGAGACACACAGCAACCGTTTTCCCTCGCTCTATTTGCGACTTGAGCAGAAAAGGAAATATCTAGTAGCGGTACAAGGTACCCTCCACTACGCACCATACGATAGCTTGCGGAGTGTGTATGTTGATTCAAAAGGTCACTGTTTAGTAAATTCTTAAGAGAAAAAAAAGAGGAAGATTAAGATTTACTATCTCATCTACGACGAGGTTATTAGAGATACGGTCGTGTCCTTCCAAAGGGCCCACTTGGAATTTACCTCAGGCTATTTAGGGAAACAAAATAACTCCTTAATCTGGATGTCTACAAGGAAACTGGACCCTACTCCTTCCGAATGCAGTTCTCTCTCTTAGTATTGCGCGACTCCGCTCAGCCGGCCGGGGTGGTCGAGCGGTTCTAGGTGCTCCAGTTGACTGTGACCACTTCTGGAGATTTCCAAGTCCCTTTATGGAAGTCCATTTGTGGGAACATGGTGCCGCTTATGGTGATGTTCTTGCTTACGGCAAAATCAGCCATCCTCAATCCATTGTCGTTGCACTCTTTATGTAAACTCTATGTAAAGTGTGAAGTCATACACATGAGCACTAAAAAGATCTGCTAAATTTTAGTTACACGGTTAGCCACACAAATCTAAAGGCTGTAAACTCAATTAAATATTTAGGAACTGTAATAACGAATAACTTAAACTGCAACGTTGACATAGATAATGTTGTGGGAAAGCAAACCAAAGACTGTTATTTATTGGCAGAACACTTATAAAATGTAACAGGTTTGTTAAAGAAAATGCTTAGACTAAACTTATGCGCCCTCGTCTGGAGTATTGCTGTGCGGTATGAGATTCGCATCAGCTAGGATTGACGGAGGACATCAAAAAAATTACAAAGAAGGTCAGCTTGTTTTGTTGTCATTGACGTCTAGCTTCAACCAGATTTGTTTCCAATACTATGTGTGCATTATAACCTTCAATAAGCGATACTAATTCTGGGACCTTTCCTTGGATGCTCCTGTAGTTTACTAAAATCATATTAATCTTTTCTGTCTCTGATCTGCGAGGACCAAAAATCTCTGAGGTCATTGCGTCTGATTTAACAGGCAAATCGTGTTTGCTCCCAAGGGTGGGGTCATCTAAATTAAAAAGAGGCCCATGTGCACGCCACACGTACTCCGCTACCCTAGTAGCCGCTTTCTGCGTGTAGTGTTTACGGACAGCAGCCAACTCTCCTTGTGTCCGCTCACAACGAGCACAGTCCCTAGCCGTATCGTACTGTGTATAAAATAGATATAAGGTCTCAAATGGCGCTACTGAGTTTGAAAATATACCAAAGGAGAATAAAGTAACACCAAAAGTTGGTGTGCAGTTTTCTCACTGAACTCTGAGACCGCAAGCGATTAAACAGAAATAAATTTCTCTGCACGGAAAGTCCGCAGCTCGTGGTCGTGCGGTAGCGTTCTCGCTTCCCGCGCCCGGGTTCCCGGGTTCGACTCCCGGCGAGGTCAGGGATTTTCTCTGTCTCGTGATGACTGGGTGTTGTGTGACGTCCTTAGGTGAGTTAGGTTTAAGTAGTTCTAAGTTCTAGGGGACTGATGACCATAGATGTTAAGCCCCATAGTGCTCAGAGCCATTTGAACCAACCCATAGTGCTCAGAGCCGTTTGAAACATTTTTTTCTACACGGAAAATTTACACTAGGAAGCCCCACTACAGAAGGATATTCACAAGACTTACGTAACAACAAAAACTACGATTAATTTTGTAACCACTGGTCTTTCAAATGGTTCAAATGTCTCTGAGCACTATGGGACTTAACTTCTGAGGTCATCAGTTCCCTAGAACTTAGAACTGCTTAAAGCTAACTAACCTAAGGACAACACACACATCCATGCCCGAGGCAGGATTCGAACCTGGGAACGTAGCGGTCGCGCGGTTCCAGATTGAAGCGCCTAGAACCGCTCGGCCACTTCGGCCGGCAGACCACTGGTCTACACAGTAAAATGCCGCACGTACTGTTCACTTCTTTGCTGAAGCACGTGAACAAAAAACAGACTAAATTAATTTACAGTTTGTCAGACAAGTGGTGCTGCTGCTGCTGCTCTGCTGAGCGTCCTCTCGGCTCGGCGGCTGCCGCTACACTCTTGAATCGAGTCACACATATGGTTGATGTTCGGTACGCTCATATTTCGTTCTTAGGTGGCAGTGCGGAACTACATAGAAAGCCTTCCGGAAGTCAAGGAACACGGCGTCAGTCTGGGTGCCTGCATCTGCCCCTTTCTGTCTCTCGTGGACGAACAGAGCGAGCCGGGTTTCACAGGATCGTTGTTTTCGGGATCCATGTTGATTCCCATAGGGGAGACTTTCGGACTAAAATGTCATAATACGAGAGCTTAAAACATGTACCGCAACTGTACAACAGACCGACATAGGCCTATAGTTTTGTGCATCTGGTTGACGACCATGCTTGAAAACGGGAGTGATCTGCGCTTTTTTGCAATCGTTAGAAACGTTTCGCTCCTTAAGCAAACTATGGTGCACTGCTTCTAGCAGAGGAGCTAGCTCTTAAATGCACACAGTAGAAAGCAGTTATCATCGGCTGTACACCTAAATCAGGGAGTTAGGCAGTATGTTTCATTCGCTATTTAACATCTACGTAAATGATTTGTTAACAAATAGGATAGAAGACAACGTTATTTTGCGAATAAAACTAGGAAGCCAACAATAAGTGAACACTTTATGCTACGCTATCAAGTAATTATCCAATAAAGTGAAGCCGAATTGCAGTATATAAACTACATCTCTTAATTAATTAATTAGTAGTCTTTCCCAGCTACCACAATGTAGTTAAGATCACCTGATTGCTTGTTTAAAAAAAACATTAGCAGTATTTCAGTATTTTAAATTTAGTTTCAGATAGCACTGTTGTAGCGGTCCTCAGTCCGGACTTGTTTGATGCAGCTGAGCAAACCTCTTCATGAAGCAATACCAATGAAATAATGTAACACAGTTACACTGCACTAAATTAATCGTATTGGATGGAGAACAAAATAGTGCTAATGTTAATTGTAAAATAACCTACTCAGCTATTTGAAAATTTCTGTGAAGATCCTCTTCTGTATAATAGAAATTGCTCAATAGAAAATTCTTTTAATTCAACATTAAATTCTACCCCATTACCTACTTGACATTTAATACACTGAGGCAACTTGTTTAATATTTGTGTACCCTTGTAACTGACACATTTTGATACTAACGTTAACTCTTAAAAGTCTTCGTAGAGATTGTTTCTTCGCCTTTAAAATCACGTGTGCAGTAATCATGCAGCTCAACTAAAGGAGCTGCATTAATGCTTGAGTATGCGTCTTACAGTTAAGATTATGACCTGTCTATAATCTCAATGACATTTTAAATTTCTTAGTCCACAACCACTCGCAATTTTGCGATATGGTTGTAAAAGCGAGACCTGATATCCAATACGTAAGTTCACACGAAGTTTTTCCAAGAAATACAGATCTATAATATTGCGTTAAAACTCATCTTCTCGAGTAACGAAATTTTTCGCGTCGAAATTATTTTTCCTCTTCTAAGGAATTATACTAGATCACCATCAGTTTTTCTTCGTCAAATGCAATTGTTTTTAAAAAAACTTTACAATTTCAGTGATAACGGGAGTTCAACCTGGACATACATATAGCTTTCAAGGATTTTGAAAAGGCAATTTATCGTGTTGACAGAACGAAGTCAGGTGAAAAAGAGGCTAGGGAAGGCGCTTTATCGCAGCGCGTCGTAGGTTTTCACCCAAACTAGAGTCATATTAGACAGTAGAAAACAGTTATCGTCGGCTGTAGACCTAAATCAGGGAGTGAGGCAGTATGTTTCAGTCGCTATTTAACATCTACGGGGATGATTTGTTAAGAAGCAGGATAGAAGACTGTTGTTTTGCGAATAAAATTAGGAAGCCAACAATATGTGAACACTTTATGCTATGCAGACTATCAAGTAATTATCCAATAAAGTGAAGCCGAATTACAGTATATAAACTACATTTCTTAATTAATTAATTAATTAGTAGTCAGTAATTCATACATGTATCATTTGCAAAATCATGTTATACATGTCGTCTTTTCTGAAAGAGAATTTTTTTAAAAATATTAACTAACTAGTTTATACAGAATATATATCTTTTACATTTTTCATTTGTACCACAGCTCACACTACACTCTACACTACGCTACATTGCATTACACAAACACTCTGTTTCGATTGGGACCAGGACCATGATGATGCTTCGTTCGTTCTGTTAAATTCATGTTTTCCTTATGGCCGACCTGAAAAAAATCTCACTACAGTGAATGATATTGAGCTCAAGAAAACGGGAAGGGGATAAGAATTATCTATCGCATATACTGAGCATAGCATTTTAAAGTAATATTTATTAAACTGTGACAGTTTACTGTGGAATGACGGTTATTTATTATTAATGTTAATTTTTTGCAATTCTCTACTCTTTATTACCTAAATAATCCTTGGCGTCATTGTGTGAAATATTAAGAGGTACGCGTTATCTATTTTTGAACATTTGGGTTTTTGTTGTCTCAGCCGGCCATGGTGACCGTTCGGTTCTAGGCGCTGCAGTCCGGAACCGCGGGACTGCTACGGTCGCAGGTTCGAACCCTGCCTCGGGCATGGATGTGTGTGATGTCCTTAGGTTAGTTAGGTTTAAGTAGTTCTAAGTTCTGGGGGACTGATGACCTAAGATGTTAAGTCCCATAGTGCTCAGAGCCATTTTATTGTCTCTTTAATCTTCTTCAGCAATAAATTGTATAATTTTATTCCCTCGTAGAATACGCTGTTTTTTAATTTATTTACGCTTGGTAATGTTAGGTTTAGTGTGGGTTATGTTCCGTGATCACGAATTCTACTGTTTGTGAGATAACCGCTGCAAATTGTGTAACGATGCCAGCAGCTAAAATTAAAGTAATGGCGTCCCTAGGAAAAGAACCAATAAGATAACAAATCAGTGTCGGCGGTAAAATATTGCAGCAAGTCTGCGGTAAAATATTACAGCAAGTATCTCATTTCCAGACCTGAGCAACAATTTAACTCTTGAAAAAGACAAAGATTTCAAAGTAAGTCGAACAGCTGTTTGGCACAACTTAAAGAACCTTTAGAGAAAATGAAGAGAGACAAACGAAATTCTGTCAAGTAGTGGCAGAACCTTGTTGTGCAGAACAGTGTGTTGCGCTCCAAGAACTATCTTAGGCAATTGGAAACATCAGAAACGAAGTTTCTCACATCGGTAAAAACTGCAGGAGAGGAGATAAAATCAGGAGAAATCATATAAAGGCAGAACTGGACGTGAAAATATAATTTTTTTATATTATGATATTTTTGGTTGAAATTTAAGCTCAAACGTGTTACTTTTTTGTTCAGTTTGCATTAGATTTCTTTCCTACCAAAAGGTATGATCGCAGAGACAAGTAAGAATAATAAATGGAAGAGGAAGTTGGTCCATCCGAAAGGTTACTTATCGTAGAGCAAACCGCACACACTCAAGTTATTTGCTAGTTTAACTTCGTTCTAAGGAAAAAGATCAAACAGGATAATGGCGCTTGGTTCATTTGTTACCAACTGTTCAATGCGGCTGTTTATTTGGAAAAGGTGATCTGTATGTTCCTTCAGTGTGGGATCTCGCCACCTTGATTATGTGTACAGTTTCTGTTCTGTAAGCTCGATCTGTTTGTTTGTAACTCCCCCATTTCTAACACTGCCAACCCAGCGACGTTTCGTTACACTCTTCGGGGTTTTCCCCGGCTGAATGGCGACAAACATCCACATCCACAGACGTCACTTTTGGATCTCGAATGTATGATTCGGAAGCTTCGAATATTTTCGAGTTTGTCTGGTCTCGCATTGACCACCACCAGCTTATATCACACATTCTTTTTATTTTTTCATTACAAGTTTTCCTTGTCCTAACGGACGAATGGGTTGTTAAAGATCCAGCCCATAACAGGATTGGAATAAAATATTTTTTGCCACCCTCCCCCTTCCCTGAAGAGTAGTGCGGGCTGTTTGAGATCTGATCCTTTGTAGAAGCCACATTCCAGCAGGGGTTTCCAATTGGGAAATGTTCTTTATTTTTACGCCCTTCATCATCAGCTCAAGAGAGCTGGGGAGGCTGCTTCAGAGCTCTGTTCTTTTCAGCCTAGTAAATGTGCAGGCAAGGAATTGAATATAAGGATTTTTAATATATCCATATATATTACAAAAATAGTTTTATCTATCCATGTTCCACATTTCCTCCTAACCCGCTGGATCGATTTCAGGCAGACTTAGTACACATAATACTTACTATCTGGAAAGAAATACGGTGGGGGTAAGAACCAGCAACCTCCCATCGGTGTGGGAGTGATAGCGTGGAGAGAGGAAGAGGAGATGGACAGGAAGGGGGGAGGGGAAATGGACAGAAACGGGAGAGGGGGAAATGTACAGTGAGAGTGAGAGTGGATGGTCAGAAAAAGCAAAGAAGAAGAGATGGACAGAAGGGGGAGGAGGAGGTGGATAGGGGGGAGGGATGAGGAGACATATAGTGAGAGTGGAGGGAGGAGGTGGACAAAGGGAGGGGAGAGGGGAAAGAGGAGATGGACTTGCAGGGAGTGAGGGGAAGATAGAGGGAGGAGGGGGAGCAACAAATGGGCTGAGTGTCGGGGGGAGGGGATGGAGGAGCAGATGGGCAGTATGTGGAGCAGGAGGGGATGAATATATATATATATATATTTATATATATGTTTGTACGAACAGGGCGTCCATAGTTAAAGTTCCAATTTCAAAGCGCTGTAGAAAGACAGCCACTGCTCAGAATGACATCAAATTTGAACAGCATATTATTGACGCAAGGGGGAACTTCACGGAACAAAAAAGCTGGACGAAATTTTGACCAATAGATGTCGCTGTAAGCATCAGAATATGCACACCAGAGACGCACGGCACGCTGCTTGCTGTTCCCAAGCGTGTGCCCGAGACGTCCTCCATGAAGAATCGCGCGCTGCTGGAAAGGCTTTTACAAGAACGGGGACTGTGCGACAGTAGCGCAGGAGAAGTTGCGGACACTCAAGGGCATGAAAACAGGCATTGTTCCGATGTCTGCCAAGCGTCAGGAGTAAGTGATTACAAAATTCTAAAAGACAGGTTCTTTTGAAGTGCAATCTAGCAGATTGATTGCAATCTAGCAGTTGATTCGACGTCTGTCGAAGATGGTATAATGTGTAACTCAAACCTTAGCTGTCGTATTGCGATTCATCTGTCATTTGTAGCCGACCCCGTTTACGACATGATGCTTACTGGGCCATCTATTGGTATAATTTTAATTAATTTTTTGTTTTGTTCCATGACATTCCCTCCTGCATTAATAATTTGCTGTTGGAATTTGTCGTCATTCTGAGCAGCGTTTTCTACAGCTTTTTCAAACGAGATCTTTAATTATGCATTAATTATGCATTCGTGTAGTCTCAAATTTTTGTACGGGTTAAGGGGCAGTGTGATGAGGAAAATAAAAATGCAGAGCGGTGGGGCTGAGCGCGGGAGGGGGGGGGGGGGGGGAGGGGGGTGCGGAGCACATTTTTGGTTTTTCTTGAACGTCTCGAAAACCGCTACTTCCAGTGAAAATGTTTCCCAGTACAGATCTAAAAAAATGTCCTTTTCATTTTTTCTCTATGACTAATAGTTTCCGCATTGCAAACATCACAGATTATCAATATTGCTAACTTAATGGTATAAAATGATTTTTATTATTAACTACAGTGCTTTCAAAATATTAAATGAGCGTATCACACATAAGTGCAGCAGACCCCATTAAGGAACTGTGTTCTGGGGATTTAACAGGATAGAAGGGAGGGGGTAGAGATTATAAGTGTGCGGCAAGGTAGGTGGTCGGATTCTGGTCATGCACTTCCATCTACATCTAGTCTCCGTAAGCAACATTAAGATGTGTGGCGGAGGGTATTTTGTATATTAGTGTTACTTCCCAGTTTTCCTTTTCCAGTCGCGTATGGTTCGCAGGAAGAACGATTTACTCGTAAGCCTCCCTGTGGGCTCGAATCTCTCTAATATTACTCTCACGGTCCTTTCGCGAGATATAAATCGCGGGAAGCGATATACTGGTTGACTCTTCTAGGAATGTGTGCTCCTGGAGCTTTAGCAGTGGACCACAACGTGATACAGAACGCCTCTCTTGCAGCGTCCGCCACTGGAGTAGGTTGAGCGTCTCCCTGCTTCACAGGTCTGCAAAATGAACAACACAAACTAAATTCCCTATTCTCTTCACTGGACAACATCACGAAAAGCAACTGCAGGGTATTTCACAATGTTATACCGACGCTTCCACAGCTGTGCAGACACTCGAGGAAGGGGGGCGGGGAAGTGGCACAGGAGGAAGGGGTGTTTATTTTCCACAAAATGTGTCAACACTACACTGGACACGGATACGAGTTGTTAATTTGCTACTAACACAAATGCATGAAAAGCATATAGACAGATTCAAAGTAAATTTTTGCTCACTATTCTACATTGCTACAGGGGAAATACACTCATGCTCATGAATTAAGGATAATTGCAGAATGTGGAGCCACACAACGTGGCAGTACACAAAACTGGCGCTAATAGCATAGACACATAGGGAACCCACACGACACAGATCTGTAAGTCCACGGTATTGGTGATAAGTTGGGAAAACCGTCCCGAAACACACGTGCTACAAAACGCCACTGTTTCCAGCCCATGTACCCCAACATCAATATGGGATATGATCACCATGCACACGTGTACAGGCCGCACAACGGTTGGCATACTCTGGATCAGGTGGTCGAGCAGCTGCTGGGGTAAAGCCTCCCATTCTTGCACCAGTGCCTGTCTGAGCTAGAGGTTTGAAGACGTGGAGTGATACGTCGACCGAGAGCATCCTAGAGGTGCTCGATGGGGTTTACGTCTGGAGAACAGGCAGGCCACTCCATTCGCCTGACATCTTCTGTTTCAAGGTACTCCTCCACGATGGCAGCTCGGTGGGCCATCCATCAGGAGGAAGGTGGGACCCTTTGCGCCCCTGAAAAGGCGGACAAACTAGTGCAAAATGACGCCCCGATACACATGACCTGTTACAGTCCCTCTGTCAGAGACATGCAGGAGTGTATGTGCACCAATCATAATCCCACCCCACACCATCAAACCACGACCTCCATACAGGTCCCTTCCAAGGACCTTAAGGGGTTGGTATCTGGTTCCTGGTTCAAGCCAGAAGAAAACCCGGCGAGAATCACTGTTCAGACTATACTTGGACTCGTCCGTGAACATAACCTGGGACCACTGTTCCAATGACCAGGTACTGTGTTCTTGACACCAGGCTTTACGGGCTCTCCTGTGACCAGGGGTCAGTAGAATGCACTTTGCAGGTATTCAGGCGAATAAACCATATCTGTTCAGTCGTCTGTAGACTGTCTGGAGACAACTGTTCCAGTGGCTGCGGTAAGGTCCCGAGCGAGGCTACCTGCAGTACTCCGTGGCCGTCTACAGGCACTGATGGTGAGATATCGGCCTTCTTGTGGTTTTGTATACTGTGGACATCCCGAACTGTAGCGCCTGGATAAGTTTCCTGTCTGCTGGAATCGTTGCCATAATCTTGAGCACACACTTTGTGACACACGGAGGGCCCGTGCTACGACCTGCTGTGTTTGACCAGTCACCCTAGTATTCTACCCCTAACGTCATCAGTATGTGTTCTTTGAGCCATTTTCAACACGCAGTCACTATTAGCACGTCTGAAAACGTCTGCACACTTACTCGCTGCACCGTCCTCTGGCATGCACCAATACACCTCTGCGTATGTGGACTGCTGCCAGCGCCACTGTGCGACGACCGCAGGTCAAATGCACCGCATGGTCATACCCCGAGGTGATTTAAACCCGCAAACCGCCCACCAGAGCGTTGTTTCACCATGTGTCAGCATTATCCTTTTTATGACCATGAGTGTAGATTCTTAGTCATCTTTCACGGCAGTTTTAGCGTTCTTCTGGGAAAGGCGACTTCCTCCACTAAGGGTGGGGCTCATTTTTCAATTTACGGACAGACTACATCTCCCCAGAATTTCGCGTTCTGTTCCCTTAAGTAAGTAGACAAAATAACTTCACTGAGATCGTGTGTATATATCGGAGCTATTTTTATTTGAGTGAGTACTTATTTCCAGCTGTTAAATGAGGTTTCATTTAAAATGCGCTTCTATAAATAATGGCTGAGAAGTGCTTAAATTGTGAGATGTTACCAGTGATTTATGTAGTGTCGGTGGGAAATGGACTGGACTGGTAAATATGGCGTACTGCTGCTGTCTGTCGTTTACAGCATATTGGAAAGCCGTGTAATCGTGTTGTTGTGGCTTGGTGGTGAATTTATGAATGACCAGAAAGTTACTGCACTTCACTACCCTTTAATTGTTTTACTGCTAGACTGCATAAATATCTTCCATTCAGTAAATGCTGTCGTTTGTAGAATGGGCTGCACTGAGTGGATCACTTACTAAATATCCACAGCATATCTTGCAAGGTGGATGTCAATACATCTGATGGAACAGAACACTAATCTGCTGTAATGCCTTGCACGATTTGTGCTGAAATAGCTGACGTTTCTTTAACACCTAGGTGAGGAAAGCAAATTAGGCCCTGGACCTCTTCAGGTGTTTGGAGATCTGAGGCTTGGTTGATGCATTTGATGCCCTCAAACTGCAAAAATTATTCCAGCCATTGATGGTGGAGACAATGAAATCGATGTTGTGGAATACATACTAGCAGCATGTTACACATGGGCCATGCATTTCAGTGTGGTGTACATCTGGCGGCTCCAACTGTTGAATTTTTTTTACGTAGTAGTTCGTTTAACAACGGCAAATAAATACTCATTTAATGAACTAAAAGTGACTCCACTGTATAAACACGAGCTCATGAAGTTATTTTGTCTACTAACTCGCGAGAACTGAACAGGAAATGCTGCGAAGGTATATCCTGTATGTTAATCGAAGAGCGAGTAGCACTCGTGGTGGGGAAAGTTGCCTTTCCCGGAAGAACACTACAGTCACTGTACAGAGTGAATAATAATCAATTTCACTCTACCATTGTGGAACAACATGCAGAGCTTCACGTAGATTCTGTCCATATGCGTTTCTTGCGTTAGCATCATTACTAATTTGTATCTGTATTCCATGTAATGTTGAAGCAGTGTGCGGAAAATGAACACACCGGGCATGTCTGCGCAGTGCTTCGCCAGTGATTCATAAGGGAGGGGCGGAAGAGTCGTTATAACTTCGTGAAACACCCTGTGGCTGCTTTTTGTGACGCAGTGCAGTAGAGAGAATGAATTGCCTGCTCGCTCTTCATTTGGATCTATGAAACAGTTAAGTGCAAGACCACAATCCGGTGACCTGCCTTCCTTCATGTTTCTAATCTCCACCCCACCTTTGCACCCTGTTACATCTCCAGAACACAATTTGTTCCTTCATTTAGTTCTATTGTACTTAGGTTTGGTACACATATTTAATACTGTTTCTTAACGTACTCCACTTAAGAATAAACATCAATTTTATACAATTAAAACATCACTTTTAGTAATCTGAAGTTTTTCTATTCCCTGAAAGGAGAAAACTATTAGTCATGGAGAAAAAATGAATAGGATGGCTTTTGTAGGAAATTTAATGTAGTTTAACGGTAGAAGTGTAGAACAGGGTCATTCTGACCCTGGAGGTTTGTGCTTGTTACTTTGTATCCCTCACCAGACATACACAGCCCACTGCCACCAATGTAAATTCAGCATTGAGGAAGATCTAGTAATGGACAGACGTTCGAAGTTGTGAGACACTGTTATTCACTTAATGTGACAGGAATATTTTTGAATGGTCACTGTCACTCTGGAGACTGTGTAACTGTTCTGTATCACTTGGGAATGGCATTTTTCTAATGGAAGATGTTATAAGTGATTTTTAAGAGGAAAGTGACTCTAAACATGGTATCCGTACAGCAGTTATGGACAGTGGTGCAACTGGTCAGCCTACCACATCTTCAGACAGCGATGAAAAAAATACAATCGTCCATGGCTGTGTTTGAACACAGCTGTCCCTAATGGTTCAGGCCTGCCTGCTGGCGTTAGCTTGTACCCTTATTCCTTGACTGTGCAAAGAACGAGTCAGTGGACTCATGACTAATTGAGGACACCTCAAAATATTCGTGTAATATGTGGATTTCATTAAATGAATAGCATCTTCGTCTAATAAAACTGAAAATAAAGTCTTCAGATCTGGACCACTTTAAAGTTTCTCCATTTTCCATGACAGTTTTTATGTATCTCGAATTTTGGATGCGTTAACACTAATATTGATTGAAAAAGTATATGAGAAATGTGAAATAAAGTGAATTTAGTACATGAAAGTTTATCTCATTATAAAATATTATACGAGGGATGTCCAGAAAGTAAGTTCCGGTCGGTCGCGAAATGGAAACGACTATGAAAATCCAATAAAGCATTGCACAGATGTGTTGGGCAATGTCTCTAATATGACACTAGGTAGTATCACGTCGCTCTTCTCATTTCTGAACTCGGTGAGCGCGTAAAGATGTCCAGAAAGTAGTGTCTCCCGCCAAGTATGAGGGCTTGGTGAGAAATTTCGCCTGAAGCTATGCAGCCAACATTACATAACTGTCGTGCGGTTTCTTCTTCAAGCCAATTCTTAGCCGCATTCTGCAGGGGCAATGAAGATGCTCCTGCATCGTTTTCTTTTGGAAATGTTTGATTACCCACAATACAGCCCGTAATTGTCTCTCTCCGAATTTCATCTCTGCTCACATGAACCCACTGGCTATGAAGACAACATTTTGGCACAGACAACGAGCTGTAGGCCAGCGTAGAGAATTGGCGGAAAGCACTGGCGGCTGTCTTCTATGATGAGGGCATTGGAAAGTTGGTACAACGCTACGACAAATGTCTAAGTCAGAACGGCGATTACGTAGAGAAGAAGCTGGAATGTGTAGCTAACTGTTACAAATAAAACATTTCTGATTTTCACTGTGGTTTCCCATTCGCGATCAAACGTAACTTACTTTCTGGACAGCCCTTGTATTTTCAGACAACTTCTCCAGCAACTATTTGAGGGTTGCTGTGACCCTGGTGTACACTTCGTGTGACAATTTCATGGGTATACTCTACAAGGGTAAATTTGTTATTAGGAAACATTTTCACTATCAGACACTGTTTTCGAGAGACTGTAGCAAACCTAAAAAGTGAGGTTTACACGCTCCCCTACACCCACGCTTACACACCACCAGTCTGGAGTTTTGGTAAGTTGTTGCTGACACTCCCTTCCTACCACTGTACAAAAATTTGGGACTGCACGAATTTTTTCCCGTAATTTTCCTTCGTTGACTTGACTAAGAGATAAGCTCTGACACTTCGTTCTACGCCAGTTCTCTGCAATGGAACTCAGTTCTGCCCACCCAGAAGACATCCATCTCTTCAACTGGCCTCATCTTCAAGTATTTTGTAACCAGTGGCATTAAAAGTTACTTACACTTAGTGCAGGCCTTCACACAGTTCTACATTAAGTTCTGCTTGGTTGCAGATGACACTGAAACAGAACAATGCATTAAATAAAAATCCAGAAAATCCACAGCATGTGGTCGTAAGAACTGAAATTCATGTGTGTACAAGTAGAAAAATGCGTTTTCCCTGTTTTATATAAGATAATAAAAAAGATCCACTGATGATGCTGAAACTTTAGCGAAACATTTTTTGGGAATAAAAAGAGAAAGAAAAAAATGTTTTTCTCAAGTCAGACCCTCTCGAAAAACAAATCTACGTCAGTAACACTTATCTGCCAGCATTGGAAGTGTCTGCGTCACCTAATCACTGTCATATGATTGCGCATTGTTGCAGTACACTTAGAGCAACTCATTATGGATTGTTCCCATTCAGATGCAGATGATGAATTACTGGGTACTCCAATTAAACAATGGGCTGTGCCGTTCTGTTTTGGTGTCTGCAGGAGTGTGCAACGATGTTGTGGCTCGGGGATTTCATTGTATACCAGGACTGCAGACAAGTGTGTGCAATCGAACAAACAAATAAACTACGCAACTTTATTTTTTCGTGGCGATAATTAAAACCTCAAGAATGCTCTTCGGTAGGTGCAGATGCAAATAACTTCATATGCTACAATATTCATAGGGCACAGTTTGAGAAACCGAGCTGTTAGAAGTGACGAGTATCGCCGCCATTGCGTAGGTCACGTTGTGGCGATATTTCCGATGCGTGGGCAGGCATAGTTGTTGGTGAGTGAGTGTGTTTGTCAGTTAGGACGGCGCACGCGTGCCGCTTGTCACAGGCCCGGCGGCCAAAAATACGCCGCCTATCTGCCCTGGTGCTGCACGCTGCCAAACGCAGCTTCCGACTACGACTGCCCACAGCCGAGGAGTAACACCTGCCAACTTCCTAACTCGTCACTGTAAACGCCGATTGCGTGGACCACGGGAGTTACAGGTTTTCTTTCGCTATATTTTATGTCTGTCTCAACATGTCAAGACAGCGACTTTTCTCGTCTGACACAGATGTCCTTGTCATGGTTAAATGTTAACTGTGAGTTGGCTGTATGCTAGAGGTGGCTGCGGAGACGAGGAAGCATTCCCAGCCACCGCGTATATCCCAACCCAGTGTGGATGTGTGTGGCGGGGGAAGGGGGGCTGGGTGGTCAGAGCGGGGGGGGGGGGGGGGGGAGACACAAGCCCCATCTGCCTCCCACAGTGTAGGCACCTTAACATGTACTTCGCACTTCCTCGAAAGTGTAAGACAACCACGGAGCTTAAGTTCAGTTAAATGTTGTTCGTAATCAACCCCATGTTGGGCCAGTTATTGTCGCATTACTCATTTTGACGAAGTACTGTACAGTAAAATATTCTGAACAGTAGATAACAATGGCTACCTCACAGTAGTCAGTACTCTCACATGAGTAATGTTGGCTGCAGCTATAAACTAACTTTATATGTAAACTGGAGAGGATCACTACTGTCACCTGCAGCGGGACATTACGCGTAATTAGCGGCGACGAGTGAAAATTGGTACGGGACCGGGATGAGATCCCGAGATCTCCTGCTTATTATGTTATTATGCAGGTGTGTTAACCACTGCGCCATCTGGGATGCAGCAGTGCAAACTGTCAGCCGCCTCACGACCGATTCACATCCCCACCGAGCGCCACCTATTTGCAGGTCCCGTTCATTGTACTCCCATTCCCTAGTCTGAGATTCCCACACTAGGGCGGACGGATTTCTGCATCTGCACTGAAAAAGGTGGAGCTACTGCCCAGCTGGCATATCAATTGTATGATTGTGTCGTGTTCTTTCGGTCATCTCCAAAAGAACACACACCACGCATTCATATGAAAACTAACGGCGGCTACTGGCCTAAAACATTCCACCTTATCGACTTCCCTACCCATGCAGCTCTAGGGAGCCAATAGGTCAACTTTCACTTAACACACTGTATGTAAGCCGGGTTGCATACCCTGGGCGCCGTTTCTGTGGATGCGCAGTTTTTTGGTGTGTGAAAAAAATACAAGGGTTAAGGAGGTGGAGGAATATTAGTAGTAGTAGTAGTAGTAGTAGTAGTAGTAGCAGTAGTAGAAGCTGTGGTAGTTTCCCCGGCCACCAGTCACCCTAGTTAAGCTACTGGACACAGATTATGTGGTAATGTAAGTCAAGAGTCCACTTGATATGTGGAATAATTTCGCTTATAAGGCGTTTTAGAGTAATCTCGTTGTTAACTTACATGTGTATGCGTAAATGTCACTGATTATCATCTATGTCTTATAAAGAAACGACGCAGCTAAGTTTGTTAGTTACATATTCGATGAGTCACTTGCTTGATTTATCATAATGATACTGAATGAGTAAATTCAAAGATGAGTTCGCAGACAGGAAAAGAATATTTAGTTTAATAACAGTATGTAATAATTTTACCTTAAATAATCTGAAAATTTTTATACAAAAATTCTTTTCTCGAATACGACATGATATGAACGAACTCCTTCAGGTTACTTTCGAGATTCTGGTATCAACATCAACATAGTCCCCCCCCCCCCCCCCCCCTTCCACCCGTTTTTGAGCTGAAGTCAGTTTTACTCAGAGTCCTTTTTTCAGCATTTTATTTGACAAATCACATCTGTACAGACTCCTCCAGATGCTCTTTCGGGCCGGCCGGTGTGGCCGAGTGGTTCTAGGCGCTACAGTGTGGAACCGCGTGACCTCATAAGTTAAGTCCCATAGTGCTCAGAGCCATTTGAACCATTTTTTTGCTCTCTTGGGGCCAGTATGGTTCTAAAAGAATGCACAGTAACTTCAAATAATTGGAAATGGTCATTGAGAATACTAATAGATTATCCCCAGACAGGGCTGGTAAGAGAATATTTTTCCTCATAAGCAACACATTAGACAGACACACTGCAATTTAGTGTAGATTGTTCCGACGCTAGGAACTTTTCCTCCTTGGGCCCTCTCCTCCCCCTTCCCCTGTGGTTTCCAAGCACTCCCCTCCAGGTGCCGCTCCCCCTCCCGTGGGAAAAGTGTCTCGCTTCTTCGGCGTCCACTGGCGATAGGGCTCCATCCCGGGACCCCTCCCCCCAGTGTTTCCCTGGCCAGAGGCCTTATACCACAACTTGATCATGGGGCAGGCAGTCTGTGCGTCCCAAGGTGGCCTGCTCTCGTTCAGCGCTGGATTTCGCCTGCTCTCTTTAAGAATACTGCTCTTCCTCCGTGTCTTGCCCTCCTCGGCCATGCCCCAGACATGCCAACTTTCCCCTCACAACCTGAGTCTGCCCTTTTATTTACGGATGTGACCCCATCCTTATTGATGACGGATGGTGACCCAGTGGCATAATTGGCTCCAACCCATTCCCCTCCCATTTGGATCCCCAGTTGGTGCTTATTCAATGCAACTGTAATAGATACTACCGTCATCTCACAGATTTGCAATCCCTTATTTCCTTTTACTCAGCAGCTTGTGTTGTTCTCCAGGAATCTCATTTTACTGATGTTCACTACTGACCCTTTGTGGTTTCCATGCTTTCTGTTGGAACAGGGTCAGCCCTTTGAGGGCTTCCTGAGGCGTTTGAATGTTGGTCCAAATGGACATTGTAGTACCTTGATCCTCCTTTGTATCACATAGGAAACAGTTGCCATCCAGGTCCACTTGCACACTGCATTCACTGTTTGTAATCTCTACTTCCCTCCTGACAGCCCACCTACATTTGTTGACCCGACTGCCCTCCTTCATTAACTCCCCCATCCCTTCCTCCTCCTTGGGGATTTTAATGCCCACCATCCTTTGTGGGGCAGTGGTTTTTTTGTCTTGTCAGTGGCTCCTCATCGACCAGTGTCTTGCAGACCACAACTTGTGCATTTTTAATGATGGTTCCTCTACTCATTTTAGTGCCACATATGGCTCTTTTTCTGCTAAAGATCTTCACTCGGTTCCCCTCCCCTTCTTCCTTCCTTCCTTCCACTGGCCGCCACATGATGAATGATGACGAAATCGTTCATGATCTGTCTGATAAAATAATTCGCACTGCCAGTATTGATGCTTCCCGTTTGATGCACCTAATTTGCCATCAGCCAGTTCCATGGTGAAGCATGGCCATTGCCACCGCCATTCATGATTGTTGTCGCACCTTACAACATCTAAAGCAGCACACATTCTCTATTGGTCTTATTTCTTTTAAATGCCCTGGCACGAAAGCCTGTTACTTAATAAAACAGAGCACCTGTGTGTGTTTGGAACACTTTCTCCTCCCTAGGTTCTTCTGTCCCCAATATCCTCTCCAAGTTACTTCAACAGATGGTACCTCGTCACCTCTGTTGGGCCCTCGAATCTCGGGATCTTTTACCTCCTTACCAGTGTGGCTTTTGGGAGGGATGGTTTCTGATCAATCATCTGCTTTGATTGGAAATCGCAATTCTGAAGGCCTTTTCTCAGCATCGCCATCTTGTCGCCGTTTCATCTTTATAAGGCCTACAACACAGCTTGGACCCATCACATCCTACCTAAACTCTATGAGTGGTGTTTTTGGGGCCCAATCCCGGTTTTTATTCGCCATTTCCTGTCCCACTGGTCATTCAGAGTCTGGGTAGGCACCATTATTAACTCTCCACACACCCGAGAGAATGGCTTTCCACAGGGTTCCTTCTTTTTCTCATCAGTATTAATGGACTTGGGGCCTCCACTGGACCATGTATGTGGGTGATTTCTATATTTGGGCTACCTCCCACTCTGTGTACTCTGTGAAGTGATAACTCCAGGGTGTCATACAGCATGCTTCCACGTGGACAGCCTTGCATGGTTTTCAGTTCTCTCCCATTAAGTCGGAAAAGTGTCTCGCTTCTTCGGCGTCCACTGGCGATAGGGCTCCATCCCGGGACCCCTCCCCCCAGTGTTTCCCTGGCCAGAGGCCTTCTACCACAACTTGATCGAGCTCTACCTCGATGCTCAAACCCTTCTGTTTTCCCCAAATTCCGTTTCTTGAGTCTTCGTTTTGACAACAAAATGGTTCAAATGGCTCTGAGCACTATGGGACTCAATTGCTGAGGTCATTAGTCCCCTAGAACTTAGAACTAGTTAAACCTAACTAACCTAAGGACATCACAAACGTCCATGCCCGAGGCAGGATTCGAACCTGCGACCGTAGCGGTCTTGCGGTTCCTTTTGACAACAAGCTTACTTGGTTGCCCTGTATCTGGCATCTGAAGGTTGGCTGTTTTTGTAAACTCACTACATACACCTCTTGGTATGTGTATCATTCGAACCTTCTCCATCTTTTGCGGGCATTAATTCTGTGTCATCTGGACTATGGTTGTCAAGTTTGTGGGTCATCTGCCCCTTCCACACTGGTCCTTTTGGATTTGGTTCACCACTGTGGTACCCATTTACCCACTGGTGCCTTTGGCACTAGCCCTGTTGATAGTCTTCTGGTTGACTCGGAGATCCCTCCTGTTTTGGTTCGTCAGTCTGAGCTCCTGGTTTCCTAAGCCAACACTATCTGCTCCTCCCCTGCTCGCCCCTTTTATTCTATTCTTATCATGGCTTTGGGATGCCACCTGCCCACTAGTCTCCCTCATGTGGATTCACTTCTCTCCATCATGTTTTCCATCTCCCCTCCATGTTCTCTCCCCACATTCTCTGCCAACTACTACCGATTGGTTAGTTCCCCAGTCCCATATTTGGATGAATCTCTTCCAGGGTTTGAAAGCCTCGATCACTCCAATGATGTTATACCATTGCTTTTTTTATACTCATGGCTCCAAATCTGCCAATCACATGGGATATGCCTTCACATCTTCTGATGGCATGGAACACCATCTCTTGCCTGCTACATGTGGGATGTTAACTGTGGAATTGGTGGCCATTTATCAGGCCCTCTGCTTTATTAAACGGTCCTCCCTCACCTGAGTTTTGTTATGTACAGACTCAATGAGTGGGCGTCAGGCTATTGCTTAGTGTTCCTCCCACCACCTTTCGGTCTTTGCCATCCATGATCTTCTCGCCGATCTTCGTGATGCAGCTAGTTTGGTTGATTTCCTTTGGGTTCCTAGCCATGTAGGTATCCCCGATAATGAATTTCCTAATCGTCTAGCCGGGGAGGGGGTGGTGCTCACCTATTCTCCATTCAGCGTGATCCCTCCAGGGGTGCATTTACATCAAATCCCTTGTTGCTCAATAGTGAGCCAACTCTTAGGAGGCTACCCCCCCCCCCCCCCAGTCTTATAAACTTCACGCAATCAAGGAGACTACCACCACATGGCGGTTCTTCCCTCTGTCTCTCTCGGTGGGGGTCTACCATCCTCTGCCTTTCTTTAGTAGACCTGTTGCACCTTCCAAGTGTTCTGCCAATGAATCGCAGTCTTTGGTTTGCTCTACCCACAATACTATCTATGAATCGTTCCAATTTAGGTTATTTGTAATTGTAATCCTTAAGTATGTAGTTGAATTTACAGCCTTGAGATTTGTGTGACTTATCGCGTAATTGAATTTCTTTTAGTACTCATGTGAATAACTTCACACTTTTCCTTATTAAGGGTCAGTTGCCACTTATCGCACCATACAGATATCTTGTCTAAATCATTTTGCAAGTAGTTTTGATCATCTGATTACTTTACAAACGGTAAATGACAGCATCATCTGCAAAAAATCTAAGACGGCTACTCAGATTGTCTCCTATGTCGTTAATATAGATCAGGAACAATAGAGGGCCTATAACACTTCCTTGGGGAACGCCGGATATTACTTCTGTTTTACTCGATGACTTTCCGTCTATTCCTATAATGACCTTTGTAGCCTTTGTTGATTTTCGACTTAAGTCCGTACTTCAGGACTGAATATGGTCACTAACGGTTTGTGGTCAGTTTGTAGCAAGAATTTGGGCCCATATAAATAAATATGGAACTGCTTTACAGCAAATATGAGGACGAGAACTTCTTTCTCCACCTGAGTGTATCCCCGTTGCACTGAATACAAAGTCTGGGAGAGCAAAGCAATGGGTTTATACGCATTGCCGACTCCATGTGATGCCACTCCCAATTCCTATATCTGAAGCATCTGCTCCGATATTAACTGCTTCTTAGGGTCGTAAGTGAGTGGATTCTTAAAATCAAACATTACTTTTGACCTTATCAAAAGCCATTTGTCAATCTTTCGTTCAATTCCATGTTTCGCCTTGCGTAGAGTTTAGCCATTGTGGCTGTCGCAGATATGGATATTCTACAATATTCAGTTTGACCCAAGAGTGATTGTAACTGTTTTACGTTTGTGGGCCCTGGAAGCTTTGTGATAGCTTGTGGTAGGACGAATATCTTCTTTTAACAGTACATTCCCTGAGATACTCTATTTCTTCCTGAAAGAGGAAACGTTTTCCCTTATTAACAGTCCTGCTTCTAGCAGTGCAGCAGTGTTTTAAACAGCATCTCTAAGTAGTGTAAGCGTTCGTCGATCACGCTGTCTGATAGTATTATTCCCATCTATTTAATTTGCTGCTTCCAATATCTTACTGTTAAGCTCTCTATACAGAGACAGAATGTATATCGAAAGGTCATCTTCTATGTTAATGACCATCACACTCTGCCTTTCTTCGTCAAGCGGCGACTGAAGGAAAGCGTCAGTGAAATCAGTGTGTGGGTAGTATTGTCCTCTAAGTAATTTTGCCATTATCTCGTATGCTCTCGATATTGGCTTCGTTTCAATTACGGACTGTGCATTCACAGTTGATTTGAAGCCACTGCACAGCCGTAACCTCCTATTCGGTTTTATGACTACACTTTACTAAAGGGGCGGTCCATTGACTGTATGCAATGGCTTCCTTTATGCCGTTGGTCTAGCCATGCAAAATTTTGATACTGCGTTAGGCTTCAGGTTGTATGCACCTGTCGTTCACAAAAAATTAGTTTCCTTTGTACATAGTTTTGCACATTCCTTTTTCTTATCTGTTACTTGTATCTGATTTGATGAATCGTGAACTATAAACCCGAATTTCCCCAGGAGGTCGAGTGCCATGATGTTCGCAGCTGTTGTAGACTGCTTTACAAGTAGTTTCGCTTGTACTCGCCTATGCTTATATTGACCATTTACTGTAAACTGTCTTTTTATTTTAATCAGTTGACTAGCATAGCTTGTCAGCGCATTCTCAATTCGCTTAAACGAGGTGTTATAATAAATACATTAGTTGGAGAATTGATTATAGTTTTGGAAGAACCAGCATCTACTTAGAATTGTCCAATATTTCTATTTATTCCGACGTCTACTAGTACTGCGTTATCATTACTCGATACGACTTCGTATATTCTATTTTAGGATTTTGCATATGCGTATTCATGTTCTTCCTTATATGCAATATACTCGATTTTTCTACTTCGTTTTTGTAGACTTACTTCTGCCTTGTGACCCTTCTTATTACAGTCCAAACATTTTCATATGTTTTAATAGAAAACTTTCTTATCATCTGTAATGAAACACTTAGGACATGATTTTACTTTATTTTACTTATTATGATTTGCATTTCAAAATGATCTCGCATTTCCAACTTTTTGCGGTTGTTTTTGTACTCTTACCTACTCTTCTTTATTTTAAAACCTCTGGGGCCATGAAATTCTGTTTCGAAAACTTCGTTTTCATGGTTTTTTTGTTTTGTATTGTCAGCTGAAATATGCGAATTACGCTTGAAAAGTCTTTTAATATTAGGTTACGTAAGAACGACGTTCAATAAGTAACGCAACACTTATTTTTCGGAAAACAAGTTGGTTTTATTCAGGGTTTCAATGCAACAGATTATTCTCCCCCCTTTTGGCTACAAAACCCAATTTTTCAACATAATCTCTGAAATGTGCATTCTTATAGGACAACTATAGAAGGAGTTCCACCCAATAATATCCAAACAGTAGACTCTGTACACAATTTATTAAATTACCAATACTAAACTCCTTTAAATAACAAATTCATATAACTTACAAAACTTAACAAATGGCTAAAGAGTGAGCTTTAAAAAACAATAACGGCAGCTTGCCATCATAAAATCAGGAACCATTTACAATAGTGCTTTTAGAGTTTATCCAAAAGACAAAATCCAATAATAAATTAACTTGGCATTACAATTTAAAATGATTTATATAAAAAAACTTTACGATAATGGCGCTTGGCACCATAAAATGAAAGAAGCGCAACACACAACCAATAAATATAATAACAAAATAATTTGATACAACCAAAGGGCGCGGGCAACTCCCAACGCAATCACAGAAGAGCGAGCTCTCAACACTTCTGAGACTTCCCACTAGAAACGGTCCCCGAAATAAACCACTGAGAGCTCCCCGACGTGCCTCCCACAACTGCCCATCACTCACGCACCTTGGTTATGTTCTGTAACACACTACAGATATCAACACAAGATAAAATTCAAAAATACAGTATAACATCCCGACAGCACATGATAACCACGGCGCCGTTAACTGGGGCGCTCTTAATAAGTGCCGGAAGCCAACACACACAAATCTCAATAAACAATTCTCGCTTCTTAAAACGAAACAATAAAAGCCAAGCGCACATGAATAGTCAAACCTCTGTCTTAGAAATGCCTTAACTCGACTATTCCACAAAGTTAATAATAACACAGAGAGAAAAATACAGAACATACCACTAAATGCTGTTACACAACCAAATTGACGAGATCGTGTTGTTAAGGTCCCAGAAGACCACATACACCAAGCAGCAGTAATTCACTACGTATATACTGTACAAAACCCCCTTCTTAGGCAGACTTTACGTAACACATCGAATGCCAAATATGCCATACATGAACGCAACTGCGGGCAGGACTCCAGTTGAGCAAATAAATTAGTACTAACAAATATCGTAACGAGCCACACACACAGCAAAAGTTCCAACAACACCGTCCCACATCAGAAAAGTTCAGAAACAGCTACTGGAGATTCCATGGGAAAATCTAAAGAGCCAACCGAGCCCACACCCTAACCTGGCAGACGACTCCAAAATTCAGCAACTAGTTGTCTCCGGGCCAGAGTATCACAGGACCCCACCGGACCTCCACATCAGACAGGCAGAAAGAACAAGTATGCCGACTCCAATTAATCACCATCGCATGGCCAGCACAGCGGCGAGTCGCCTTCGCCCCAGACCACTCTGCTCATATTGAGCTGCTAGTCACTAGCAGGTCAGGCAGAGCGAACTTCACGTTCCGTCCAGTCCCCGGAAAACCAACTACCCTCTCGCTTTCCGCCGGCCACCGCAAACACACGCCAGCGACGTTATAGCAAATCGCCACCGGAGCACCACCCGCACCACGACAGCGAACTATAATCGATTACAGTGTGCGCTCTGAACAAGATCACAGGTTAGCGGCGCGCGCCATATCAATCTCCTTAGGCCACCTTACTGGGAGGGCCTGTATGTGGACGTGGCGCCACTCTATTGGGCGACCCGGGGACTGGGTATTTGTGTTGTGCTCATCATTACACCATCATTCGTGAAAGTGGCGAGATTAGACTGCGTAAAGATTGGAAATATGTACGGGTGCTGATAAACGCGCGGTTGAGCGCCTCCCAAACCAAATATCATAATTATCTACTGGTCGACGTCGGAGCCAATGTCTTGCTGCGTCAGGAATCTCCCCATCATCCACCGTACTGCTTCCTGCGGAGTCTATCGTTCACTGAGCCAAGCAGATATAAGCTGGAACGTGCGAGAGCCGGGCTGCGGGGTGGATGAGGAAGAACAGTCCAATGAAGTTTTGTGAGCTCCCCTCAGGTGAGCAGACTTCTGTGAGGCCTTACACTGTCGTGGAGAAGGACACGTTCGTTTCCATTTTTGTGGACGAACACGCTGAAGTCGTTTCTTCAATTCCCTAAGGGTATCCCAGTACACTTCAGAGTTGAACGTTGCATCACGAGGGAGGACATCAAACAAAATAACCCCTTCAGAGGCCCACAACACCGTCGCCATATCACTTTACCGGTTGAGGGTGAGGCTTTGAAATTTTTCTTCGGAGGAGAGGTGGTGTGGCGCCACTCCATGGTTTGCCGTTTTGTTTTTGGTTCGATGTGATGAACACAGGTTTCATCGTCTATGATGATGATCGACAAAAAATTGTCACGATCAGACTCGTAACGCGCAATCAATTCCGCACAGATGGTCCTTCGTTGCTTTTTATGGCCTTCTGTTTGGTGGTGAGGAACCCAGCGCTCGAGGAACACACACACACACACACACACACACACACACACACACACCTACCTTTGAGCCGGCCGAAGTGGCTGTGCGGTTAAAGGCGCTGCAGTCTGGAACCGCAAGACCGCTACGGTCGCAGGTTCGAATCCTGCCTCGGGCATGGATGTTTGTGATGTCCTTAGGTTAGTTAGGTTTAACTAGTTCTAAGTTCTAGGGGACTAATGACCTCAGCAGTTGAGTCCCATAGTGCTCAGAGCCATTTCATTTTCAACCTACCTTTGAGTAGCCCAGTTGGTGGACGAGTGTGCTAGCACTACCAACAGAGACATCCAGTTGCGCAGCAAGGTATTTGATCATGAGCCGTCGATCACGTCAGTTGAATGTGCCCGCACATTCTAACATTGCAGGAGTCACGGCTGTGTACGGCCAGGTAATATGCTGGAGGTCGGACAGGTCTCCACGACCTTGTTGCAGTGATGACAGGCATCTCGCCCACAGACTCGCCGTGGTTTTGTTCACTGCCAGGTCGCCGTAGACTTTCTGCAAGCACCTATGAATATCTGTGATGCTCTCGTTTTCCACCAAAAGAAGCTCAATGAGTGCTGTCTGCTTGCAACGCACCTCTGTTACAGAGGCCATTTTGAAGGCTACGTATAGCGCCGCTACGTATCTGAATCTCATGAAAATGTAGAGGCTGAAGCGGGAATTTCCACGATGACCCACAACAAATTCCGCATTCCTTAAACCGAAATTGGCGAAAAAAGAATTGTTGTATTATTTCTTGAACACCCCTCGCAACTTAGTCTAATTAGGTAGATTCTGAAACTGGCTTCAGGACGTGAGCTGTCAGCATGTCCCCTACTTCCAGATCAGCATATGACAGATTACACAGAGTAGCCTAGGGGAGTGATGTGTAGCACTGTCCCCTATCAGCGAGAGTAGAATCAACAATACAAACAATTTTTTCAGCCTTCAGTTGCAAGGTAATTTTTACTTGTTTACCTAGGTTTCGATTCCAGTGATGGAATCTTCTTCAGAACCTATAAATTAAACCACATACGGACATATATTACTCACTGAAATGCATCATCAGTCTAATGATTGAATAATAAAGAAATCGTGATACTTACAAAAAATTAAATTATTTTGAGAGCCAAACACTGGCCATGTCACAGATTAAAAATTAAAACAATAAAGACGCATAATCATAAGATTATGTCTGTCAAGATTAAAACCATTAAGGCGAACGTAGACGGAGCTACGCCGGCCAGAAATAAGGACCACATGTGAGCGGCACGGAAAACTAGGCGTCGCGAGCAGTTTCGCGGCGAGGCTCGGCCGCGGCCAAGCGCATGCGCGAGCGCAAGCGCAGGCGCAGGCGCGAGAGACAAATTGTCTTGAACAATCAACTGTTTAAAGACGAGGATACTATCAGCTTTTCAATTGTGCTGCATAGTACAACAATACACATAACTACGTAATCCTAACTGGTAATCTATTCGTGAAAGTTCTCGTAATCAGTGGGTTGAAGCATATTATATAAACAGGCAAAACGTAAATATTTCTCGCACCATGGGCAACATACGAACGAAATCTCTCCGCATTGACATATTTTCAGGTACTCTGTTTGTAGAAAACATACTTAATTTACGTTGCTAGAAACACGTATATGGGCTATCAATTTGGGTGCATACCAAGCGTATAAAAACAAATCTTCATAGACTTGGACATATGGTTATGGACCTACGCATCAACGTTGGGAGTATCCGTCCTACCTTGTAATTCTCTGCTCTCCTGTGATGATGCATGATATTGAAGTCGTGCAATGCAGTTCTTTACCTGTCGGAAAAAGTAAACGTCACACAGCTGACAAAGAGAGGTACGAAAGGTGGTAACATTTTCACGGGGCAGGTCCATTGATCATCATCATCTACGAAAGTCCCTTCTAGAGCGTTATGTATCGCGATTAATACACTGCACTACATTATAGTATATAATTATTTGATTATGAATCACACCTCCCGATATTTTACTTTAAAAAAGGAAAGAAAGGTATTCCGATTATCACAATATTATCTAACACACCAAAAAATATCAAATGAAAAAGAAAGCCACGATGTATAGTATTAGAAATACGATTTTTCGTCATCAACTTTGACCTTGACTTTTTTCGAAAACTAGGGAGTGTTTAGTAAAGAGCCGATTCACGTGTGTCTTTATTTTCAACTTGATCAAAATTGGTGACCCAATGTGAGATCCTTTCCTTGTAGGAAGAATTGGATGCTCAATGCAAATATCTTCGATTAATGCATTTTTTGTATCCATTTTATTCACATTTTGAGTATCTTCTTCCCACTCCTCCAGGATACGCTTTGCCGAGTGATGTATTGCTTGATTCACCCTTGCTCCTGGAATCATCATGCACTCACTCTCTACAGAAATCGACACTTGATCACCTACTAAATAGTGAGAGATCACACACTCGCCCACTAGCCGTGTTCTCATTTGGGAGGGCACTTAAAGTATTCTCCCATTTACTAAATCTTTAGTCTAAGATGAACCAGCCTATAGAGACCAGCAAGTGTAGCAAACTGTCCTCACAAAAAATGAGTCAAACCAGGTGACATAACGCTGCTATCATGTAATACCACTTCTGGCCTTGATATAGGGCACAATTCGTCGGGGGAGAAACACAAGTTTCTTCACGTCCGTCATAGCCAGCTGAATCCACTCATTGACAGTTAGATCCAGTAGTGCTACCAAATTGCGGAGATGTTGATTGCTACTGCTGTTCTAAATAGTCCCAGATAGTTTCCAAAATATTAAGCTCTGATGATTTAGCGAGGCAATCAAGGTGCAATGTCTGAGTGTTCTCCAAAGCACGACTGTAAGAATGAAGCCCTGTAAACACAGCTATGCTCATCTTGGAAGGTAGGAGCGTCCACAGCATATTCACCATGAATTAAGAAAATTTAGAGACCCCGTATTTGAAGCTGACTGCCGAACGATTCTACTACCGCCAACATACATCGCGCGAAGGACCACGAATATGATATGGGAAATTAGGGCTCGTACGGAGGCGTACAGATAGTCGTTTTTCCCTCGCTCTATTTGCGAGTGGAACAGGAGCAGATATTACAAGTAATGGGAGAGCGTACCCTCCGCCACGCACCTTACGGTGATTTGCGGAGTGTCTATATTGATATAGACGTAAGAATGACTTTTTCGAAGTACTAGACTCCAGATGTCCATTAAATGCAGCTTTCGTCACAAAAATGGCTCGGAAATTGGTCGAGGTAGACCTGCATTCACCGACAGCAGCAGTTCCTGTCGTATTTGAAACTGACTGTCTTTGATAAGGCATGACATTCGACTTCGGTACTCGTTGGTTAGTATCTTATTACGACAACTGTCCTTACGCCGTGTTTGGGACTGGTACGCCATTCCTAATAGACAATTTGGACAGCCGCGTTGATATATCAACAAATCGGGCAGTTTCATTCACGGTATGATCATGGACACGTTCAAACCCGACAGCTCGTTACTGCCATTCTACCACGTGGACGTCGACACATCGTACTGCGCCGATACCATACAACCGACTGGCAAATGCACATGACTTCAGCGGTGGCTGGCTACGTGAACACCTGGAACCAGTTCTATACCATCTGCACTGCTCTAAGTCGCCCAGCGACTTCATTTTATGGGGGCGGCTAACATCCTGTCCAGCGAACTTAGTCAATAACTATTATAAGGACAGTCAAATAAAAACGAAACAGATGGAAGAAGCAGGTTAACTGTTTATTATTTAAAAAGTAATCGCCATAACTGCTAGTAAATTTGTCCCACTGCGAGAAGTTAATTTTATTATCTATTAGAGCCTTTACATCAGTGAGTAGTGGTAACTCCTTTCTGTACCACACTAAAGCTGAGTGAAGCATGCAGTGTGAAGCGACGAATGAAAATTTGTACCTATGTTGGGATTCGAACCTGTTCTCCTGCTCACTAGCCAGATACGCCAACCACTACGCCACCCTGGCACAGTGGCTTTGCCCTGCTGCACGGAGTACACTAGTACGCCGCCTTCCTCAATCCAAACTGCCATTTACGCCTCAGCTCACTTCTTCCTATTATGTCTGGGACTTGAAAAGGTCTGGAACAATATAGTTTCATTTGATATTTATGAGTGTAACTGTTGTTTTCGAACTGTGACTGACTGTCAACTTGTTGATATTTTCACCTCCAAAGTCTGCTACTATGCTTCGCACAGAAGTTGCATATCTTGGTCATTCAAGATGATCTGTAGCACGTGAGTCCTAGTAAGCGAAAACTGTAAGTTATTGTTATTCATGCCGGGAACAAGAGAGAAACTATCATTGAGGAGTTAAACTGTCTAGGGGTTTGATAAGTTAGTTTTTCGGCGTCTCTCTCGTACAGTAGTTCGTGTCAATGACTGGCACGCGCCCTAAGTGATACTCTACCAAGAAAGATAGTCGGCAATTACTTTCAGAAACTTCCGTACCGGTGGAAAGAGGTTGCAATTTGATCTGACAACAAGAAGGGTAGCACGAAACTGCTCACGAACTCCAACAGACTGTGAAACGGTAGCTCGTAGCTTACTTGGCTGTGCATCTAGCTCTGCACACGGCAATCCTCGTTTCGATCTCCGGTAGGGATGGGGCTTCGTCCTTGCGTAATTCCCTACAGGCGCTGCATTACGTAAAAGCTCCTGGAGGAATTTAATATCCGCACAGGTGAAACACCGGGTGATACAACATGTGTAATATGCTCTCTTTAGCTCATTAGACAAGATTCGTTGCTGTCTAGTGATCTTAACGTGAATATGAACACGACACCAAATAAAGGAGAGTGAAGAGGGCAACATAGATACCCGCAAAAACAGTCTGTGACGAGTCTCACAAGGAACTTGCGGGACGCATGGAACATGAATGAAACTACAGGTCAGTGGAAAGTCGTAGTTATGTGGAGTGTTTGTCAGCACGTCGCTTATAAACAGCGTGTAGGATTTAATATTTCCAGGGTTCGGTTCGGGACGAAAAGCGAACACAATTTTAATGTCTCCCGCCTTCCAAAGTTAAACTGACGTCACCTCCACTTTTTACGTGCCGCAGATCAATATAGCAATAATAATAATAATAATAATAATAGTAATAATAACAATAACAATAATATATACAGTGTTTTAAGATGATGAATACAACGACGTCGATGACCAGGAGCAGCTAATAAGAGAATGGAATCTTAGACTTCAAGAATAAAGAATTCAAGAAATAAGATTGGGATATAAAAACTCGTACGTCAAACTCAGCTGTCTAGCCATTGCAAACGATTTAGCAGTATTTTTCGAAAATATGTAAATAGCAACTGAGCAAATCAGCCTGTTGAAAGAGACAGCGAAAAAATACTTGACGGCAAATTCATAACAAACAACATAAATACTCCAAAACTTCTAAACAGAAGATGTAGTAGGATCAGTAGAGTGAATAAATTTAAGTACTTAAGGGAAATAATACAGTCAAACAGTCTACGTATGGAAGCTAATAAAAATAGTCCACGAAATGGTAGTAGTTCATCAATTAACGAAGGATATTTACAATAGAAAATTACATTCAGTAGAAACAAAGATGCAACGCTACAGCACTGACATAAAACCGGAGTTCTTTATGCAACGGAATGTTTAGTCCACAACAAGAAGGGAGAAATTTAAGTTTTGGAGAAAAAGAAACGTAAGCTTCTTGGGAAAATAGTCGGTTCAGGAAAAGTTGTGACTTCGTGGATGAGAAGAAGTAATTAAGAAATATACACCGAAACTGAATACTGACTGATACTCTCAGTTAAGGGAGAGTTTTGTTTTATGGTAACTTGGTTCAAATGAACCCAGAAATACTGACATACATACAACCGTATCCAGCGGTCACAGGCCATGCAGACAACGCGTTGTTTCTACAAAATGCTTTCATTCCTTTCTGTTTTGTTCTCGGTTGCTCCAGGTGCCTTCAAGCTCCAGGGCTTCCAGGTCCTCCATCCAGCGCTGCCCTGGGCGTCCCATGAGGCATCTGCTCTTTGGTTTCCCCTCAACTGCTTTCTTCGCCTGTCTTTCTCCCCGGATATGGGCTACATGTCCTGCCCACTGGATTCTTTTGCTCTGCAGCTTTTGTAGTATTGTTGGTTGTTGCTTCATGAGGTAGATTTCCTCATTCCTCCTATTTATCCATCCTTCTTTATCTAAGCTCAGTCCCAATATCTTCCTCATTACTCTTCTTTCAAATCGCAATAGTTTCTCCTTCTCACGTTTTGTCATGCTCCAGGTTTCTGAGTCGTGCATGACTGCTGGGCGTATCACTGTGTTACAGATTCTCATCTTAGAATTAGCTGATATCGATTTGAAGCTGGGCGTCTTCATCGGGTAATACCATGCATTTCATTTCTACTGATATTCTTTCCTTGATGTCCATTTCTATGCTGTTGTCGCTGGTAAACCAAGATCCCAGGTATTTTAACTGGTGAGCATGGACCGTTGTGCGATCGATAAATCGCGCCACGGTCTCTAGTAGAACATCTTGCCTTAGGAAGGCGCGGTCCGCGCGGAGATCCGAGGCGAAGGGAGTGGCAATGAGACAGTTCGCTGGGGGGTGAGGCGGCCGAATTGGAACCTGGTGGCGGCGGGGCGAGTAGTGTTTCGGCAGTTGATGAATGGCCGGTACAAGCTTATAGTCACCGGCTTCGAGCGTAGCAGTAACATCAGGAAAAGACAGACAAGCGGGTTCCTGGACTGCGAACTTTTTATTAGCTCGATTGTGGCCGGCTGCAAACCTTTGGACGTATGGGGCGCCTACCGAGGAAAGGAGCATGTTGTGTGCTTCAGCGACTGATCAGATCTGGAGACGGACGGTGGAGCGCCGCTGTGTTCAAGTTGTGTGTCGGCTCCACGCTGTCCTTCCTGGATCGTTGTACAGATATGTCTGGTGAGCTTCCGATTTGGTTTATCGGTTGCGAGTGAGCCGAGCATTGGAAGTAACCATATCTATACTTGCCATTTCCTGTACCAGTACTGTGGCTGTTTGGTTCGGTAGTTTTCTGGTTGTTTGATATGGAACCGGACGTGAATCGCAAACAGACTGTTGGTTATTCATTTCGTTTCTGTATCTAGCCAGGAAAACTGTGTGTGTACTTCCATTACAATACTGAATTTGTGTCTGTATTTAATTCCAAGCTGAGCGTTATTTGCCAAGTACGGTCTCCGCTTCCTATTTGGCAGCAGTAAGGCGTCGGATTTTTGGCGGCGCGCATTTATATATTAAGTGCGTTCATTTTGTGTGTCAGGTCCTGCACGTACTATTAGTGGAGCTCATTTACTGCCTTACTGGGTGTTTCTGCTACCAAGTTTGACTAAGTTTTTTATTGTTTGTAAGGCTCGGACCTCTTAATCTTAATAACGAAGCCTCTCTCAGTAAGGATTTTTATTTTCCGTTTGATGCTACTATCTTATACGTTGCTGTAATTTTGTACAAAAGGTATATTCCGTCTCTGTTAGTCAGGAGTTCGTTAGCCAACCGGTAACGCAGGGTTTAGTGCTCCGCTCCGCGTGGCGGTTACTTGTTTACCCCTCGCCCACGTAGCGCGAGTTTGGTACGGTTTGTGGTTGCCAGTCGAGCATTCTGCTCGGTAACTGTATAAGGAACTACGTTTATATTTTGGCCGCCCTTCAGGTTTCATTTAGTTGACTCTATTAACTCACTGAAGCCGGCCGATGTGGCCGAGCGGTTCTAGGCGCTTCAGTCTGGAACCGCGCGACCGCTACTGTTCGAATCCTGCCTCGGTCATGGATGTGTGTGATGTCCTTAGGTTAGTTTGGTTTAAGTAGTTCTAAGTTATAGGGGACTGATGATCTCAAATGTTAAATCCCATAGCGCTCAGAGCCATTTGACCCATTTTGAACTCACTGAAAATTTATTTATTTGTTTTTCTTGTTGTTGTAATTTTGAGTGTCGTGTGGCAGCATGCGGTGTATAGTAGAGGCCTGGCCCAATTCCTGTACTAAATTCTGTATCTGTCTGTTAAATGGACTTCCATTTGTGTTTCTTTTGGTCGCGTTAGAGTGGAACTTGCCTGGTTGACAGAGCAGATGCAGTTTCCGAAAGGGGAGCCAAGTCCGCGCTCGACTGGACGGTCGGCAGGTTGCAGGCGGTTCTGCACCACTTAATTTTTCCGAGCCCAATACGGCTTGCCAAGGCATGGTTGTACAGCACGTCGATATATTTATTTGTGTCTTAATCACTGCGCTCCCATTGCAGCTCTCTCCTTAATTTTTTTATTTCTCACTAATGTAAATTGTTAAAGTGTAAACTAGCTAATTTGCCAACTGAGTAATTACTATATTTACTCAAATGTGTTTATGTAAATGTGGCTCGGCCAACTGAATGTTTATTAATCTTACTCCTGGTAAGCAGTGTTGGTTTTTGAACTGGCCAAATTCTAGGAGACTTAAGACTTGTTGATTTCATGAAGTTTCTCACTGACTGTTTCCACCATTCAGGTCTCAATATTTAACACTAGTTCTGGCTGGCTATTTCTCTTGCGTGCCTTGAGCCCCTCAGCTATCCGGCAGCATCGTAATTTTCTTATGTGGTGCTTATTTGCGCGGTATGCTTCTGTTTTGGATTGTAAATCTTAAAGTGTCTTTCAACAAAAAATGTTTAGCTCTTTCATTGTACTGCTACAGTTTTTATTATAGTATTTGATGTTTGGTATTAAGCAGTCTGCTCCAGTTTTATGATTGTAAATTACTGTGTTTTCCACCAGATGTTAATTTAATAAATCTAACTTAGTGTGTTCTGTTAAAATAAAGTTCACAACGCGAATGATGTTCAGTCTTCCTTTGGCCCTGTCCTTCCTACCATAGACAGCCTGACGCAGGTACTGCGTACCAGAACTCTCTTGAACCTCACGCCATTTGTCTCAAGAAATTCTTGCTGCTCTTGTCTTTTTCCTAATTGCATGAACTCCGTTTTGTCTTGATTTGCCTTCAGCTCGACCTTCTGTGAGAAGTTGTCCATTTCCTGCAAAGTTTCTTTCAGCTCATGAACTGATTCACTAAGCTGTACCGTATATGTCATCTGCGTACGCGAGACCATTGAAATTACCATCCGTGTGCATTCCAGCCCATTCCTGCTGCCCCCATTCCATTACTACTTTCTCTAAGATATCACTGGTCAGAACACTGCAGAGAGTATCCCATTGTCCGAGATCTGTCTCAATCTCGAACCTTTCTGACGAGACACCTCGGAAAGGCACTTCTGCCCTTGATCCATCCATACAAATTAGCGTTATACTCACTAGGTTCTCAGGGATTCTGAAGCCACGCAGTGCATTGTATCGGCTGTTCCTGTAGATGCTGTCATATGCACTTTGAAAATCGACAAACAGACTATAGATATGTTTATCCTATTCCCAGTGTTTCTCAAACAATCGACTTAGGGTGAAAATGTGATCTATTATCGGTAGGTTTGGTCGAAAGCCAGCTTGGTATTCCTGTATGTTATTCTCTACGAACGTTTGTAATTTTCTGAGGATAATGATAGACAGTATCGCGTAGGTTACATTCAGCCAGCTTGTACCTTTTGGTTACCACATTCCATTTTACTTCCCTTCTTGTATGTCGGGCATACTACGGACAATGTCCATTCTTCTGGCGATGTCTCATTCCTCCATATTAACTGGATCAGTTCATATATCTCTAAGCTTTCACCTCCTTCTTTCATTAATTCTCTTGTTATTCTATCCTCCAATGGGGCCTTATTGTTTCTGAGATTTTTGATTGCAGTCTTCACATCTTCTTAAGTCACTTCTCATTCTTCTTCATTTTAATGTTCTATGTGGTGTCTGCAGGTACACCTGATCTGGATCTGGGCGATTCAAGAGCTCTGAAAAGTATTCTCTTCATCTTTCTATAGTTTTTTCTTGCCATTTATGAAGTTGCCGCTCTTATCTTTAATGAAACAGGTTGGGTTCTGTAATTCACATTTGCGATTTTTGACGCATTAGAAAAATTGTCTTGAATTGTTGTTGTGGCTGTCTGCCTAAACTTGTTCTAATAAACTGCTTAGATATACTCCCTTCTCTGTTCTCAGGATTCGCTTTGTCTCCTTTTGATGCTGAGAAAATGTTGACTCTTCTGCTCACTCTCCATGTGTCAGCCACTCCTCCCTCATCTTCTCTTTTCTGTAGCCTTCTGGCATATCTCGAACCGTCCTCTCTCCTTCATTTTCGTCTTAGTTCCCAAACTATCCTCCGATACACTTACAAGGGAACCTCCTCATCGCACCCCCCTCAGATTTAGTTATAAGTTGGCACAGTGGATAGGCCTTGAAAAACTGAACACAGATCAATCGAGAAAACAGGAAGAAGTTGTGTGGAACTATGAAAAAATAAGCAAAATATACAAACTGAGTAGTCCATGCGCAAGATAGGCAACAGCAAGGAAAGAACTAGAGCAGGAGTGCCGTGGTCCCGTGGTTAGCGTGCGCAGCTGCGGAACAAGAGGTCCTTGGTTCAAGTCTTCCCTCGGTTGAAAAGTTTAACTTTCTATTTCAAGTTTATATGACAAACGCTTATGTTTTCATAACTTTTTTGGGAGTGATTATCACATCCACAAGAAAACCTAAATCTGGCAAGGTAGAAAAATCTTTTTACCCATTCGCCAAGTGTACAAGTTAGGTGGGTCGACAACATATTCCTGTCATGTGACGCACATGCCGTCACCAGTGTCGTATAGAATATATCAGACGTGTTTTCCTGTGGAAGAATCGGTTGACCTATGACCTTGCGATCAAATGTTTTCGGGTCCCATTGGAGAGGCACGTCCTTTCGTCGACTAATCGCACGGTTTTGCGGTGCGATCGCAAAACACAGACACTAAACTTATTACAGTGAACAGAGACGTCAATGAACGAACGGACAGATCATAACTTTGCGAAAATAAAGAAAGAAAACTTTTCACCCGAGGGAAGACTTGAACCAAGGACCTCTCATTCAGCAGCTGCTCACGCTAACCACGGGACCACGGCGCTCCTGAGCTCACACTATCCTTGATGTTGCCTATCTGCAGATGGACTACTCAGTTTGTATATTTTGCTTATTTTTTCATAGTTCCACACAACTTCTTCCTGCTTTCTCGATTGATCTGCTTAGTTTTTCAAGGCCTATCCACTGTACCAACTTACAACTAAATCTGAGGGGGGTGCGATGGGGAGGTTCCCTTGTTAGTACCAAGACCTTTACTTCTTCTTTCCCACTTTTTTTCTACGTTCTCTCTTGCTTCTAGGTTTCCTAGGGTCTCAAAATGGTTTTCGCTTCCTGTAGCATATTGTTGTTTAATTGCTCTTTCCTGCAGTTTCCCAGCATCTAAAGCAGGTTCTAGTGTCTCATTCTTCCTAAGCATGTAGTTGAACATCATTTTAGGCCTACACACAACAAGGAAGTAGTCAGATGCACAGTAGGCTTCTCCATACGATGTGATGTCCATGACTCTATGGCTATTGCGCTGTTCCACCATCATGTGATCTATCTGGTTGGTGATTCTCTCATCCTGCGCGCTCACGTTCCCTTATGGATTCTCTTGTGCTTGCAGTACATTTACATCTACATCCATGCTCCGCAAGCCACCTGACGGTGTGTGGCGGAGGGTACTTTGAATACCTCTATCGGTTCTCCCTCCTATTCCAGTCTCGTATTGTTCGTGGAAAGAAAGATTGTCGGTATGCCTCTGTGTGGGCGCTAATCTCTCTGATTTTATCATGTTCTCTTCGCGAGATATACGTAGGAGGGAGCAATATACTGCTTGACTCCTCGGTGAAGATATTCTCTCGAAACTTCAACAAAAGCCTGTACCGAGCTACTGAGCGTCTCTCCTGCAGAGTCTTCCACTGGAGTTTATCTATCATCTCCGTAACGCGTTCCGTTGGATCTTCTCTCTCTCTCTCTTCTATCAACCCTTTCTCGTACGGATCCCACACTGGTGAGCAATATTCAAGCAGTGGGCGAACAATTGTACTGTATCCTACTTCCTTTGTTTTCGGATTGCATTTCCTTAGGATTCTTCCAGTGAATCTCAGTCTGGCATCTGTTTTACCGACGATCAACTTTATATGATCATTCCATTTAAAATCACTCCTAATGCGTACTCCCAGATAATTTATGGAATTAACTGCTTGCAGTTGCTGACCTGCTATATTGTAGCTAAATGATAAGGGATCTTTCTTACCATGTATTCGCAGTACATTACACTTGTCTACATTGAGATTCAATTGCCATTGTCCGCAGCTCGTGGTCGTGTGGTAGCGTTCACGCTTCCCACGTCCGGGTTCCCGGGTTCGATTCCCGGCGGGGTCAGGGATTTTCTCTGCCTCGTGATGACTGGGTGTTGTGTGGTGTCCTTAGGTTAGTTAGGTGTAAATAGTTCTAAGTTCTAGGGGACTGATGACCATAGATGTTAAGTCCCATAGTGCTCAGAGCCATTTGAACCATTTGAATTGCCATTCCCTGCGCCATGTGTCAATTCGTGGCAGATCCTCCTGCATTTCAGTACAATTTTCCATTTTTACAACCTCTCAATATACTACAGCATCACCCGCGAAAAGGCTAAGTGAACTTCCGATGTGATCCACAAGGTCATTTATGTATATTGTGAATAGCAACGGTCCTACGACACTCCCCTGCGGCACACCTGAAATCACTCTTACTGCGGTAGACTTCTCTCCATTGGGAATGACATGCTGCGTTCTGTTATCTAGGAACTCTTCAATCCAATCACGCAATTGGTCTGATAGTCCATATGCTCTTACTTTGTTCATTAAACGACTGTGGGGAACTGTATCGAACGCCTTGCGGAAGTCAAGAAACACGACATCTACCTGGGAACCCGTGTCTATTGTCCTCTGAGTCGCGTGGACGAATAGCGCGTGCTGGGTTTCACACGATCGTCTTTTTCGAAACCCATGCTGATTGCTACAGAGTAGATTTCTAGTCTCCAGAAAAGTCGTTATACTCGAACATAATACGTGTTCCAAAATTCTACAACTGATCGACGTTAGAGATATAGGTCTATAGTTCTGCACATGAACTGGTATCCCATCAGGCCCAGCTGCCTTTCCTCTTTAGAGCGATTTTAATTGTTTTTCTATCCGTCTGTCATCTATTTCGATATCTACCATTTTGTCATGTGTGCGACAAGCTAGAGAAGGAACTACAGTGCAGTCTTCCTCTGTGAAACAGTAAGGCGATCTTACTCTCAGGTTCTTTGAGATAGCGTAGTTGATCATACTCTGACTATTCTCATTGGTCTCGTCATGCAAACTGTGCCTTCCTATAGTTGTTATATATTTCTTCTTTTCATGATTTTGCAGTAAAATTTCTATAACAATCTTGTTATTGCTCGTTGGTGTGCTCTCATTTGTTTGCCCTAGTTGATCGTAGAATTCTACCTTTTCCTCATCTGTTTTATCTTCTATAGGGGCGTGAACTCTGATGTGTGATGTCTGACTCTTGGTTTCCGAGGACTATGTAGGATATTCTTTTGTTAACAGCTTCGAATTCTTTAACGGAATTTGATACTTTGTTATGTATCACAAAACCAATGCTGAATTCGTTTTTATCTACACATTCTTTATAAAATAGTACATATCCATCTTCTTTGTGACTACCCTTACCCAGCGATCTTGCCTCTTGTACTGCCACCATGTCCAGTTTATATCGCTTAATTTCCGAGACGATAATCTGGATGTTTCCTGGTGTATATAGACTTTGAGTACGCCTAGAACCGGAATTAAAATTTACGATTTGTAGGCCGTTTTTCCTTTGAGCTTTCCGCCTTCCGTTGTATCCATCCGTGTCCAAGGCAAGTTTGTGTTTCATAACAAACACGTTTTTAGCGGATTGGGTTGTTAGCCCAGTGTCCACACCCCCTCCTTCATACGGGCTTGGGACCGACAGTGGCTGTTGGAATACAGCTGACCCCAGGCGCAGTTATAAACAGCGACTAAGAAAATATTTGACCATTTTGACGAGAATCCCAAACCACACATCAGTTGTTTAGAGGAAATGTTACGGTAGCAGAAGTTCTAGACAGGCAAATGTTTCGAAAAAAGACTAGCAAGTTCAGGGGTTTTCAGGAGAAGGTCACAACGCACATCTCTGTGTGGACAAATGAAAGAAGAAAGACCATAAATCAGGAAAGATGACAAAATCATCCATAGATGACCAAGATCAAAGGAGGAGGAGGAGGAGGAGGAGGAGGAGAAGAAAATTGTTTGCACCCGAGTTTGGTACATCATTTTAACATAACTTCCAAGAAATTACAATTTAGAGAAATACAGCATTTGAAAAGCATTCGTCTGAAAATTGATTTAAGAATTGTAGCCTAATAGCACAAACTCTCACAACTTGATAATGATAGACGCTGAAGAAATAAGTTAAAATTAGGTGCCACAGCTCGGATTTGAACCGCCATCACCTGCTTATTAAGCAGATGTGCTAATCGTTACCCACCGTAGCGGGATGACTCAAACAGCTATATAGACTACCTTAGTCCAATGCCTCCCTAATAGAAACTTGAATTCATCATTATCAAAGATAAAGTTGAGACTCATTTGTCTCAAGGAAATTGAAATTCCATCAGATCAGTCACACAACTTTGACAATGTCGTAATTTAAAAAATAAGAGTATAAAATCGCAGCATCCGCTCACCATTCAGTACTTCGCTTAGCACTAAGATTGTGAACACAGCTCTGCAATCTGTGGCTATTCGAGCGTGTAAACTGGAATGCGACTTCTTTCAGTCATTTCCGCCCATGTTCGCGAAATCAGGCTTTTCTCCTCTGTGGTGCTGCTCCTTTATCTTATGGAATCAGCATATTCGTATTAATAAAATTCTTTTCTTTGTTTGCATACTAGACTCTAGTGATATTATTACTTATCTTTTCGCTGTCTCTTTGGTTGGTGATACATCAAGCGAACTTCAAGTGTGTAGACGTTTGCCTAGCTGTTATTTACTCATTTTTTCGTAAATTGTAATTGAAATATTTTCTCGGAAGATTGCAGGCGCTATCGTGCTTTTCCATCAACTCTCCAAACCATGACCATATCAGACGTATTATTTAGCAGATGTAGCACGAATATCAAAAATATTATCTATAAAAATAATAGTCTTACTTCAGTTCTCACCAATATGACTGGCGCATTTCCTTTCTCATTAGGTTATCAGACGACTTCCTTCGTCCTTATTTACTGCTAAATGCATTTGTTACGGATAGTCGAGGTAATTTGTGCGCCCTGAGTTACACTGCCTCAAGGCATACACACTGCCCCTAACGGTAATACTTCACTTATTGTGTTCAACCTTTGACATAAGATTGTAGCTCTTAGTGAGTCGATTATGACAGCATTTTAAATTTGTTTAGCAATAGCATTAAATACTGAAAATCAGATTTTTGTTGCACTTGGAAGCCGGTTGACAGGCAACCTGAACGGGGAATATGCCCCGGTTCCGTTCTTCCAAAAAGTTTACAGTCCAGTGAAGTATGCAAGACAGTCTCTGTGAAGTTTGGGAAGTATTGGAGGAACTCAAACTGAGAGCATGTAATCCCCCCACGGAAAATTACCCTCTACCACGCAATAATTAATAATGGTCAATCAAATCATCCACATTTATTCACTTTTGAAAAGTATCTGATCGGATTTTCTAGTAATATATGCGCCGACAGCTCGTCGACGCCAAGGTATTTTTCTAGTACGTTTATTCTTTGGAATAACAGAGATAGATATATGTATTCTCCATGGTTATTATAGACGGGTAACGAGGACAGCTTCGGAAGTATCTGTTGGAAGATTGTCGGGTTTCTAAAAGAGACATATTTGCTCTTCTTCTTGCTAAAGCGAGCTATTAACGTTTGTGCCACTAGCGGGTTATTTGAAGAGAGAGAAAAACTGTAAATGCAAATTAAGTAAGACTTGGAATCAACAGAAAACGGAATATGTAATGGAGATGGATTGAATATACAATTTTCCGCAGAAATAAGGTTTGTGACCCTTTTATTCTAGAGTGAATGACGAATGAGTTCTTTGTCTGAATCATTGATGATTGTCTTGGCCCTGTAATTAGTGGGGAAGTTTCAGCTGTGACGAAGAGAGCCTGCAATCGACAAGTCTTTATAAAATCGTCCAAAAAGGCTTCGGACACATCTGAAATTCAAAATCTGTCGTATAAGGAACGAATTGTTCAAACGATCGATTTTCCCAACTGAATGCAGCGCTTAACAATAATAATAGATATAAAGATCTTTTACAGCAAGCCAGCCGCTGAATGTTAAGACGAAGGGCTCCACCAGAGATTCTATTGGGCTGACATCACGTAATGAAATATTATATTTAAAATTGTACATAGATAAAGGAGAGAGAGAGAGAGAGAGAGAGAGAGAGAGTGAATGAAATTAGAGAAAATACTCAGAATCCTCCATTAGTATAATTGTTTGCCTGTCTTATCACGGATCAGCCTAAAGACAAAACAGGAGGCCCTTACCTTACGGTACAGATTTATGTGTGAGAGTGAAGGAATCATAAAGGCAACAAATACACGTCTTTACAGACAAAACATTACACAAAGTTAGCGGCAAGCTGCATTCCCAATAACATTATATAATTCATTATAATGGCCAATCCGTGACAGGACACGTTTTTGGACGTTGTTAAAATAATTTTGTTCTCTGTTTCGTGTGAACTACGACGAGCCAACTTAACTGACGCTTGGAAAAAGAGAGGAAATACTCGCAGTCAAATTAAATGGATCTACAAATAAGAACATAAAACAACACGCTGGGCGCAGAGAAAAGGCCAGATCTATAATTTTATTATTAAAGCTTGCTAGTATAGATGACGTATACGCTTTTCTATTTAGTATTATTGGATATTTGAACATTGATTAATTGTGTTCATGCTAGATGTAGTTTGATTGACCTGCCCCAGTTGCATTTATCTGTATAAGTACAGTAAGAAACTAGCCACAGAAGTACTCTTGTGTGAACGGAGTTACATATAGTGACAGTAGAAGGAAGATATATATATATATATATTGACGGTAGAACATTTATATGGTTTTAACTAGGGCAATGTTTAAGATGAGTCAAGCAGAGCAGAGCAGCACGCAACAGCCTTCAGCTGTTAGCACTGATAATAATGATGCAGTAAGAAGTGTTGTAGAACCGATGGCTACAGATAGCGCAATAGAACGCCCTGTAGATACGGAGGGACATGTAACGGCAAGTACGCAACATGGATTAGATCCATTAGTCATTATCATGAGACAGATGCAGATGATAACCGAGAGCATGAATAATATGAATACAAAATTAGCCTCAGTTACTGAAGGGCAGGAAAATTTGAAAACCGACATGAACGCGAAATTAGCCTCAGTTACTGAAGGGCAAAATGATTTGAATACAAAATGAGCCTCCGTTACTGAAGGGCAAAATGATTTGAACGCGAAATTAGCCTCAGTTACGGAAGGACAGGAAAATTTGAAAACTGAGATTAAGCAGCAGTTACAAGACAGTTTTTCCGAATTAGAGCAGCGGATAGAGGCGAAGACCAAGGAACTTAAAGATCAGGCCGAAGAGACGGAACGAAAATTAACTGCACAAATAGAATTGGTGAAAGCTCAATGTGAGGAATCTACTCACCGCGTACGTGTTGAAATGAAGGAGTATGTGGCTATTAAGATAGATACTGTACGGGAACAGGTGGAAATGGTTCCGCAATTAGTACAAAAGCAAGATGCCATGTCATGTGCAGTTGCGCAACTTCCTGAATTGGCACGTACGCAGACTAACCTAAAGGAAAGTGTTGAACATCTGACAGAGCGTCAAGATGTTATAGACCACCAAATTAATGTATTAACGGGTAAATTATCCGAAATCACATTAGAAAATAAAAGGCTAATGTGTGAAAACGTTGAGCAAAATGTTAAGGCAACATTCCAGAGTCTATCTGGCAAACAGGAAGAGAATTTGTTTGCGAAAGGACTTGAGGAAGTGCGACAGCAGTTAGGTGCTGATTTAGAGCATTGGAAACAAACGATAGAAGAGTCGATGCGCGTTTCACAACAAAGCTCAGAACAAATGAATACAGGCCAGCAGCAGAAGTTGGCAGCGACTATAGAGCCAGTTACTGCATATTCGCACACGATACCGACTGGTGTAAGTAACTCAAACATTAAATTGCCACGAGCTAGTTGTTCGCGTGAATTTTTATCTAACGGAGATTACGAAAGCCTTTGCCATGCCGAAGAAAAAATGATAAAGCATCAGCAATTCCAGATTTTTAACACTGACAAAAGGGGAGTCCATCCAATTGTTTTTATTCGAAGTTTCAGAGGAGTGCTACCCAGAAATTGGTCGGAGTGGCAGAAGATCAGTTTCGTTACAGGATATATACAAGGTTCGGGGGCGATTTGGGCCTCGGACATGACTTCTGTTTGCTCGACATATGACGATTTTGAGAAGGCGTTTTTAGCAAAGTTCTGGTCAGAAGGGGTACAGGAACGCCTAAGGCAGGAGGTGCTCTACCCAGAGCCTTTCTCCTTTTCAAAAGGAAGCCTTAGGAAGTATTTTGAAAAATATATAAATAAAACTAGATACTGGGACAGACCTATGCCCTTGCCAGACATAATAAACATACTTAAGGCAAGACTACCAAATAGCATCCGGAATCAATTGATTTACGGCAATGATAAAGACTTGGAGTCGTTCCTCACGACGTTAGACCATATAGATATTATTGAAGAGAACAACCAGAAAGCCCGTAATCACAGATTCCAATATAGAGAGATAGAACCTCCGCCAAACCGTAGGCAAGGGAATGGACAGAGATCGTTAAATAGTGGAGAAACCCCTCAAAATCTCAATAGTAATGCCGGCAATAGTCTTGCGAGGGGCTATCCAAGGAACAACAGGAATGGGAAAAGATACAATCCCGTGTGGGGGAACGAAAGGAATTTCAGACCCCAAGCCTGGAATAATAACAGTAATAGAAAGTGGAATCAACCGGGGGGAATGAATTCAAATAATCAACATCAGTGGGGACGGACATCTACGAATCAACCGGTAATTACCGAAGTGACGGACGATGTCAACCACCAGGCGAATCAAAATCCAACAAACTTGTAAGGACCCACTCGTGCCCCGGAGGAGCGGTCAACAATTGGTTGAGGGGCAACAGGATATGTGTACCCATGCTAACGTATAATGATGGACGATTACTGGCAGATGAATTGACCGAGGACTTAGAACCCCAAGATGAGGATAAGGAACAGGTGGCAGTAGCCGAAGTGCAAGTCATTTTGGAGACTGTACCTATAGTGGCGGTTTTAGACACAGCTGCAACCACAAATGTTTTTTCGGAGGCTCTATTCAACAAGATCAGAAATATAAGACGAGTACCAATTTTTCCAGTTCAAAATTGCAGAATAATAGGCGCCGTTGGGGCTCGATCGGCTAATGTAAAAGTGCAGTCACTACTTAGTGTAGAAGTCGAAAATGTAGCAATATTAAGCACATTCCTTGTTGTGAAAAATTTGGTGGTACATTGCATTATCGGAGTCGACAGCCTACGTCAATACGGATGCAGAATAGATTTTAAAACAGGAAAAATTTGGTTAAATGTAAATAAACAAGAAATTGAGTTGGACTTGTTGAAAAAAGAAAGCCTTACCAGAAAATATAATAATGGGATCAGTGTGCAAGCAATCAGGACGGCACAAAATTCTAAACAGCACGTAATTAATGAGTTCCAAGACAAAGAAGATTTCGGTCAATTAGTGTATGAGAAGTTAAATGAATCCGACTGCATTATTGAAGATCAGAAGAAGCAGCTCAAAGAATTATTATTAGCGTATAAAAACGTGTTTGATGAAAGGCCAGGAGTGATTAAGGGATACATATGCCATCTCTACGTTAAGCCGCACGAAACGTATTGTAGAACTTTCTATCCTGTTCCCTGGAGGTTAAAGGCTCAAGTTCAAAAAGAAATAGATCGCATGTTGAAATGGGTTTAATCGAACCCTCTACAAGCCCATACTGCTCCCCATTGTTGGTCGTGCCAAAAGCAAATGGGACTGTGAGACTGGTACTCGACGCCAGAGAAATAAATAAAATCATAATTCCAGTGAGAACACATCCGGAAAACATAGACGAACTGATACAACGGTTCCAGGATGTCCAATATTTGACGAGCATTGATTTGCGGAGTTCTTATTGGCAAGTCAAGCTGGATGAGTTATCAAGGAAATATACGGCTTTCATTTATTCCGGAAGAAGTTACCAATTTACTGTAGTTCCTTTCGGACTCAACATTAGTGCTGGAATCTTTATAGCAGCTCTAGATTATGCACTAGGCCCAGAACTAAGAAGCAGGATAACAGTGTTTGTTGATGATTTGCTTATTGCATCGAAGACTTGGGAGGAGCTTATTACCTTACTGACTCGGGTGTTGGACGTGTTCAAAACCATGGGAATAATTGCTAACCTACAGAAATCCCATTTTGCACTAAACAGAATCAAGTTCATGGGGCATATAATTGACGCAAAGGGAATTTTACCAACCAAGGAGAAGCTAATTGCGATTAGTAAGTTTCCAACACCCAGAAATAGGAGGCAATTAAAAGGGTTTATGGGTCTTGCCTCATTTTTTAGAAGATTTATAACAAATCAGGCCATGAACGCAGCAGCTCTAAATAGTTTGCTGAAGAAGGATATGCCCTGGCTCTGGACATTAGAGTGTCAAGAAGCATTCGAAGAGATAAAGAAGCAATTAGTAAATGCACCGCTTTTGTACCATCCGGACATGCAAGAAGAATTTTACTTGTCAACAGATTCGTCGAATGTGGGTCTTGGAGCGTGCCTTTTCCAAGTACGCAAGATAAATGGACAACTTACCTTCTGTCCTATTGCGTTTGCTAGTCGTGTTTTGTTCAACTGTGAACGAACTTACACGACGACAGAATTAGAGGCTCTTGCGGTAGTCTGGTGGTTTAAAAAATTTCATTATTATCTATATGGGTCAAAGACTATCGTATATTGTGATCATCAATCATTAACGTTTTTACAAACGTGTAAACTGTTACACCCCAGACTGGCTAGATGGACTCTCGCTCTGCAACAATACCAGTTTAAGATCGTGCATGTCTCAGGACAGCAAAACATTATTGCTGACGCTCTATCAAGGTCACCGCAGGGTTCGACTAAAGAGATTGAAGTAAATAATAACTCAGAATTACCTGTATTGCTGCTGCAGGAAAATCCATTTAAGACGTACTACGTCAATTTGTGTGCGCATATGGCCCAGTTGCAGAAAAGAGATGCTCAATGGGGAAGTGTCGTTCAAAGGTTACAACAGCAACCTTCGGATCAGATGGCAAATTATTACAAGCTGGTAAATGGCGTATTATTTTTCCGCTGTGGAAGGCCAAACAAAGTCCGTTGGTGTGTTTGTATACCTGAGGCGCAAATAGAGAAACTCGTATGGTTCACCCATTTAACCTGGGGACACTTCGGTGCGACAAAATGTGCAGACAAGATAAGTGGGTACTGTTATTTTCCCAACATAAAGCGCAGAGTGCATGAGGTCTTAAAGAAATGCATAATCTGTCAAAAAACAAAGCCGGATTCAAAAGGGACTAAGCACCCCTTATGCTCTATAAAAGTCCAAGAACCAAAAGAATTAATTTCGTGCGATCTGTGTGGACCGTTACCTACTTCAAGAGGTGGTGTTAGATGTGTGTTGGCATTTCTCGATGTGTGCACGAAATACGTAAAGCTATACCCGATAAAGGCGGCTACAGCTAGAGTAATTGTACTAAGATTGATAAGGGATTACCTTCCACATGTTGGTACACCTAAAGCGATCCTAACAGACAATGCTAAGATATTCACGGGACTCCGATGGAAACAGGCTTTGTCTCAAGTCGGTGTGAAACACATACTAACATCATTTTACCACCCACAAGGCAATTTGGTTGAGAGAATTTTTAGAGAGTTCAATCGATTTATGAGGACGTATTGCCATAATAAGCAGACTGCGTGGGCAAATTATGTGGAAGAGTTTGAGCAGATATACAATAACATGCCCCACTCCTCAACTGGATATACACCTCATGAATTGATGTTCGAAGCAAAAGAGGAAAACTTCTGGACTGAACATGTGCCCAAAACTCAGGAAACTGAGATGCCTTGGGAAGAAAAAAATAAGACAAGCCATCATAAATATGACGAAAAAGGCTGATCAGAGAAAACAACAATATGACAAATTAATCAAGAGGGTACAGACATACCGTGTCGGAGAAAAGGTACTAGTCAAAAGACATACCAAATCATCCTTAATAAAGAAAAGTATAAAGAAATGGGAGTTACTATATACTGGCCCATACATTATCCTACAAATTCCGAATCCTGGGGCTTATCTGTTAGCATACCCGGGATCGAACAAAATAAAAGGATTATTTTCCCATAACGACTTGAAAAAATTTAATGAAGATTAGGAGATAGGGAGGAATGGTGTTACGAGTGACAGAGATGAACGCTCGTGAAAAACATAACAATAAACTGTGTGTGTAGTGTTAGAAAACTTTAAATTGAAATAGTTAATCAGTGACATAGATTATAGAAATAGTGACTAACTATTACTATCGAGTGTTGTAAAGAAGATAGTGGAGATAGGCTTCACCTGTGGTTTGGGTGAACATGGAACTTTAGCATTGCTAATGTCATCAAGATTTATAAAGGATCTAACTAACCTTCAAGAAGAATGAAATGTTTCCCGCAAATGACGATGAATAATCCAAAGAGGTTCCGAGTGAATGTTCATATATAATCTCAAGTGCACGCTTAGATGTGTAAACGTGTGAAGGGATGTGTTGAGGCAGTGAATCATGAGTGACGGTTAACGCCGCAAAGATAATTTCCCGCGCAAAACAGTTGACGTCGGCGCGAGAGTTAAAATCGATATAGACGACACAGATATGCTTTGTAAGAGACTCGCGTCAAACGCGAGGGTAAACTGATTCATGTTGAACTTTAAAAAGAAAAGGTGTTATAATTAGAAGTTAAGAGTTTTTAATTTAGTAATGAATGATTAAAGAAAGTAATATTCATAGAATTAGTAGTTATTTAATGGTTCGTGTTCGTTTTGGAATTGTGTTTGAAAATCCATTTCCATATACGTGCATGTATGAACGCCGTATGAATCAGAGAATAAATGAAAGAAGTGAATCCGCATTCCTCAATGCTAATAACTTTTACATTACAGCAATCAAGCGGAGAAATATATGTATTTAGAATAAAAAGTTTTTGAGTATAGATAAATTATATGACTTTTCAAGGAAATGATGGATTATGCCTTTGTATAAAATGAACCACACTTTCCATTATTCGATGATTTGAATCCAAAATCTACTGTAAGTTGCATGAATCCTTTAAATTACGAAGAACAAATCAGTGATAGAAAATGTGTCAGAATTTTTTGTACTTATAAGCACAAGTGGGGATGCAAAGTCAAAAAGAATATTCAAATGAGAGTAAATATGACGATGTTTTTGGCAACATCATTAGTTAATGCCTAAATTCCTTGAAGTACGTCGTAAGAAAAAGGATGCATGAAGCCATAAGGATTTTGCTTTCAAAAAGGAGAATCTTGGACGGTGCAACCTAACCAGTTTGTTTACAGGAAGAGTTTCCCTTTTGGTCATTGCTAATTCTGTTGGAATGGATGTTGCATGTGAAATCGGGTATCCCTGTTCCTTCTACTCTTCCCATTGTGGGCCGCGTAGAAGACCGACTACAAAGTGGGCCGCGTAGAAGACCGACTAGCAAACATAACACCTAGATGCACGTAAAAGCAATACAGCCGCGGTACCTGTCTCTTCATTTCTTCTGTTTTCAACATTTCTTTTCTTCGTCTGTCTTAAACATAATATTCTTTTTCAGTCGGAGGACTGACAATCATCACTTCCGGGTTATCCACACTAATAGATAGCTCGCGAAGTGTGTTCGGTAAATCAAAATTGAGCTCACAAACTTCGCTCGCTACGAGGGGCATTGTAATCTCCCCACGGAAAATTACCCTCTACCACGCAATAATTAATAATGGTCAATCAAATCATCCACATTTATTCACTTTTGAAAAGTATCTGATCGGATTTTCTAGTAATATATGCGCCGACAGCTCGTCGACGCCAAGGTATTTTTCTAGTACGTTTATTCTTTGGAATAACAGAGATAGATATATGTATTCTCCATGGTTATTATAGACGGGTAACGAGGACAGCTTCGGAAGTATCTGTTGGAAGATTGTCGGGTTTCTAAAAGAGACATATTTGCTCTTCTTCTTGCTAAAGCGAGCTATTAACGTTTGTGCCACTAGCGGGTTATTTGAAGAGAGAGAAAAACTGTAAATGCAAATTAAGTAAGACTTGGAATCAACAGAAAACGGAATATGTAATGGAGATGGATTGAATATACAATTTTCCGCAGAAATAAGGTTTGTGACCCTTTTATTCTAGAGTGAATGACGAATGAGTTCTTTGTCTGAATCATTGATGATTGTCTTGGCCCTGTAATTAGTGGGGAAGTTTCAGCTGTGACGAAGAGAGCCTGCAATCGACAAGTCTTTATAAAATCGTCCAAAAAGGCTTCGGACACATCTGAAATTCAAAATCTGTCGTATAAGGAACGAATTGTTCAAACGATCGATTTTCCCAACTGAATGCAGCGCTTAACAATAATAATAGATATAAAGATCTTTTACAGCAAGCCAGCCGCTGAATGTTAAGACGAAGGGCTCCACCAGAGATTCTATTGGGCTGATATCACGTAATGAAATATTATATTTAAAATTGTACATAGATAAAGGAGAGAGAGAGAGAGAGAGAGAGAGAGTGAATGAAATTAGAGAAAATACTCAGAATCCTCCATTAGTATAATTGTTTGCCTGTCTTATCACGGATCAGCCTAAAGACAAAACAGGAGGCCCTTACCTTACGGTACAGATTTATGTGTGAGAGTGAAGGAATCATAAAGGCAACAAATCCACGTCTTTACAGACAAAACATTACACCAAGTTAGCGGCAAGCTGCATTCCCAATAACATTATATAATTCATTATAAGCACGTCATGAGAAGTACCTTGATATATACTTCTTTAAGGAGTATTCAAATGAAAAGGTTCAAAACATCGTGACAAACAAACCGATTCAAATTTATATATGCTAGGGACGCGAAGCATGCGTCGTCAGCTCTCCGTAAAAAATTCAAAGCTGTGCACTCAGCAGGCAAGGTCTACGTCCAAGAACCGATACTCGTCGAATTCCTCGAGCACAGAAGAACCGTTAGCAGTGACGTGTATTGTGACACTCTCTGTAAACTACGCAAGTCAAATGGTTCAAATGGCTCTGAGCAGTATGAGACTTAACATCTTAGGTCACCAGTCCCCTAGAACTTAGAACTACTTAAACGTAACTAACCTAAGGACATCACACGCATCCATGCCCGAGGCAGGATTCGAACCTGCGACCGTAGCAGTCCCACGGTTCCGGACTGCAGCGCCTAGAACCGCACGGCCACCGCGGCCGGCCTACGCAAGTCCATCAAGAGCGAACGTCCTGGGCTGCTCACGTAGGGAGTGATTCTGCTCCACGATAACGCACGTCCACTCGTCTCCAAGGTCACTCAAAGTGTAATGGTCAGTTTCAAGTGGGGGGCAGGTTGATCATCCATCCTACAGCCAGGACATGTCTCTCTGCGACATCCATGTGTTTGGTCCGCTAAAAAAATGTCTCAAAGGAAAGCGCTTCAACTCTGACGGCGAACTGAAGGACATAATGGAGGAGGCTCCTGACACAGCCACAGGAATCCTTCGAACTAAAGACTTCAATTATAGCCACAGTGTTGTTTCGCGCCTTTTATTTTGAACACCTCTCATATATAGTCATCTTCTTCTTGTTGTGTCTTTATCCCGCATAGCTACAGGGCTTGCACGGTTATTAACAGATTTGTCACGGTTAGTTTAAGAGGTGGTCGGATGCCCTTCCTGTCGCCACCACGTTACCCCCGGAACGGTACATGTGTACCCCAACTGTCCACGTTTTGCGTTATTCATGCGAAAGTTTTCGAAATGTTCACAAATCGTGTAACTGAGGTGGTACTTGGGTACCAGCCTGGTATTCACGTAGTGGATGTGGGAAACCACCTAAAAACCACATCTAGGCTGGCTGGCACACCGCCCTCGTTGTTAGTCCATCCATTCAGGGCCGGCGCATCTCCCTGTTCCGAAGATGGCGCTTTAACACGCACGGTTAACCGTGCTGGTGATACCTGCTTTTACATCCAAACTCCGCAAACAACTGTAAAGGATACGGCAGAGGGCACTTTCTATTTAGCTCCGTTGCCATATGGAACGTGGAAAGAATACCTCCATAAATGCCTCTGTGCACATTGTAATTATTCTAAACTTGTCATCTCAGCCCCTACGGGAGTGATGCATGGGGGTTCTAGTATATTCCTAGAGTCCTCTCGCAGTACTGCTTCTTGAAACTTTGCGAGATGGTGTTAAAGTTTTCCATCGTTTATGCGGCTATATGGAACGGCGTGAGACGTAATTTGCAGATAGATGGCGTCTGAGTTCAAGCGTCTGCCACTCCTGGAGATGAAACAAATCTGTGGTCATTCGTGCTGCCCTTCTATGTACACGTTTTATATACCCAGTTAACTCTTTGAGGGCAGGCAAACGCCATAAAAATTTACCCTAGAGAGGCATGAACAATGATTACATATTTCAAATTTGATCCACTTTTACCATTTAGTTTTGTTATTGTGATATATTTTGCACAGTGGATTTGTAGAAATTCACCTTAACAACAACAGAATATTGGCACCAAATGTGGTCATCGCAGCTAAACATCACCCCATTGCAGAATACAAGTTCGATAGTCGGTAGTTCAACTTTGGTGAAACTTTCTTGTAATTTTCGTGGTATCTGTCGAAACAGTTCTTGCCTGCTCTCAGGCGGAAAACTACACTGCACACCGACCACTTCCACACAGTTCGGACTAGGATTTTTCTTGAACTGCAAACTGCACATCTTCTGGATGGTGAGTGAACAGGGTGATGTTTACTGCTTTCGTGGCGTATACATTCGTCTACATATGGCTTGTGTGCCTTAATCTGAGGTGATAAATTATTTTTGTATACTGGAGTTGGAACTTTAATAGTGACAACTATTTATTCACAGCTCGTACAAAATAGATATGTTTCAAAGTTTTACTAACCTTCGAAGTAGTCACCAGCATTGTGTATAACCCGTTGCCAGCGATGTGGAAGTCGTAGGATACTCTTAGCAGTACCAGTTGTGTTGACATTTCGAGCGGCGCGGTCTATTGCGCAACGAATTTGTAACAGTTCTGAAGAGAATACCGTGAAGTGTTTCCTTCAGTTTAGAAATCGAGTTGAACGCACGAGGGCTTAAGTCAGGGGAGTGCAGTAGTTGGTATAGCACTTAGCAACCCCATCAGTCAAACAAATCAGTAACAGCTTGCATCCACACACTGTCCTGTAAAATGATGTTCAGATCCTGCAGAAAGTGTCACCACTTCTGTCTCTATGCTGTTCATTTTTGGAACACAACCTACGACCAGCTTAGAGACAGAAATGATGATTCTTTATGCAGGACTTGACCATCATTTTGCAGGACAATGCTCAAGCCCGTACAATGTAAGCAGTTCCTGATTTGCTTGACTGATGGGGATGCTAAGTGCTATATCACCTACTGCACTCCCCTGACTTAAGCCCTCGTGAATTCAACTCGATTTCTAAACTGCAGGAAACACTTCACGGCATTCGCTTCAGAACTGTTACAAATTCGTCGAGCAATAGACCGCGCCGCTCGAACTGTCAACACAACTGGCACTGCAAAGAGTATCCTACGACTTCCACATCGCTGGCGACGGGTTATACACAATGCTGGTGACTACTTTGAAGGTCAGTAAAACTCTGAAACACGTATCTATTTTGTAGGAGCTGTAAATAAATACTTGCCACTATTAAAGTTCCAACCCTCGTACACAGGATGCAGCAGCAGCCACTGAAACTAATTTTGGAGTCAACAAACTTTTTTACATCTCTCAACGAAAGTGAATATCGGGTCATTGCCATTACTTTCATCACTGTCAACTTGTCACTTGAAGGAATTTCATCAAATAATATTCGGTAACACTTTTCGTATTTTATTCCTTTTTGGCGAGACATAGGGAAGAAGGGCGGTGATTGGCACCACTAACCACACGGAAATACCTCTGTGAAGTACAGAAAATTATATTTGAATGAAAAAGTAATATTACATGTAAATTTATGGAAGATCGACACACAAATATAAACAGTTACTATCAAAAATAGCCGTACAAACAAGACCAACAGAGAGAAATGCATGACATTTCCACGAACAACACCAGCGATGCATGGAATAACAGCTCGTGTCGTAAATAAGCGACAAAAGTACTGCACTGTGATTCTCGAGGCATCTAGTGAAACTTTAGTCAACTATTAAATGGTTGGTTGAGAGAACTAACCCCCTGAACGATAAACTAAGAAAAAGATGTGGTTAGCCACCGTGACCACCGCCCTTTCAAAGCGCCTACATATGCGGTATGTTACAATAATGCTCGGACTTCGAGTTAATCCTGTTTGGTATGGGTCCCACTCACTTTACCAATATTTGAGGATGGGTCGCTCTCCGTTTTGTCACCAGTCTGCTTTATATTTCTATAAGATTCATCCTTCTCTCTCCTAGGAAGCAGAGTTTATTCTGCATTGCTACTGCAGTGGTACATATATTTTCGTTCGCACTTTTTTTTTCTGCGGGTTTATCGCGTCCAGTCCTTTAATTTGCCTTCTTGTTGCAGTCAGATAACAATTCACATTCTAATGTTAAAAACTAATAAAACCTTTAAGAAAGTTCGACGACTGTTGCACTGTATCTTCTTGTAAATATTGCTTGATACCATTTACATCCGTTCAAGTTGTCGTTGTCGTCGCTGTCGCCGTCGTCGTCGTCGTCGTCGTCAGTCCGAAGACTGGTGTGACGTTGTTATCATGCTAATCTGTCTTGTACAAATCTAACTGCTTTGTCCCCTACAGTTTTTATCTCCCCACCCCCTCCCTCTTCCCACACTTTTTTCCATTACTAAATTAACTATTCCTTGACGCCTTAGTGTCTGTCCTTTCCACATATTCAAAAATATGGGAATACCGCGAGAAATGTATGCTTTACCACAAATGCGCCGGCCACTGTGACTGAGCGGTTCTAGGCGCTTCAGTCTGGAACCGCGCTGCTGCAACGGTCGCAGGTTCGGATCTTGACTCGGGCATGGATGTGTGTGATGTCCTTAGGTTAGTTGGGTTTAAGTAGATGTAAGTCTAGGGGACTGATGACCTCAGATGTTAAGTCCCATAGTGCTTAGAGCTATTTGAACCACAAATGCAGATGACACCCAAACCTGCAGGTTTCATTGTTGTATTTGACCATAAACGGCTCCTGTGCAGTGTTCCAAATACCTTGCGTCAGTCATGGTCAGAATAGTGTTCTGTGCAGTTGAGAGTGCACTATGTCAGAGATAAGTGAAGTCGAACATGGGAAAGTTTTTGGCGCTCGTATGGTGGGTGCTCCTATAACCAGACAACCGAGGTGTTTGGTGTTTCAAGTGACACCGTATCGAAGATTTACACCACATACAGGGGAAGTGGAAAAGCATCATCTAAGTCTCAACGCCGAGGAAAGTGTGTGTTGAGTGATTGTGACGGACAGTAATTGAAGAGGATTGTGATCAAAAATTAGAGGACGACAGCTGCGAAAGTCACTGCAAATCCTAATCCGCACTCGCTAACCTGTCAGTCAGCACCATAAAGCACGAAGAGAGTCCCACAAATAGAGAATTGTTGGGCAAAGTGGAATTCCAGAACCACTCATCAATGATGTAAACGCCGGTAACAGGAAAACCTGGACCGTGGAGCAATGAAAGAAAGTCATTTGGTCGGATGAGTCTCGCTTCACAGTGTTTCCAACTTCTGGCCGAGTTTACTTCCCAAGAGTCAAACCTGGAGGAGTTTGTTGATCATTTGGACAGCCTTATCGTGGTATTGCATAGGCTCACGGTTACACTGCAACGTCACATTAATGCCAAGGATTTGTGCCCATTTTGGCTGATAAAGTTCATTCCATGGTACAGTGTTGTTCCCCAGTGGGGATGGCGCGTTCTAAGATGACAGCGCACATTCACACAGTTCACATCTTTCAGTACTGGTTTTGTGAGCACGAGGATGAACGATCTCATCTCCTCTGACTACCAGTTACCAGATCTCAGTATTACTGACCCTTTCTGGTCTACTTTGGAGAGAAGGGTGCGCGATCACTAACCACCTCCGTCATCGTTACCTGAACTTGCCACTATTTTGCAGGAATAATAGTACACAGTTCCCTTGAAAACCATACGGGAAACTGTATTTATTCATTCAGAGACGAATGGAAGCTATTTTGAAAAGCAACGATATTAATACGTACACCGTATTAGCTATAGTAATGTGTTGGGTTATTTTGGCTTCTCCGCATTTTTGTTCACCTCCTGTATGCCTTTTTTTAAAATTAAGTTGTGGAATGAAACTCTTTCCTCGCCAGTTGGATTCAGTACCTCGTCAGTAGTTACTCGATCTACCACTCTAAACCAGCGTTGTTATGTAACATCCCAATCCAAAAACTTCTACTGTAATCCTATCTGCACTCTTCGTCGCCTACTTTCCGCCTCCGTACATTCCAGACAAAATAATATCTGAGGAGACTTCCTAACACTTAAAATTATATTCGATGTTAACATACAATATTTCTCTTTTTCAGGAAAACTTTTGTTATTATTGCCAGTCTACAGTGTATATCCTCTTTAGTTCTTCGTCGGTTACATTGCTGTCCAAATAGGAAAATGGGCTACTACTTTCAGCGTCTCATTTACTAACTTAATTGTCCCACCAATATCTGATTTGTGTTGTATGGAACTGGGGACCTGGAAACGAATGGGAGGCTTCGTCCCCGCCGTAGCGTAGCCCTCAGTGGTTCACAACCCAACAGGCTACAGCAGTCCACTCACACCACCGCCGCACCACACCGAACCCAGGGTTATTGTGCGGTTCGCCCCCCCCCCCCCCCCCTCCCCCTTTCCCTCTGGGGGCGTCTCACACCAGACGAGTGCAACCTCAAACCCCAATGATTGCGTGGTAGAGTAACTATGGTGTACGCGTACGTGGAGAAAGTGTTTGCGCAGCAATCGCCGACATAGTGTAACTGTGGCGGAATAAGGGGAACCGGCCCGCATTCGCCGAGACAGATGGAAAACCGCCTTAAAAACCATCCAGAGACTGGCCGGCATACCGGACCTCGACACTAATCCGCCGGGCGGATTCGTGCTGGGGACCGGCACGCCTTCCCGCTCGGAAAGTAGTGCGTTAGACCGCACGAATAACTGGGCGGGCATATCTGATTTAATTCGACTGCACTCCATTACTATTCTTTTACTTTCGTTGATGTTCATCTTAAAACCTCTTTTCATGACACCGTACATTCCGTTTAGTTCTTTGTCGTCACTGACAGCGTTACAATGTCTTCGACAGACCATAAAGTTTCAATTTTTTCTCCACGAATTTAAATCTTATTACCAAATGTCTCCTCCGTATTCGTTGCAGCTTTCTCACATCACAGATTGAACGACATGTGGGATAGGCTACAACCTTACCTCATTCCTTTTTCAAGTAGTCTCCCATGGACGTTCTTACACTCCTGTAGTCTAGTTTCTGTACGAGTTGCAGATAATTTGTCGTCCTGTGTTTTTCCCTAATAACTTCAGGATTCCAAAGAGAATAGTCCATTAAACATTGTCAAAAGTTTTTTTTAGAACCCACAAATGCTATAATTTGTGTTTGCCTCTCTTCGGCCTATCTTTTAAAACCGATCAGTCAATCAATTAAACAGTATCAGTACTGAAACTTCCTGGCAGATTAAAACTGCGTGCCGGAGCGAGACTCGAACTAGGGACCTTTGTCTTTCGAGGGCAATTGCTCCGCTAGTACCTCGTCTCCTACCTTCCGAACTTCACAGAAGCTCTCCTGCAGACTGCAGTTTCGGTCCGGCACACAGTTTTAATCTGCCACGAAGTTTCATATCAGTGCACACTCCGTTGTAGAGTGAAAACTTCACTATCGGTACTGCTTCGCGAGTTCCTACATTCTTCCGGAGCCCAAAATGATGTTCCCCCATGTTGGCATTTTTCTGTAGATGATTGATGTTAGTATTTTATAACCATAACTTATGAACTGATAGTTTATGGGGCCGCAAAAAGGCATGGAGCCCTACCCAGACGTCTACTGGCCTGATGATAATTAATCTGACACTAATTTTGGCCACCATTAAATTTATTTAGTATGGGGCGCAATGTGTTTAAGATATTAAGTCCCATTTCCAAGTACTTTTTACCTAGGATGCATTAAACATTTGAGAATGAGTGTCAGTGTGAAATCAAATCGTACATTGCGAGTACATCAAATAACCGGATAGCTGTCACTGAGTTTACTGTGTAGACATAGGGGGTACAAACGATGTATGATCAATCGCTAGTGTTGTCCGGGGCGTCTCGCTTATACCGCAGCCTGCGTTCTGGTGTGGAAAATTCGCTTCCAGGTAATTGCTTGTGTAGCGGCGAGCTTTGTTTTATTTTTGAACCGACGAGCGTTTGATGTCAGGGCGCTTCCCTGGTAACCACGAGCTGCCTGCAGAGCAAAGGCAATTCACGTCTTTAGTTTCGTTTTGCTTTATGGAGACACACGAAATATTAAACCACAAACCACGCGGAAAGCAGTCGCGTCACAATGGTGACCAAAGTACATTTGTGGCGGAAGTTGAGATTTTTTTTACGCACACACACACACACACACACACACACACACACACACACACACACCTTCACCATATTTAGCCGAACGTGGGAGGGACTTTCATAATGTTAATGCATATCAGGATGCAAATCAGTACGTTTGCAGCGAATGAAAAGAAAAATGCAACCTCCACGAAGCCATATGCAAGGAAGCAACAGATTACAAGTACCTGATGAATTTTCGTTGTGCAGGCATTGTTATGGAGGTCCGTCACTGGTTAACTAAAGCCGAAGCTGCACCTATGCTAGAGTGGCATATAAAATAAGGTACTACAGAAGTGAAGGGAATTTATAATGATTGTTTCTTTCATGTTACTGACCCAGCTGGTCAGGAGAGGCTACTATGGCTTTCAGAAAGAGGAACTTACATTCTTGATGCTATTAAAAGATTTGCACCCAGAAATAGTCGATATGATTCAGAAGTGGTAGACACATTTCATATCCTTAGACGTGTCAATTATTTAATTTTCACACTCGACCATGTAAAAGTTAGTAGCTGCGGCGCCTTTGCCAAAAATATTTTGTAAATCCGTAGTGGGAGATACTAAATGATGCAGAACACGTCATAAAACAAGATTACATAGTACATATTTACAGAGAAGGGGAGGGTGTGTGCGTTAATGTACTTTCCACAGATCCCAAGTGAAATGGTCCTTATGGATGTGGAGTAAGTAAAAAATTCTTAAACATATTTTCATTTAAGAGATAATAAACTTGTTAGGGAAAAAAGTAAATGTAGAATGTAAGGTGCATAGTGAAATGGAAAATTATTTAACAAAACTTATTTACATTGCTCACATTAAGGTACTGTACTGAAGGATGTCCAGAACTCAGATTGTTTTTACTTACAACTCACGTTGTTTGAAAGTCTATTATTAAATAATATATATACATCCATCAATGTAGTAGAACAAGTTGGTCACCAATAAATCTATTAGGAACCTCTTAAACTGAATTTTATTGGTAGTTAAAACTTTTAGGGCTGTTAGCATGCTATTGAAAATGAGTACGCTGGACAAGGATTAAAGTATTGGACTCGAAAAAATTTTGCTTTGCTTTGTAAGCTGCCCTAAAAATAGTCCCATATGACATTATGGAATGGAAGTAAGCGAAGTGACGAATATAATTACTGCTGCTGTTGTTGCTGCTGCTGCTGCTACTACTACTACTACCACCGTAAAATTAGTGAATCCTATCAAGCGGTGTCAATCCGATCATTTACCGGTTTTTCTACGCTTGGATAACTGAGTGTAGTATTTTAACAATTACATTGCTGCTGATCATTGTCGTGAATTCTCTCTATCAACAACAATGGCGTGTTGGAGTGCGAGCAATCAACAAATCGCATTGCCAGCAGGTGTGTGATTCTTGTGCTACACTTGTGCAGTCAACACAACTTTGCGAAAACTTCTACTTCCGAAGTATAACTGGTAATTTGCAGTATCATTGCTTGCATATGAACGTCGTCTTAAGTGATACAATTTCGTTTTTTCGTTAATTGCTAATACTGCTTAGTCACTGTTCAGGCCTAATTACAAAACTGCATTTTTGTAGGGTGAAACCGATCATGCGAGAATAACAGAAGGTTCTGGGACCAACACGGAAATCTAACTACAAACCAGAATTTCTTCTAAATGCGGTGAAAGCTGTTAAATCAGGAAAATTAAGCATCCGGGAAGCTTCAGAGTTATACGCAGTTCCATATACCACATTAAATGAGAAACTCAAGGAAAAGTATAAATACAAAATACACGGTCAACCAGCGTTAACCAATAATGAGGGGAAAAAAGCCCGGTAGAAGGATTATTGTGTTGTGCGAAATGGGGGTTTTCTTTCAGGTGTAATGATGTTAGAAATATTGTACGGGCATACTATATCTCAGTCGAGCAAGGAGGATTGAAAAAAGTTTTCGTGACAATCGACATGGGCACGAGTGGGTAAAATCTTTTCTGAAAAGAAATAAAGAACTAACGGTTAAAGTGAAAATGTGAAGAGGGCAAAGGCAGCAATAACCCAAGAAACTGATTATTTTAAAAACCTTGAAGTGACCTTAAGTAGTGTCCCTCCCTCCAACATTATAAACTATTACGAGGCAAACTTTTATGACGGCCCTGGACAAGTGAAAGTAATAGTGGAGCAGGGCACAAGACATCCTGAAAGGATAGGGGATAGTTTTAAATGAAGTATCATAAGGTGACAATATTTTTGGAAGCCAAAGCCGGGACCAACGTGAGCCAATACGGAAGGGCGGGAAAGGGAAAATATGTGCTGCCGTCAAATGACTCTACTTCAGGAAATTACCTGAAAAGTTTATATATTGGGGACCAGTTTTACACTGTAACTCCTCACTACTCTGAATACAACAGTCTTCTATACTTGTTATACTTTATTAAAGTTTACACTGAAATAATTAAGAGGCATCAAATGACGATATAACAAATGTAATATAAAACATAAGACACATTCACCGTTACTGTACAGTAATGATGCATCAAAAAATTAAAAGTTAATAAAACATTTGCTTAGATAACTGTATACAACTTTTAAAAAGTCAGTTGCTCATGCCCACATATTTCTGTGATGCATGAATGTTATTTAATAAATATTTGATTTCTTTTTTATAAAATCATTTAATTATAACAACTGTATTTCAAATTAATTTTAACCGTCAGAATTGATTTCTAAGTCTCTATTTTCAATTGAGTTTTCTCAGATGTTCATATCTTATTCATCAAAGACAGACACGTTCGACTGCTGCATTTGTACCTGGAGGACAACGCAAATTCCACAATCCTTGAAATATTCTCATAAGGAATTTGTTTCGATGTGAAGTGCTGAAAAATCTGTACCCAACGCATATCAGTGTCAGTTTTTTCTACGTTCTCGTTGCCTATTTTATAAGGGATGACAAACTGCTGCATATTGCAAACACTCTTGAAATAATTCATTGTTATAGATGTTACAGTTTGGCAATACGTTTATGAGAGATTCGTGGCATTTTTGGATCTCAGGCAATGTAGGTACATCGTTTAAAAGAACCCATTTGAAGTCCAAAAGGGCATTAAAATGATCCGTCCACTGCTCAACGTATTGAGCACTGCTATCATAAAATTCACATACGGTTTCAGTGAACTTAATAATGTTAATGTCGCCCTCAGATTAAAGTTTGCTTAAAGCAATTCTTATAGCGAGAGGAATCTGGTTTTTTGTTTTTCTGTCAAATTCATTTTTAAATCATGAAGTGCTTCTCTAACCTCTGCATATATAACATGCTGCCCTTCTATCTTCAATACTACTGCATGAGAAGTTGATACTTGATTATATAAAAACATAAGGAGGACTTCAGAGCATGAGTTAAAAAAGACTTAATATTGTTGGGCATTTTGCTTCACTCAAAAAAATACGATTTTAGTGGTCCGTAGAGCTGTAAAACCCTCTCAATGGCTGACATCAAGGCCAACCATCTGCTACTGGTATATCCAAGTAATTGTTTGTACTCTACATCTAAAAACGTACAAAATTCTTTTAGGCTTCCTACACGCACAGAATATATGTTGAAGTAATAAGAATTGTGAATGACACACTCTAGATCGACTAGTAATCAATCTGCTTCTGTCTTTATAGAATTATGCACTGTGTGTGCTGCTCATCCTGCACCGATTACATCACAACCAAACCAGTCCTTTAATTTGTGGAAAATATTGTTTGTTCCTCTTCGAGACTGTCCACCAAAGTTTATATTAGCACTGTCCCTGCAGAATGCTACAGGCTTATTATTCAAATTATATTCTGTGATGGTATCACATAGATAGTTTCACCAGGCTGTTCTTCCAACTGGATAATTTTCACACATATGCCTTCAAGAGGCAAGAAGTATCGAACAAGTACAGGGAAGAGCTTTGTGTTTCCACGATTAGACGCATCAGAAATAATAGTAATGCAGTTCACTTTCCACATTTCTCGTTGCAGTTCATCACGACAGTGTGGAGCAAGCACGTTAACAACAATGGTTTCGCATTTTGAACGGCCACAAGTTACTTAGACTCGAAGCGCTTGTGGATTAGCTTAGACGTACAGTCACTTGAACGAAAGCTATGGTTCTCTTGAACTCAATGGAAAGCCCATGTGCCTTCCGCTGCAGCTAGTGTAAGTTCGTGGTCACATGGAATAACTTGCTGAAAGAAGTCTGTCAAAGAAAGAAGTCTGTCAAACTTCTCGAATGTGCGGCACTGGTATCTGATTATTTGTGTTTGGCCGTTTTCAAGTGATACTGTATGTCGTACTTCCCTCGACGAGAAACAGAAAATCTCTCCTCCACATTTCGTGCAACGGACATCGTGGTCTGTTCTCCCTTTTTATTCTGAATGTATACCTGTGTTAAAAGCAAATAAATGAGAGTGTATGAAGGTTCGTTTGCTTAAATTTGATTTAACCTGTCTACTATCTATGAATATGTACAGGCACACAAATACTATGCAGGGGGCCTATCAGACTGCCTTTTTATTTATTTATTTTTAATGTAAAACAATAGTTCTGGTGAATATACATGCTTATGGTTTCCTGTTTTTTTCTGCTTCGTAAGTGCTGAAACGAGCTACTTCAAAATACAGAAATTATGATCGTTGGTCAGTCGTATATGATAAACATACATTCTCGAAGACTTTAATTCAGATCTTTTTAACACGTTGACAGCCACAGCCAAAATGAGTGAACTGCTCCCAGAATCCATGTTAAACGGTTCGTGCAGTTTGATTCGCCATTTCAGTTTAGTCCATCTGTCTCTGAATTTTTTTAAAAGTAATTATTGACGAGAAAGTAGAGCCTGCGAATTATCTCGTAGTTGGCGTAAAGAGTGTAAAGTTCAGCTCATTGTCAGATGCGCAATAACATCGTCTTACGCCGGCCGTAGTGGCCGAGCGATTCCAGGCGCTTCAGTCTGGAACCGCGAGACCGCTACGGTCACAGGTTCGAATCCTGCCTCGGGCATGGATGTGTGTGATGTCCTTAGGTTAGTTAGGTTTAAGTAGTTCTAAGTTCTAGGGGACTGATGACCTCAGAAGTTAAGTCGCATAGTGCTCAGAGCCATTTTAACCATTTTTGCAATTACCATTCTATTGTTAAAAGTTGTCAGCTGTGCTCATTTTCTCATTGTTGACAATATGATTGATCTAACAATTTTTGCACTGTAGCTGCGTGGCGAAGAGTTGTTACTATAACAACTTGAATTTAATTTCATATTAAATGCTACTTACCAGTCCTGTATACGAAAATAAGTCTCTGTAATTCCAAATCACTTTTTTTTTAAGAAGTTCACCTGCGTGGGCTGTTAGAGAGAGAGAAGGGGCAATGCATTGTGGCTGACAACGTGTTCTCGTGCAGAACTCACGCACTTAGTGTAGTGTATCTTCTCTGTGCCAAAGATTGTATTCTCGCAAGTGTTGGCATCACAGTAGACAGGCAGGTGCAGAACTAGCCGTGGGGGCGGTAGCTCTTTTTGAATCTTATACGAGGGGCGTGTGAAAAGTCCGTGCAAAAATAAAAACTACTTACATGTTTGGGGTACCTTTTTTATTTTTCGCCATAGTCTCCTTTTAGACTTATACACTTCGTCCAACACTTCTAATTTGTTGATCCCTTCTGAATAATAGGAATTGTCCAAGCCTGCAAAATAGCTATTAGTTGCTGTAATCACCTCCTCGTTTGAATAAAATCTTTGTCCTGCCAGCCATTTCTTCAAATTGGGGAACAAACAATAGTCCGAGGGAGCCAAGTCTGGAGAATAGGGGGGAAGTGAAACGAGTTGGAATCCTATTTCCATTAATATTGCGACCACAACTGCTGCGGTGTGTGCTGTTGTACTGTCGTAATGGAAAAGGACTTCTTTGCGGTCCAATTGCAGGCGTTTCTCTTGCAGCTCGGTTTTCAAATGATCCAATAACGATGAATAACATGCACCTGTAATAGTTTTACTCTTTTCCAGATAGTCGATGAGGATTCAAATCCCAAAAGACAGTCGCCATAACCTTTCCGGTCGAAGGAATGGTCTTCACCTTTTTTTGGTGAAGATTCTCCCTTGATAACCCATAGTTTAGGTTGTTCTTTGGTCGCAGGAGTATAGTGATGTATCCATGTATCATCCACAGTGGCGAAACGACGCTCCTGCAGATGCTTCCTGAACATCTGCAAACCATCCTTGCAACACTTCACACGATTCCGTTTTTGGTCAAGCGTGAGCAATCGCGGAACCCATCTTCAATCGCGGAACCCATCTTGTGGATAGCTTTCTCATGTCCAAATGTTTATGCAAAATATTATACACCCGTTCATTCGAGATGCCCACAGCACTAGCAATCTCACGCACCTTAACTCTTCTGTCATCTGTCACCATATCATGGATTTTATCAATGATTTCTGGTGTCGTAACCTCCACAGGGCATCCAGAACATTTAGCGTCACTTGTGCCTACATGGCCACTCCGAAAATTTTGAAACCACTTATAAACTGTTCTAATCGAAGGTGCAGAGTCACTGTAATGGTTCAAATCGCTCTGAGCACTATGAGACTTAACATCTGAGGTCATCAGTCCCCTAGAACTTAGAACTACTTAAACCTAACTAACCTAAGGACATCACGCACAACCATGCCCGAGGCAGGATTCGAACCTGCGACTGTAGCGGTCGCGCGGTTCCAGACTGAGCGCCTAGAACCGCTCAGCCACACCGGCCGGCTAGTCACTGTAATGTTTATCAAGCTTCTCTTTAGTCTCCTGAGGCGTTTTGCTTTTCATAAAGTAATGTTTAATCACCACACGAAATACTTTTTCGTCCATTTTTTGACGATCACTCGACTTCCTTGATTCACACGAATGCCAAACACAAAGAAGTAGACCAATATGGCTGTAACTTGGTGTGCGTTCTTTCCAAAGATGCTACTAACTAAACATGACCTCGATTCGTGCCAGTGGTGCCATCTCTCGGACTTTTCAATCGCCCCTCGTACTGTATAGTAAAATCAGTGGTTCAGGAAGAGAAGGCAAAAAAAAAAATCGGACTAGGTCAAAAAAATGGGAGCCTGTGCTTTAAGAAATATTAACAAATCTTTGTTTCTATTACTATTTTCTATTTTTCGTCTAAAATGTTTACATGAAATTTTGTGTGCACTTTTCTCTTACTTTATTACAAGTGGGAAAACAAAAATTCTGTTTCACCGCGTCCAGATGACTTACTATACTGTTCCTGACGCCCACAACCTGTAAATCGCACGTATTTACTATGAATGTTTTTGTATTTGGCTTTATGCAGAAGCTCCTTTCCTACGAGTTAACTTGCAGTTGGCGCCAATGGTGAGCTCGTTCGTGCGAGAAAACTTGTAGTTTGCAGACAACGTGTTAAGCTCTACAATCTGGCACCTGATGTAGCTCTTATGGGTCGTTTTATCTAGCGTATTATCAGGGGAGCTAGCGTAAAACTTTCTTACTTAAAATTTAGCTGGTGAAACTTGAACTACTGTACAAACTTTCATGGAACATAGCCAAGAACCATTCTGATTAAACAAGCGATCAAATAAAAAAAACTCCAGTAAAATCAGACCTTTTGTTTGGAAGTTATGATGCCACTGACACGCAAACACGCTTTAAAATTGTAACGCCCCTCTGTTTCCGTCGCCGGTTAATAAGAAAAAACTGCAGTAATAGTCCAGAGTTCTGGCATCCATGCATCACACTCAGCTGCAGGTTATAATAAGAATCAAAGTGGTTGATTTGACCTAACGATGTTTAAATCCTGGTTTGTTGAAACTGTCTTGCCTTATGCCTGGCAATTAGAAGGACCATAAATGATTGTAGGTGACAATCTCTCGAGTCAACTGTCATATAACGTGATTAATCTGTGGCAGGAACAAGACATTAAATTTGTTTTTCTACCACCTAATTCTACTCATTTGTGTCAGCCACTTGATGTGGCCATTTTTTTAGACCTTTAAAACTTGCTTGGAGGAATGCAATAGATGATTTGGAAAAGGAAGAATAGAGTGGTGCCAAAATTCGAATTTCCTGGGTTGTTGAAAAAAAAAACCTTTGAAAATATAGGTATTATGTCCAAATCAAATGTAATATCAGGGTTCAGAAAAGCAGAAAATTTTCCTTTCCATCCCGATAAAGTCATTTCACAGATTCCAGAAGCAATCAATAACAATGCACATGGTACCAGCTCCCAGAAGTTTCTTGGGTAGCAGCCTTCAAAATGCAATTGAAACAGATTCACTCTAATGAACCGAAAGGAAAGCCGCACCAAGCAAAGAGTTTAGCATTAACTCCAGGAACAGGAATTATTGTTATCAGCGACTTCAATGAAAATGATAGTGGCGGGCATGCATGCAGTCCCTATCTGAAACATCTAACAGTGATCCAGAACAGCACGAGTCAAATTAAAATGACAAAATGGACAAGGAGAAGGATAAAGCTTGGCATGAATTTAAAGAAAATGATTTCCCATAGTAAAGTTTCCTATGAAAAAAAGGTTCAGGTTTTTATTGGTAAACTTAAAAGCATCTCTAATGACACCCACGAAATGACGTTTCTGAGAAATTAACTTTTTGGTTGTAATGTTTATTTTGTCTTTTCAGAAATGAACAATGGGACTGAGGTAGAAAGAGCCCAAATTATTAATAAAGTTGTTCCAGAACATAGAAGGCGAGATAAATTTATTTTTGAAGGGATAGATGATTATGACACTGTGGAAATACTTTTAGTATTGGTTATGACATACAATAACTAAAAATTAATATTTGTTTGTCAACTTTCGTAAATGCAAGTGTTTTTATAGCCAAAATATCAAGTTTAATGTGCTTGTAAAAATTTGTTTGGTCTACAAAATAGTAAAATTTTGTTGCAGATACATTAATATATTATTTAAAAACCATAATAGTGATGGGATTCACTCCACTGGAAGTTTGATTCCGTTCCTGCATATAAAATACAATGGTGATCGGATTCGTCCCAACTGAGGAGGTGAAACCCATCAACAATTAACTTAAAATAATGACTGCAATTATAAACTAAAAGTAATGTAATACATGAACAGATCATTATCAAGGTTGTGAAATTAACATACTGAATTTTTACTCCGCTATCACAACAGTAAATGGACGAAATTTTAAAAAAAAACTGTCGTTTTTGATCGGGTTCAACTCATTTTACAGTACTAAGCTATCTTTTTTATTTTAAAATCATCTATGTTTGACAATATCTGTATTGCAAATAAAGATTTGTTAGGCGCTACAGTAGTTCTGTGGTATGCTCTGTTAATAGAATTTATTACTTTGAGTTGTAATCCCACGTATTAACGCTGTCAGCCTCTTCTATCTGTTTGTCACCATACTTTAGACATGTAATTGGGACTGCATGTAGTTGTCATTTCAAAGCTTAGTGTCAAGAAACTGGCTAAGAACCATTTACTAACGTCCATGAAAATTTTAGTGATTGATCGTACTAAAACTATACTTGACTTGCTACTTATTACAATGTTTGTAGAATATCCAAACAAAACAAACTTGCCATCTACCAAGTGAGGTGGCGCAGTGGTTAGCACACTGGACTCGCATATGGAAGGCCGACGGATGAAACCCGTGTTCAGCCATCACGATTTAGCTTTTCCGTGATTTTCCTATATTGCTTCAGGCAACTGCCGGGATGGTTCTTCCACATAATTCCCTAATCCGATGGGACTGATGAACTCGCTGCTTGGTCCCCTCCCCCGTCAACCAACCAATCAACCAGCTTGGCATCTTTTATAGTTGTGTTACTGATGAAAGGTCATTAATATACACAATAAATAGCAAAAGGTCCCAAGATGGATACTTGTGGGACATGACATAATTTGTTCCCAGTTGGGTGATGACTTGTAACTTAACACAGAGTTGTTCCTATTGACAGGTTTGTTTCCTGTCGGAGAGATAGGATTTTGTACCATTTTGCGGCATTTCCTCTCACATCATAATATTCTAATTTAATTAAAAGCGTACTGTGGTTTATAAGTCTTTGACAGACCACAAAACATAGGGTACCATTGACCTGCAATTTATTGTGTAACGAGTTCGTTCTCGCTATATGTGTAAACTGTCTTCTCAATATCAGAACCCATAAAAAATAGAAAATGTGATTTTGACAATATATTATTATTTTGTAATCAGATGCTTAAAAACTGCTTGTATGTTACCTTTTTTAAAATTCTGAGAACGATGGAAAGAATGAAATTGGATGGAACATTCATGGTATTTCTTTATTTCATACTCGTGGCTATTGCTTCGGAAGTTTTTTATCCCGATGAAGACAAATCGGTAAACTAACACAATATTTCATATGTTCTGGGATAGTAGAAAACTTATAACAATCAGAAGATTTTCCGAAACGTTGGAGAGCCTGCTAATATTTTTCCTGCCACTACAAACTTTACTGATATATGATGCACTTCACAGTCCGAACAGGTTGCGTTGCACACAGAAAAATAATAAATGCCTTCCAGGTATGGATGCAACCGATACAGTGATGTTTCGAAAGCACAGAGATTTCGTCCATAAACATCGAGGTTATAATCACCCCGATGTATAGCTAAAAAGGTCCAAAAATGCAGACATAACTCAACAATGAATCTTTAATTTCGTTTGTGGATGGTCAGACGTTGACACATCGAGTCTCGTAATTCGTGCAGTGCTACATTTACTGCTGTTCTCGTGACTTCTGTGCGCTTGAAGTATTAGGTAAGTAAAGTACGAAGCTTACAATACTATCAGTTAGTTCAAATGTTCACAACTGAATCATGAACTACGATCACTGTATATACTGTAAGTGCTTCTCACTGTCGATTGTCACTTAAGTTCGTGTGCTTGTGCGCCATATTTTATGACATTACGATGACGTTATGAGTATCAGTAAACGAAACTGTCGATTAGTTGGCAGAAAAATTTATTCATGTCTGTCGAATTTTAGTAGCATTTTATTTGAAGGTATGGAAATTTTAGGTAACAGATCATAAGTGTACCTGGATTTAATTTGGAGAAAGGGATGGGACGTTTCAGCACATGGTTATCTTAAAAATACAAAATTAAACGTTTGTGGTTATTACTATTCATCTACTACACAAGTATCCACTGCTCAGCGGAACGTTAGATGTTTATGAACTGACAGAGCACTACATATCGCCGTGCATCACTGAAGAACTGAATGATATTTTCTCTGAGTGTAGTATTTCAACTGAAAAAGTTGGATACCATCACCGATAATTATAGCATTGTTATGAAAGTCAGCCAGGACATGTTTGCCGAAAAAAAGATTGTCCTTTTTTTACCCAAACCATTAACTTTATCATAACTAAATCCATTGATGAAGCAAAATACTCCACTGAAACGAGAAGTAAGGTCTGAGATATTGTCAAACCCATCAAAAAATTAGCGTCAATGCAATGCGATTTGCAGAAAAGACAGAGACGGGACTGAAATTAGGCTAGATTAAAAAAAGATAGCAGATTTTCGCATACGATGGAATTCGTGTTTGTGTACGTTAGAACGATTAGTGGAGCGATACTACTTAAAGCTCCCCCAATGGTTTATAGCAGCGAGTTAGTGTGTCAAAGAAATGGCGGAATTCCAATGACCATTTGATTTGAAAAATTAGCAGACGAAATTTCAGGGGACACTTATGATACAGGAAGTAAAGTGATCCCGTTAGTCAGCTGCGTTCGGGACGCAGTCGAAAATATGAAACCTAGAAATAAAAAGACTGTTCACTTTGAAAACTAAATAAAGAAAGAACCAGCAAGAGGGTTCGACAACTTAGAAAATTACGCCTTCAGGCAGTTTCAAAGATTCTTCATCTTAGATTCAAGTTCATTCACTGCAAAGATATCCTTGCTAAATCAAAGGTAATTAGTGACTTAAATAAATATGTACAGGAATTTAATGTACGTACCATGAACAATGACATCCGATGATTCTGATAAAAAAGTTCCCGAGTTTGATATTTTCAAATATCCTGAGCAGTTGGTACACAAAAACTTGAGAAATATGTCATGACATATGCTGGAAACAATAGTGAAACTGAGGTACAGATGTATCTGTCGTTTCCTGAAACCCCAGTAAAGAGAGATCCTATTAAAATTTGGGAGGAAATGAAGTCACTTTTCTCAAAATTTGCAAAAGCTACTTGCACAGGTGTATCATATATCTATCCATTGTCGTCACATATGTTATTGACATATTTTTTATTTATTTATTGCAAGTTCCATTGGTCGCAGTAGCAAGGAGTTGCTAGGATATAGAATGAGTCAGTATTAGCACAATATTTACAATACAGTAGAGCACAATATGATTGCTTCTTGAAAGAACTCGTATCAACTAATGTTGCAACATAATACATGAACAGAAATAATAATATTTATGTATACCTTATGAGTCATTCGTATTATGAATAGTTTACATTTATGCTTGCATTAAATGGCTCATTCATCTAGACAGTAAACGGCTCATTCATCTATACAATAAAAAGCTATATAAATTCTTGCTCATTTGCACCAAAAAATCACTAACCGAATAGAATTAACAGTGTATCTGGTACTCCTTCAATTTACTCTTGAATTTTGGTATATCAAGAGCAAGACTTTTGATGCTTGTAGGTAGAGTATTGTGAACTTTGATGTCCCAATAGTTTACTCTTTTCTGTACACGGGTAACGTTTGACTGGTTTCTATTTAAGTCCTCTTTTGACCTTGTTTTGTGGGTGCGACATTCACTGTTCGTTTTGAAGAGAGACTGATTTGTGTTAATGAAACGTGCAAGAGAGAAGATATACTGAGATGTCATCATAAAAACTTGGTGTTTCCGTATCAGAGCGTCTTGGATGCACACCACTTATGATGCATATAGCTCTCTTTCGAGCGAAGAATTTTTTTCAAGGGCTTGTTACCGCATAAGACATAGCCATAAGACAACAGTGCATGAAATATCCATAGCAGGCAGCTCTGATGGCATTCTTGTGTGTAGATGACGCGCGCTTGTTCTTGAAGGCCAGGGCAACCATCATCCAGGAAAGAAACACACTTATAGGGACTAAATTACCGGAGTTTCTTTCCCTTAATTTTGTATCAGAATGGTGAAATTCAAAGACATAAATTGTTTTAAGGATAAAAATTATTTTTTTACAAGAACCACTTTATTTAGTTTCGTAATCTGATTTAGATGAAGATAGTAAATGATTGCATGAGTAAGTATCACAGCGCCTAATGTAAGATGTTACGAAAGGCAGGTAGATGTACATAGGTTATGAAGAAACTAATGACTATTTCCATTGTGTTTTAAAACCTATCTGATCATACAACTTACATTCTTTTGTAATACTATTTAAAAATAAAATTATTTTGGCGTACTTTTTCGAACGTTTCTAAAATGTCTAGAAACATAGAAAAAACATAGATGTATCGTTATTAAGAGCAATGTTTTTTTTACATCGATACTTTTCTGGTGAACATCGATGTCACAATATGGATGGTTTTAAGAACGATGTTGCAACCCTGCTTGCGGGGAAGTACACAAGGCGGTAATTGTTTTTCCCCAGATTGTGATATGGCCGTTCTTCACTAGTGTTGTCGACAACACTACGTAAACAGTATCTAAATAACAGACATGAGATATACAAATTAAAGGTGACGTTTTGTTTGCAAATTTCACAAAAATGTTGCAGCAATATTTTGATTGTCTGCAGGGACAACCGAGAACCCTTGTCTCTGGGCAAAATATTGATGCGCGAATGTAATTTCTGCAGCGGTTAGGCCAGCAACATCAATTATTAACCAGCGATCACATATCAGTTTCAGGTACGTATTTACTTCGCGTACCAGACCGAAGCATTTCAGTGACTATTTATGAAAACTGCCAAATACTTAAGGGAGATTCTTCGTTATCGTATTCATGTTAGGTGGCTTTCATTACGTAATTGTTAAAAAAGGCTTATGCAACTTCACTCAAAACAGCAAAATAGATTATAGATTAACTTACTCAAAATAGACAATTTCAGCAATGTTCCAGATTCCAGAGTCCGTAGGTAAAAAGTTATGTACCTCAGAAAATAGATGCCTATATACTCAATATTTCTTGTAGTACATAATGGAAAAAAAAACTATTCCGGGGCGGAGGGGCGGCAAGAGTTCCGGCTCACAGTTAGACTTTGTCACTGTTGCGCCCTACCGCTCAACCCCTCGAGGATGCCTATGATGGTTGTGCCAGTAAGTCACCAAGACATGCATATTCGTCCAGTTTTCATTTTGGAACATGCACTTTTCATAAATTTATAAACTATTTCGTCTCTCCTTTCCTATTCGAAGACTCATACGACACAGTAGTACAGTAGTATGAGTGGAGCCTTTTTATCCTATTTTTAGCTCCCGCCAAGTCAACCTCGTATCTGGAGCTCAGGATGTCGCAACTCAAACTTTTATTCAAATAATCTTTAAAAGCGGAGATCCATGTACATAGAAAAGAAAGAACTGCATGTAGACTACTACGAAAACCTGGGAGGCAAGCCGATAGCCAAATTCGACCCTGTACTTACACGTCATGCGAAAAGTCCCTATTTTCGCCTTCAAAATCCCTACGGATAGAAAAAAATTCTAGGCTGACTATAAAAGAAGTACACAAACGATCGGTTACTGTTTTCAAACAAAATAGTCACAGTATTATTTGGGAAGCTTACTGCGGTTGGTCTCTATGTCACGTGCGACAACACATAATTTTGTGCTTCCTATTAAAGGCGCCAACAGGTTCGGCGAAATAGAGTCTGTCATTTGGAAATGAGGCACTATTTCCACTTATTCTCCGTTGGAGGTGTCGGAAAAAAGAATCATGTTTAGTTTTAATTTTGTCTGTTTCTTTTTATCTAAATCTTTGGGCCACCGGATGCTTGGGAAGTACAGCGATCCTGGTATGGGTGCAGCGGGGAGTGGATGTTAAGCTTGCAAATGCAAATTTTTATTTCTTCAGATGACTAGTTTCGGGGTTTTACAAAGCCCCAATCTTCACATTATTATATTGAAAAACCCTGGGACGAGAGTTTGAGGAAATACAAAGTTGCATCTAAAACTGACCATTTTTGTATAATGGTAAAACGAAACAGGTGCAGGACAAGTGCTGAAACCAGTGCTGTCAAGTTAAAAATGTTCTTCAGCTGTAATAACTTACGCAGCTCGTGATTCTTACCAAACACTTGTAGTGATTGAAATGACGCACAGAAATATCAATGTTTCTTAAAAGCGCGTTACAGAGACGCTCATGCACATCAGTGGTAGTCTGTCAGTCTCCTTACGTGAGGTAAATATCAAAGCAACAGCTGCTTTTTGTAGACTATTTTATTTTTTCACACCACACGTTTCGAGTCCCATTGCGCATCTTACGCATTCCACTAGCGTACAGCTTGGTGAAATAGAGATATACGTAATATTGTGCCACGCTGTTCCAGATACCGTTGGTTGGAAGCAGGTACTAGCTGTACGAAGCCTTCCGAATTCTGTCGATGAGTTGCGGTCATTAACAGGGGGCAGGGGCTCTAAATAATTGGAACAATCATTAATTTATATCTTGAATATACAATGCAAAATAAAAACTACATTATGCCACTGCCGTTCGCGGTTATTTAAAGGACGCTTTCGAAAGAAAAGCGATTGGTCAAAGGGCAGATATTGACATGACTCCACGTTCATCAGATATCATGTCCATGGATTTTTTTCCAATGGGGTGTCGGCAAGGGCTTTATTATCAAAAGCCTCGGACCACTGCTGAACTGAGAGACTATATGTACGATGCATTTAATGATTTGGTCAGTGACACCACAGGCCATAGAATGTGTAACAGTGTTCCAAAAATACTTCAAAGACGTATTAATGAAGACGGAAAACAGTTTGAACATAAAAAATAACTGTAAGTATTGCTTGAATTTGTAATGAAACGTAAATTCAATCATTTGTTTCAGTCAGTGTCCAGTGACTTTTGCGACACCCTTTATTTTGTAATTTTCATTCTCGACAAAATGTCCCTGCTCTTGCAGAGGGATCGAAAATCCGTCCCTACATTTTGGAAAAAAGGGACATGCCTCTACTATTGGCACTATGTCAACTGCACACTTACAGTGCACTGTGCATTATGTTGCATTCATTGTTGTATTCAGTTGGAGGGTGATAGTGTCGTGTTTGCATTTACTGTGATCTGTAGTTGTTTGGCAACGACTCGTGAACAGGGCAGCATTATTTGTCTATCATTCGTTATAATTGCGAGTGTTAACTTTTATTCTTTCTAAGGAAGAAGTAAACTAGCCAATACTATTAGCAACATCGAGAAGATAAGAGATACACAAAATAAGAAGTGAACTACCGATATTGTATGAAAAAAGCAAGATGTTCACTCTAAAAGACTTGGCGAATATTTTTATAAGCGTGAAAATGTAAATCTGAAACAGCCGATCGATAACAGTAGCAAAAACTCTCCGGCCTTGGTTATCATCAGACACATACATCGCAACAAAAGTAACCCTCGAGCGATTGCGTAGTTAATTGTTTTGACCTGAATTCCTGTTACTCATTGTTGGACTGCTGGCGGTTCTACTTACACTTACATGATCAAAATTATCCGGACACCCTCAAAAACATACGTTTTCCATATTAGGTACATTGTGCTGCCACTTACTGCCAGGTACTCGATATCAGCAACCTCAGTAGTCATTAGACATCGTGACATTTTTCTTGACTTCCGGAAGGCGTTCGATACAGTTCCGCACCGTCGCCTGATAAACAAAGTAAGAGCCTACGGAATATCAGACCAGCTGTGTGGCTGGATTGAAGAGTTTTTAGCAAACAACACAGCATGTTGTTATCAATGGGGAGACGTCTACAGATGTTAAAGTAACCTCTGGCGTGCCACAGGGGAGTGTTATGGGACCATTGCTTTTCACAATATATATAAATGACCTAGTAGATAGTGTCGGAAGTTCCATGCGGCTTTTCGCGGATGATGCTGTAGTATACAGAGAAGTTGCAGCATTAGAAAATTGTAGCGAAATGCAGGAAGATCTGCAGCGGATAGGCACTTGGTGCAGGGAGTGGCAACTGACCCTTAACATAGACAAATGTAATGTATTGCAAATACATAGAAAGAAGGATCCTTTATTGCATGATTATATGATAGCGGAGCAAACACTGGTAGCAGTTACTTCTGTAAAATATCTGGGAGTATGCGTGCGGAACGATTTGAAGTGGAATGATCATATAAAATTAATTGTTGGTAAGGCGGGTACCAGGTTGAGATTCATTGGGAGAGTGCTTAGAAAATGTAGTCCATCGACAAAGGAGGTGGCTTACAAAACACTCGTTCGACCTATACTTGAGTATTGCTCATCAGTGTGGGATCCGTACCAGGTCGGTTTGACGGAGGAGATAGAGAAGATCCAAAGAAGAGCGGCGCGTTTCGTCACAGGGTTATTTGGTAACCGTGATAGCGTTACGGAGATGTTTAATAAACTCAAGTGGCAGACTCTGCAAGAGAGGCGCTCTGCATCGCGGTGTAGCTTGCTCGCCAGGTTTCGAGAGGGTGCGTTTCTGGATGAGGTATCGAATATATTGCTTCCCCCTACTTATACCTCCCGAGGAGATCACGAATGTAAAATTAGAGAGATTAGAGCGCGCACGGAGGCTTTCAGACAGTCGTTCTTCCCGCGAACCATACGCGACTGGAACAGGAAAGGGAGGTAATGACAGTGGCACGTAAAGTGCCCTCCGCCACACACCGTTGGGTGGCTTGCGGAGTGTAAATGTAGATGTAGATGTAGAGAGAGCAGAATGGGGCGCTCTGCGGAACTCAAGGGCTTCGAACATGGTCAGGTGATTGGGTGTCACTTGTCATACGTCTGTATGCAAGATTTCTCCACACACTTAAACATCCCTAGGTCCACTGTTTCCGAAGTGATAGTGAAGCGGAAACAGGAAGGGACATGTACAGCACAAAAGCGTGACTTACAGAGACCGCCGACAGTTGAAGAGGGTCGTAATGTGTAATAGGGAGACATCTATCTAGACCATCACACAGGAATGCCAAACTGCATCAGGATCCACTGCAAGTATTTTGAAAGTTAGGCGGGAGGCGAGAAAACTTGGATTTCATGGTCGAGCGGCTGCTCATAAGCCACACATCACGGCGGTAAGTGCCAAACAACCCGTCGCTTGGTGTAAGGAGCATAAACATTGGACGATTAAACAGTGGTAAAACGTTGTGTGGAGTGACAAATCACAGTACACAATGTGGCGTTCCAATGGCAGGGTGTGGGTATGGCGAATGCCCGGTGAAAGTCTTCTGCCAGCGTGTGTAGTGCCAACAGTAAAATTTGGAGGTGGTGGTGCTATGGTGTGGTCGTGCTTTTCACGGAGGGGGCTTGCACCCTTGTTGTTTTGCGTGGCACTATCACAGCACAGGTCTACATTGATGTTTTAAGCACCTTCTTGCTTCCCACTGTTGAAGAGCAATTCGGGGGTAGTGATTGCATCTTTCCACATGACTGAGCACCTGTTCATAATGCACGGTCTGTAGTGGAATGGTTACACGACAATAACATCCCTGTAATAGACTGGCTTGCACAGAGTCCTTACCTGAATCCTATAGAACATCTTTGTGATGTTTTGGAATGGCGGCTTCATGCCAGGCCTTACCAACCGATATTGATACCTCTCCTCTTGCAGCACTCTGTGAAGAATGGGCTGCCATTCCTCAAGAAACCTTTCAGCACCTAATTGAACGTATGCCTGCGAGAGTGGAAGCTGTCATTGAGGTTAAGGGTGGGCCAACACCATACTGAATTCCAGCATTACCGATGGAGGGCACCACGAACTTTTAAGTCATTTTCAGCCAGGCGTCCAGATACTTTTGATCACATAGTGTATCTTTAAGCTGGATTGGAGCTAGTCATCTGTATTGTTGCTGAAATTATATAGAGAAGACGTTGGCAGTATTTGTAGTTTGTGTCCATGCTCTGTTTGGTGTACAGAGTCAGCCACGGGACAAGTAATTTAAGCAAAATTTTTATATTAATGGGTGAGGTGGGGGCTATAGCACCCCCCCCCCCCTCCCCCAATGGAGTATCATACTATACTGGATAAAATGACTTCAGACACCAGCGAATATATCACTTCAACAGATTCAGAAGGAGAGCTGAAACTACAGAAGAAAAAGTGGGTTGATGAAAATGAAAGATCTGAAACAGCAACTGAAGATTTAAAGAACTGTGGCAAGCCGTTTTTCCCAAATGAATATGTTTTACTTCAAATATTTGGGTCTATTCCTGTCACCGCAAGCACTCCTGAACAAAGTTTCTCTACTTCGAGACGAATAAAGGCTTATTTGCATAACCCAATGGGGCAGGTGAGACTAAATGGATTGGCTCTTGCAAATATCCATAAAGAAAGACATATGGACATTGAAAATATCATTGACATATTCAGTAAAAAGAAACAGATACGAATGAGCATGACAAATTGGCAGAAGTCAGAAATAACCAGTGGATTTTGTTATAAATTTTTTTTATATTCATGTCAAGTTCAAGTTTTTACATTCATGTCACCCTCTGTGTCCACAAAATTAATGAAAACTTATTTGTTGTAAGTTGACGTTTTTTCTTATGGTTTATGTAATTTATAAAATCTCCCATGTTAAAACAATTTTTTTTTACCCTGAACTCCAAAACAGTCACCAAAAACTACTTTAAGCTTAAGCAACACCAAATTTTATCAATTTGTCGGCGGAGGACACTCATTCTGTTAAGCGATATTCCATTTCCCCAAACCCCCTTCTCCGCATTACCCCCCCCCCCCCCCCCTTGACCGACTTCTAGAGTCACCTCTTGAGTCTTTTGTTGGCGAAGATGGTAAAACTAAGTGGTCTGAGGACAGTGTTATAACCTAAACAGCAAAAATGCCCTCAAAAATTATAATGAAAATCTTTACTGGTCCAAAAAGGCCTGCTAAGGGCATAGCAAAGCAAGTGATGACATTCAGCAAGATTATTAATGAGGACATGATTGATCCACTTGTGGAATACACTAACTTGGGCATTAGAAATCTTATGTCACAAAACAACTGTTCTAGAGAGAGGGATGTAAAGGAGACCTCGAAGGTAGAAATCTGTGCTCTTATTGGAACCCTTATTAAAATTAGCTTGAAGGGTGGGAATAAAACAAATGTTGAAGAACTTTGAAGTAATGATGGCACTGACATGATAATTATCTGAGTGTGCATGTCATGCAAACGGTTCTTATTTCTCCTGATATATGTGAGATTTGATGGTAAAGTGACAAGAACACCAAAGTTGTGAGAAAGATAAATTAGCTGCGATCAGGTCATATTTGGATAAATTTGTTACAAAATTTTAAGGAAAGCTATACTGGTAGTTTGGGAGAGTTTGCAACCGTAGATGACATGCTGACATCTTTTGTACAAAGAGGTTCGTTTGTTCACTGTATGCCAAACAAAATAGCCAAATATGGCATGAAATTCTTTGTTATTTGCAATACCAAAACATTCTACATAGCATCAGTTGCGTTATGTTGTGGAACATAATCAGATGCCTTTACAAGGTGTCAAATAAAGCATATGATATTGTGCATCGACTGGCACAAACTCTGAATGCATCCAATTGGAACATTATTTTTGATAATTGGTATACTAGTTATACATTAACAATCTCACTATTGCAGAAACACATCACTTACACTTGAAAACTGTAAAAAAATTAAAAAATAATAGTAACAACTGAAACCTCCTGAGCTCCTACTGCTGAAATCCTGGAACATTTGGTCTATCTGTACAGTGTTTGGTTCTTGTGCAATAAATAATTGAAAGTATTCCTGGATTTTATGTACACCCTGTATTTCTGGCACATTATGAACTGGAAGAACCTCGACAACTGGAAGAGCCTCTAACAAAAGAGAAGAGCTGTTGCATTTTGTATGGCAGAAAAAAGAATGTTGTTATCACAATTCGTTGTTGTCAGTGTATGATGTTTGTGCGTGAAAAGTATTCTTCCATTGTCCATGAAAAGTAGGCATGTAACACTGTGGATGAAAGAGAGGAACAGGATGATTAAAATTTGTGTATACATAATAACAATAACACTACATCTAATAAATAACCTGAATATGAAACAATAAATGCTGTAGAAGTAATATGCACTGCGGAATAGGCACTGCTACTAATCTATTGATAAATAAGAGTAGGATATTTTTATTAGATTTTGTAACTACCTATTAAGAAGAAATAAAGTTCAGATATTAAACTATATATTTATGTATGTAAAAAGCAAAGCAAAGGTATTTTTTTTTCAATACCAAGGATATTAAGGCAATATTTTCCATTCCTCTAAAGAACATGATGTCTGGTTGAAAGATTCAACCAAGTGACCGCTGATGTTTCAACAACTGACACAACTGCCTGAGAGTTAATCTAAAACCAACCATTTGATAATTTAGAAACAATGCCCACCATAATATTTATTAGTTCTTGTGCAGGAAATAAGGTGTGTATGTGGGGGGGAATGAGAATGTACCATCCAGTGTTGTTGTTGTTGTTGTTGTTAGGTTCTTGGCTGTTAGTTGCACAGTGCAGCTAGTGTTCAGTGTATGGAGAAAATATTTTTGCATCAATTTCTATGTAGCACTAATGATTCAACTTTCACCCAGAGTTTCAGAATTTTAAATGGTTAATGGAACCTAGTAATTAATGCTAAAATATATTCAGACCTCCAGCGCAGGTGTACCAAGGTAACATGGACAACAGCACCCAGAGCAAACTTCAAATTTGCACCTTCTCCATGCTGTTTAATCTTTCTTGCTGCATAGCCTATTTATATGTTGGTTGAGATTTTGTCTGATACAGTTCAAAACATGGAACAATAAAGTCCAAAGCCACATTACCTGCAACAAAAATTTGATTACTTTTTTTGCGGCTTAATTGGTAATCAGTGCAAAGCAGTTATAAACAAAACAGTAAATACAAAATATACTCTTCAGACACAACAGATAGAGTTGACGTCTTTGCAATTACTGACTTCTCTGATGTGGTGGATGTTGCTGGATTTAGGAAAATACCATTTGTTTTATTTCAAGGTATACAGTCCTGGGGGTTAAGGAATTATTTATCAAATTGGGATAGGATCAAGGAAACAATTGGCGTAGCAGTGTGATATATGATGGAGCAGGAACAGGTGAAGCAGGTGGGAGAGAAGGTGTTAAGGTTGTGAAGGAGTGAGGACAAGGAGCCTTAATCTTGAGTCCAGATGATGAATCTGATATCTTCATGATCTGGACTCAGGGTCAAGACACCCATCCTCACTCCTTCACAACCTCAACACCTTCTTTCCCATCTGATTCACCTAGTTTTCCATAGCTCAGTGTTCTGCTTTGCTGGATGTTATTGTCCCCTCTGATGGCGCCAGCTGCACCTCTGTTCACTGTAAACTTACCAACCACCAACAGTACCTGCATTTTGACAGCTGCCATCCCTTCCACACCAAAAAGTCTCTCCCATACAGACTGGCCACCTGGGGATGGCACATCTGTAGGGACAAAAATTCCTTTGCCCAGTATGCCAAAGGTTTCACTGAGGCCTTCACAGACAGGCACTATGTCCCAGACCTAGTCCGCAAAACATTTCCCCTGCCATAGTCCTACACACCCCCAATCCTCGCGTCACCACCCAAGAAACAACTACAAGTGAGTGCCCCATTCATAACCAAATACCACTCAGGACTGGAACCACTGAGCCACATCCTTCATCAGGTGTGTACGTATCATCGTGCCCTGAAATGAGGGACATCCTAATGAAGATCATCCACACCCCAACTAAAGCAGTGTTCATAGCCCACCCAACCTCCACATCATTTTAGTCCATCACTGTGACACTCCCAGTTCTAGTCCCTAACCACAGGGATTGTATACCTGTGGAAGACCTAGGTGTAAGATCTACCCATTCCACCCATCCAGAAATTCCTAATCCAGTTCTGTCACAGGCTTATTCTACCCTGTCAGAGGCAGGGCCACCTGCCAAAGCAGCCACGTCATATGCCAGCTCTGCTGCAATAATCACACAGCCTTTTATGTTGGTATGACTACCAACCAGCGGTACACTAGGATGAACAGCCACTGCCAAGCTGTAGCTGAGAGCAAAGTAGACTACCCTGTGGCATAATATGCAGCTGAACATGATATGCTGAATTTCAATGGCTGCTTCACAACTTGGGCCATCTGGATCCTTCGTTATATACCACCAGCTTCACTGAATCATGTAGATAGGAGCTGTCCTTACAACACATTCTCTGTTCCCAAAATTATTCTGGTCTCAAACTAAGATAAGCTACTGTTGTCAGCTGCTCCACCCAACTGTTTCTGCCCCTTCTGTCCTATCACTTTCTTCCCAATTCACGTCCCCTGACCCCCATTGTATGCTGCTCACTGCCCACGCATCCACCAGTCTTCTCTGCTTCTCTCCTTTTCCGCTCTCCATTTCTTCCCTCTCCTCTTTCCCACAGCCTCCTGTTGCTGCACCTGGTAGCCTAGTCCCTGTACACTCTGCTAGAAAGTACTATTCTCTTCCTCCCTCTATCCCACCACCCCACTATCCCTCCCCCTTTCCTGCCCCACTCCAGATTGTTGCTTTCATTTAATATGGCAGTTGTAGTTTGGTCACAGGGGCTGGAGACAGCAGTCGGGCACACGCGCGTGTGTGTGTGCGTGAATGTGTATAAAAGTCATTGTAATTTATGACATGTTACTCATTGGCCCTTGAAAATCCAATGACATGTGGAACCCCACCTCCAAGCTGTGAGGGTAGGGCAGGCCAATATTTCATAACTTATAATTGGAAATCAGATTTGCAACATTGTACTCCTCTGACATATTGAACAGGGGCTACTCGGTGCCCTGCTGTGGCTGTGGCTCAAGGTGAATGCTACTTTACTTAGTGTTGGAAAAATAGTACCGCCAACATCAGTACACCTGGTGTTTCACTTTTCAAAAGAGCATACACAGGACAAAAGCATATCTGTGGGAATATCAGCAAAGACATTTCTGAAGCTGCCACCTGAGTCTTCATGACCTGTTGACACTCGTTGGTACACCTTATCTTTTAAATATACCCACAGAAAAAAACCCAGTGATGTCAAATCCAGTGATGTTGTGAGCCAATTAATGGGGCCACCTCTACTGATCCACCGACCAGTGTAAGCAGGGTCTAATACCTCCCGTGCTTCAGTTGCATAATGTGCTGGGCATCCATCATGCTGCAACCACATACGTTATTGAAAGTCGTGGGAAACGTCCTGCAGCAGTCCCAGTAGTTTCTGTTCCAAAAATGCTCGATATTTGTTTCTATTCACTGTGCCATTGATAAGATATGGACCAATGAGTTTGTTCTCCATGATGCCACAGCATATGTAAACCGACAGAGGACATTGATGGTCAGCTTACTGAACCAGTGGGGATTGTCTATATTCCAGTATTGCATGTTCTGCACTTCAAAATGCTATCCAGTTATGGAAATTGGTACCATGAAATTTTTGCTGCAGTTACATGTGGTGTGGATGATACTTATGAGGTTGCAATGTCGTGACAATACTGCCTACGAACGTACCAGAATCACAGAATAATTGACAGGTACTTACCCTTGGGTTATGGTGCACTGCCGCTAGTACAGTTATTTCATTAGCTTCTCCTGTAACAGGTTTGCTTTGTTTCCTTTTGCCGGTCTGTACACTGCCATCAGACATAAAGGCGTTCACAACCTCAAAAATGAACGAATGAGAGGTAGCTTTCTGTGGAAAGTGCTTGGTGTACAAGGCAACAGCAGGCTCAGCATTTCTCCTATATTCTCCATAAATCAGGATCAATTCAGTTTTTTCTTTAGTGGTTGCAACATTCATTGTCCACTTGCACATCTATTCTCCAGATGATAGGTAGCTGTGCGGGCAATAAACTGTGCAAGTATTGTAATATTTAGAGCTGCTGTCTTTTCTACGTCTACATGATATGTGGGCTCTAGTCACAGTCTATTGCATGTTATGATATGTCATAATTCTCTACGTGGTCATGATGGTGCATTGAGTAGTCTACTGTTCGATATGTCAGAGGAATTCAGTGTTGTGAGTGGGGTTTCCAAATAAAAGCTATGAAATACTGGCCTGGTCTACCCTTGTGTCACAGAGGTTGGATTCCATGTGCCTTTTGGTATTCAAGGGCCATTCAGTAGCATGTCGTAAATTATGATTGTATACCCATTTTTAAAAGTATGTAGATTTTGCCAAAGAACTGTAATCTGCAATAAAAACAGGGGTTCCCGTAAAAGATTACAAAATTGCCCCCCCCCCCCCCTCCTCCCCCGCCAGCACCCATGCACAGAATAGGGTGAGGGGTCGAGTGAAGTATCATTGTATGGACCATTCTGAGGCAAACAAATTGGAATTATAACTTTCTTTGGTCCAATATTAGTTCTTGAAATATTTCATTGTCTTTAGTTAAAATGAAAACCCTGTATAAGACGATCTTAGTGAGATTAATGATTGAGCTGTTTGCTGTGGACCATTCGTAAGTCTGTTCCATTATTATCCTGGCTGCAACATGTGTGGATTTGTTTGGATCCTTTATCAGTGTGCTTGTATTGTTGACAGATGTGTCAGGTTTTGGGGACACTTTCAATTTTCTTGTTGATGGAACAATTTCATTCTAGAGTACAGCAACCAGTTTGATACAGTGGCAAATGTATAGGGCAAAAAAGAATCATATTACTGTGTGAATGAAATAATGCTGTTTGTGTCTGTCAAACATGACATTATTTTACACCATGTACTGAACAGATTTTTTCATTACAGAATTTACAGGAAGATAACCATCAAAATCCAGTGCACTAACTTTTTAATAATAAGAAAAGGAAATGATATATGGAGCTCTTTATATGTGTTAATTAAACTTGTTTCCATGAGGCAATAGCAATCTCTGACAAATGACGAAGCTCTCTAATGGAAGTTAATTGCTCTCCGTAACGAGAGAGAGAGAGAGAGAGAGAGAGAGAGAGAGAGAGAGAGAGAGAGAGAGAGAGAGAGAATTTACTGTCATACTGTTCATTAATGCAGTTACCAAAAATGCTGTACTGCTGTATAGAAAGTGCAAAAACTATAGACATGTGACCAAATTTCTAAATAGCATAGATATGTGTGTAGTTAAAGATCTCAGATATTTAATTAAGTAAAATCTTTCAGACAGTGATCATAATTTAACTCTTTCCCTCAGGGTGTTAAAATGGGCAGACCAGCTTGGAGATGAACTATGGAGACTAACTACATCAGTAACAAGAGCACATGATGTTCGAGCTGTAAGTATTGTCCACAATTTCTTAAGTTCTTATAATTTTGATGTCCGATGTATGACTTCTAATGGTTCAACTTTTTTTTCAGAGATACAAATACTTGAATGCAAGTGTCAAGGAGAGAAGTGGTGCTGAACTTCTTAAAGCTATGATTGAGAATGTTGAGCGAATGCTCAAGTCAAAAATTGTTTCTGTCAAGGTTAGTGAATTATTGAATTTTGGTGTATTAAATAAATTTGGAAGCTGCAGTTTGCTGTTTTCACCAGCCTGTTTCAGTGTCTACTATTTCAATACAGTGCATTTGCCTTTTCATATGGAAAGGACAGATTACTACTCACCATATAGAGGAGACATTGAGTTACAGTCAAACAATGAAACAGACCGCAAAAATATTAAATCTTTTGGACTAAGTTCTTCTGCAGTAAAAATCCCATACACATTCACACAAGCACAACTCACACACAGATGGCAATTGTGCCAGGGCCTAGAGCTGACTGTGACTGATTATGGCAGAGCAGCAGTCGGGGGTGGCTGGTGGGGTAAGGAAAACATATGAGGTCGGAAGGGGGAAGGATAACGAGGCAGTGGTGAGGGAAGATGCTTGTGCTTCCTGGCAGAGCGTGCCTTGGTGGAGACCAAATAAGGCTGTTAGATGCAGTGTCAAAAGGTTGTGCTGGGACGTGGGGCGGGGTGGGGAGTTGGAGGGGAGGGAGGAGAAAAGTAGGGAAGGGAAAACGACTTATAGGTGTGTGGACAGGATATATGATGTATGTAGTAGCAGAGTGGGGTCAGGGAAGGGGATAGGTAGCTGGTAGACAGGGACCATCAAAAGTTTAAGGCAGGGGAGTTATGAGAGAGTTATAAGAGAGTTCAGAGCTGTGAATTTCAGAAAAGCTGGTGTTAGGTGGAGAAATCCAGGTGGCACAGGCTGTGAAGCAGTCATTAAAGTGAAGCACATCATGTTGGGATATGTGTTCAGCAACTGGATGGCCACAGTTTAATTGTGGCTACAGTTTAATGGGGCCACTCATACAGTTGGACAGCTTGTTAGTTGTTATGCCCTTGTAGAAAGTGGCACAGTGGGTGCAACTTGGTTGGTAGATCATATGGCTGCTTCTACAGGTGGCCGCCTGCCTTTGATGGGACAGGAAATGCCTGTGACAGGATGGGAGTAAGTAGTAGTGTGAGGGGGTATGGTACAGACACTGCATCTAAATCTGTTACAGGGATATGAGCCATGAGGCAAGGGGTTGGGTGCAGGGTTGGTGTGTGTGTGGATGGAAAAGGATATTGCATAAGTTTAGTGGGCATCAGAATACTGCTTTAGGAGGGGTAGGGGATACTTCTCATTTCAGGGCACGGTGATGGGTAGTCGAAACCTGGTGGAGAATGTGATTCAGTTGCTCCAGGCCTGGATGGTACTGAGTCATGTGATGAGAGCTCCTTTTTTGCCCTTGCCCGTGCTTCCCGGCCACATGCCCCCCGGTCCATGCTCCAAATCACAAAGATGCTTTCAGTGAAGCTGAACCAGGTGTGGGATGTTGGATTCTGGGAGATTAGGAAGGCTTCCTGTAGATTCCCTTCTCTTTGAACCAGAGAAATATTATTTATGACAAATGTCAGTAAGGAATAAATCTGCTGAGAAGCTGTAGTTAGTATACTGAGACCTTTGAAATGGGTTTATTTGTATGGTTTTGACTCCTCACCACAAATAATTTGTATTACTCACTTTTGAACTTGGGAAACTTAAGCTTGGCTTGTCATGTAATCCCAAAATATGGAACTGTATGACAATACGGAATGAAACTAGGTGAAGTGTATCTTTTTTCTATTTTTGCAACATTGCAAATAACAATTTGTTTAGGGAGCCATATGAAAGGCATGGCCATGGGCTTCTGTAGCCATTATATAGTTCACCTGCACTCTAACTTTATTTTGATGACCACGTCCTTAATGTCTTGGACTCTTATCGCATTTTAGGACTCGCTTTCGATGCTCGCTTAACTCGGCTTCCCCATCTTCATCAGATTAAGCAAAAGTGCTGGCAGCACCTCAACATTCTTCAGTGCCTGAGTCACACTGACTGGAGCGCAGATTGCCTTACACTGTTGCAGCTGTACAGAGCCCTTGTACAGTCCTGTCTTGACTATGGGAGAATGGCATACGGTTCAGTGTCACCATCAGCATTGCGGATGCTGGACCCTATACGCCACTGTCGAATTTGACTTGCGATGGGAGCTTTTTGAATGAGAGCTGTGAACAGCCTACTCGTGGAAGCTGGGGTTCCTCCATTGCGGATAAGGCAACAACTGCTTGCCAATTATACTGCACACATTCACAGCTCACCTAAACATCTGAATTATCATCTTCTTGTCCCTAACACAGCGATCCAACTCTCACACCAGCGGCCCAGACCAGGGATTACAGTTGCACTTGGTGTCCAGTCCCTTCTCATTGAACTCAAGTCTTTCCCTCGACCACAGCTTCATCTGGACCTATCACAAGTCCCAAAAGACTCAGTTCATCCTGCAGCCCTACAGCACCTGTTTCTCTATATTCTTGATATGTCCCAGGGTTCAGAGACAGTTTACTCGGATGGCTCGATGGTCGATGGTCACTTAAGTTCATGCAAGACATATTGACCAGCCCTCCTTGCCAGATGTCTGCAGTGCTTTCTCTGGAGAGCTGGTAGCCATCTTCCGCACTCTTTAGGATATCTGTTCCTGCGCTGGGGACTCCTTTGTAGCAACTTCTTGAGTGCCTTACAAGCTCTTGACCTATGCTATCCTTGCCATCGTTTGGTAATGGCCATCAGAGTGCCCGTTTATGTACTTGAACAACATGGATGGTCCGTGGTCTTTTTATGGATCCTGGGACATGTCAGCATCACGGGAAATAACCTTGCTGACAGGCTATGTAAGGGGCTGCTTGTAATCCTAGTCTGGAGATCGGCATACTGGAATCTGATTTTCGATCTGTATTATGCCACAATGTTTATGGGCTCTGGGGTACAGAATGGCGCTCCCTAACTTTGTTGAATAAGTTATATATGGTAAAGGAGTCGACAGTGTGGCGGTCCTACATGCTAGCCTCTTGCAAGGACTTCACATCGGCAATACTTGGCTGACTCATGATTATCTCCTCTGTCTTCGAGGACCCATCCCAGTGTCGATGTGGTTCTTGATTGACAGTAGTCCGCATATTGTTGGACTGTCCCAATCTAGCAACCCTGAGGCAGATTATAAACCTTCGTGACACCCTACCTATGGTGTTAGGTGACAATACCTCAACAGCTGATCTAGTTTTGAGTTTTATTTGAGAGGAGGGTTTTTATCCCCTAATCTAAGGATGGGTGCCTGGCCTTATCTCTCAGGACTTCACCTGACCTGCATTTTTTACTCTATCTCTCTCTCTCTCTCTCTCTCTCTCTCTCTCTCTCTTTCTTTCTGCTGCTGTTTGTTCGACTTTTCACTATCATCCATTTTTATTCTTGTGATCAGCCATCCAAGGCCATCTGCTATATTGTTTTAACACTTTCTACAGCTATTTTCCTTTTAGTTAATATTTTCAATTTTGGCTTGATACTTCTACTTCAGTGTTGTTACACAGATAGTTTTCTGGGTTTAGTTCCTTCCCCAGATTTTGGGTTATAGGGTTCTTTTGGAGTATGGTTTTCATCCAAGACCTGTGTGACTAAGGAAAGAGGGACTGATAACCTTGTAGTTTAGTCCCTTTAATCTCCAATCAAACCACCTAACCAACAGTTTGTTTAAACATTTCAGCAGTTGTGTGTCATGCTCATTCCAATTACACTTATCATCATGTTATAATCTAAAAGGTTTAACACCATCAACCTACTCTCTTTGCATGTGCTCATGTTTTGTATGTATTCTGGGTGTAAACGTCTTGCAGAATATGATTTGCATGTTGTGAGTTTGAGTTTAACAGAAAAGAATATACTAGAAACCATTAATTAATGCTTAAAAATTTACATTAACAGCCATTTTCAAAAATATATTTAATTTTTCACTTCTCACAATGTTGCTGTCATCTGCAACCAAAACAAATTTGACATCTGGTAAAGTTAGAATGTCCTGTAGACAAAGTGGAACTCGGTGGGACACTACAATTAATTAGTTCTCAGTTGGTGAAGACTGATGCCTTAATATAGGAATGTTTACTATCGACAGCCTTAGTTTTCTGTTAGAGACGCACAGCTTAATCATGTCCAGAATTTCCTAGCATGGTTCAGACATTATGTTGCATAAATACCATGATATTCTAATTTACTTAAAGGGATGTCATGATCTACCCAATTAAATGCCTTTGAAGATTCACAGAATATACTAGTGACCTGTAGTGTGTTGTCAAATTAATTGAATACATTCTCAATGTATGTGTAAGTTCTGTTTCCAGCATTGGGAGTCTTTAGAAGTATGAACTGTGACTTGGTCAATATATTATCTGTGGCCAAACTGAGAGAAGCCACTTATATTTTGAGAATGTGTGAAATATTAATATTTGATGGAAGTTGTTTGTTATTTCTTCATCTCCTTTATTTGTAGAGACTATCCACCTCAGTGTATTGAAAACCACCAGAAATTGCACTAGCAGTAAGTGAATAGTGTCATAAATAACTTATAATGGTGTTAAACTTAGACCAAAACTCTGTAGACAAATTATGGAAGGTCTAAAAAATGCCAGTGTGATAGCATTTTCACAAGATACAAAAACATTTCACACTCTTTTGTGCATGGGAAATAGTGAAAATCAGCAGTGTTTTGACAGTTTGTGCTTCAGATATCTGTTTTACATTTGACGAGCAGTATCTTGAACTTAGCAATGTCCTGATGAAAAAAAATTTTTCTGCTTGCAATCCAGACATCTCCTCATGTGTTCTTCTGTCTAGATGGTCCAAATGACTTGTGTAGTATAGTTTTTGTTTTACTTTTACTGGATAATCAATAAGAAGAATACCTTTAACATCATGCACAAGAAATTGGACATAGTGTTCCAGACATATGAAATTGGGTTGGTGGGTTTTGATTCAGCCCCTATCTTCCACCAACTATTATGATTCCTGTTTCATTTTTGACAGGCAGTGGTGGACTCATCTCATTCACAATAACAAATTGAAGCATAGAATATGTTAGATTATTTTTAAAATGGTTCAAAAATTTATTTATTTTGCTTTTGGTGAGTATACAACAAATGCAGCACCCATATTATACAAACATTTCTTATAGTTTATTCCTCTTGTGTAATGTTATTACTATTTTGTTTGCTTTTTACTTTTAATCACCAATTGTCTACTAAAGTTGAGTCAGTGTAAGTGGATCCCTGACAGTTACAGTGGGCTCGGCACAGCAGCTCCGTCTGTCTACCTCAACCAGTAATGTGACACCATTTTGTAAAGGTTCTATGGCAATGCCTCATTGTTGTCACAGCTCTGGATATAACTACTGTTTTTGCTTGCAGCCATTAACACTTTGCAGTTGAAAGCTGTCAGTGCTGCCAGCTGTAACAGATCTTTTTACACTGTCTCAACTGTAACTTATTCTGATTCAGTGTCTTCATCTGAGGTTGCGTTTTTAGAAAGTTCTCTATATGGATTTTTTTTTCTGTAGAAGAATGAACACTTTTCATTTCAGTTTCCCATTTCTTAAATGTTGAGAATGAATGAGTAAACTGCTTATTAACCTTCACCAACTTTGCATGCAGTTCAGTTGTTGATAAACTGTCCAAACTGTGTTTTTGTTTTTAACATCATGGTACTCCAGTTTAGCTTAGTTATGTGCCTGTCCAGTGGGTCATGATTGCAATCTCTCTCTATGGTGTGAAACAAGCCATCCAGTGTAGAACAATAATAATTTTTTCAGTAAATGAAATAAGAACTTTCTGACCATTTGAATAATTGACTTATACATTAAGTAAGAAATGGAAAACATTGTTCTTAAAATTATTGTTGACTGATTTTCTGCAAATGGTCTCATATTCTCAATTTTAAAAAGACACAACATATTCAAATCTGCACATCTATGGGTACTACATAAGTGATAGGTGTATCACATTATAAGGGAATAACAAATAGGGTGGAAACTTCAAAATTTTTAGGTGTCCATATTGATGTGAATTTAAACTAGAAAAACACATTTTGGATCTCCTAAAACAACTTAGTTTATCCAAATTTGCACTTGTAATCACTGCAGGTCTTGGGAGCGAGAAGCCAGTAAGCAGATAGATTTTGCATATTTTCATTCAGTAATGTCATGTGGGCTAATTGTTTTCATTGGGCAAAAATATGCTGTAAGAATAATATGTGACACTCATCCATGATTACCTTGTAGAAATCTGTTTGAGGAGTTGGGCATTTTGACTACTGCTTCACAGTATATTTATTTCCTCATGAAGTTTGTTGTAAATAATCCACTGTAGTTCAAAGGGAATGATGCTGTACATAATTACAATATAAGAAGAAAAAATTACATTCATTACTCCACATTAAGGTTGTCTTTATCACAAAAAAGTATCCACAATGCTCCAGCCAAAAAATTTGATCACTTGCCCAGTTATATAGAATGACTAACTTACAGCAAAGTAAAAAATGAAAATGAACTGAAGTTTAACTATGACAACGTCTTCTACTCTGTAGAATAATTTCAGTTACTGTACTGTGTGAAAGCTGGTGGCTAGAAATTACTAACTCATGCCTGTATCCAAATGATGGACCCAATTTCAAAAATTCATATGTATTCAATTATAAAACCAAAATGAACAAGCTTTATACCAATGGAAAGAGGAAGTTTCAAAGTTTGTGGCAGGCAGTGGCAGGTGGGAGGTGATGGTTTCAGAAGCAGCCAGTAGAGTTCACATGGCAATAGGGCCATAATTCCAGTTCACTGTCAGTTGTGAGTGAGATGGTGACTGTGGAGCACAAGGTTTTCTGTGTTCCTGAGTTCGTGTTAAGTGAGTCACAGATTGCAGTGGAGCAGGCATTTTGTACCAAGTTCGGTATTCAACTACCAACTCGCAAAAGCTTTCCCTATCGGTTTAATCAATTTAAACAGACTTGGAGTGTGTGCAAAGGAAAAGGCACAGGCTAAGCATGTGTGTGAGGATGATGTTTGGTGGATTCAAGAAAGATTTGTGTGCAGTCCTAGCAAGTCTATCAATAGAGCCAGTCAGAACTTGGAATACCCCAACCAACTATATGGAAAGTTCTGAGATGGCATTTGCTGTACAAGCCATACCGATTACAATTTGTGCAGACTCTCAACCCCAAAGACAAAGAGAAGCATCCCGCGTTTTGTGATTGTGCTAGCAAAGATGGAGGATGACGCATTTCTACAGCGTGTAATTTTTAGTGATGAAGGGACGTTCCACCTTAGTGGACAAGTTAACAGACATAATACTTCCATATGGGGTTTTGAAAATCCACATCCACTATTGCATCATGAGAGAGACTCACCAAAGATCAACGTGTTCTGTGGCGTATCCCTTACAAAGATTTATGGACCATTTCTCTTTGCAGAAAGAACTGTAACGGGACTCATATAGCTGGACATGTTGGAACAGTGACCATTCCCTCAAGTTAAGGAACATTCCCAGGACTTCATTTTCCAACAGGATGGAGCTCTGCCCCATTGGCACCGTGATGTAAGAGACTTTTTGAATGACTCCCTTCCTCGGCACTGGATCAGTCGCAGGGGACTTGAGGATCTGGTTCTGCACTTCTGGCCATTGAGATCTGATCTCACACTCTGTGACTATTTCTTATGTGGTTATGTGAAGGAAACTGTCTACTTCCCGCCTCTGCCAATCACTGTGACTGATTTGCAGAACCAGATCACTGCTGCTGTGCCCTCAGTAACAGCAGATATGCTTTTGCATGTGTGGGACGAGTTTGGCTTCGTTGTCGATGTTTGCTGTGCAGCCAACAGTGACCACATTGAACATTTATAACATTTATCACATTTCTAATTATTAAATAATTATTAAAACTAATTAATTAAAAATCATTTAATTTATTAAATTGATATCAAACATAATGAAAAAATTGGAACTTCCTCTTTTAATTGGTATAAAGCTTGTTGATTTTGGATTTTTACTTGATTAAATATGAAGTTTTGAAAATGGGTCCATCATTTAGAATAACCATGTATTATATTTATGAATGTTTCTGTTGCTTTTAAACTTTGATTTATTGTTGACAACAAACTTTATAAGAGACTGACTGTACTGTGATGTTGTTGTCCATTTGCCAATCTGTTTAAAGAACATCTAGAAGAGGTTCTAGGGTGGGCACCAAATATTGTCTTCAATACACACTTCTTTGTAACAAACACTTCGTTTCTCACTGGAGAGTTATGACAGGATAAGATGCAGTGAGACATTAGTGAATGAAAAGTGGAAATGCATGTCATCATTTCAACATTTTTATCTCCAAAGTCTGCTATTTTTTAGCCACAGTGCAAAAGAAGCAGAGCTTAGATGTTTAAAAACATTTATAATGTTTGACTTTCAGTTCAGTTCCTTATCGCTAAGAACATCCAAGCGTTTTAAGTATTCTGTTTCATTTATTGACTTTCCCTGCATGCGTTTATTCCAACATTGTGGAACAGGCCTTGCAAAATATAGATTTTGCTTATATAGTATTTTATATAAGTTCAGTGACAGTCTGCTGACAGAGAAATAGTTAATAATTTGCAAATAAATAAATAAATAAATAAATACATTTTGAAGTATTGTGGTTCATTGATATACCCTCACACCATCATTGAACTAAGCTTATAAATTATGTTGCATTTTCACAAGAAATCTCTCATTGAATTACTGAACAGTAATTCCTGGGTATTAGTAACTGTCTTTGTCCATTTTTAAAATACATCAAATGACAGAAATATTAATAGCATATTTTGAGCTCGGTTATGAAGCTTTGGTGGCCTGAGACTTGACAGAACAGTCACAGACTAAAGAGCCATGTTTGCTGTTTCCCCTAGTCCTAGGTATTTGGCTGGCAATTAACAGTACTTTGGGTCTCTTTATAGCAGAAGGGGGAGTCTGGTTCTCAGAATGGCATGCCAACTCCATTGGGATCATGTTTCAGACAACACAGCAGTGATAGTTCAAGCCAACCTTTATGTTAGTTTCAGCTTTAAAGACCCTCTGCAAGTAAGTGAAATACATGATAAAATGAGCTCCTTGTCCAGACCATGAAGGCCCAATGGAGGATGTATTTTTGGCTGCTGTGTAATCCTCTACATTGCAGCATCATGCAGATGCAGTATGGAGGGGCACGTGGTCAGCACACTGCTCTCCCGGCCTGTTTGCAGATTTTCTAGACATTGAGCCACTACTACTTGGTAAAGGAGCTCCTTAAATGGCATTACAGGGCTGAGTGAAAGCTGTACTAGTCTTCTTGCAAAGGAAAAACCCCAGGAATTGAACCCAGGTCCTCCATATTTCTAAATGGGAAAATACAGATATTAGATGAGAATTTTCGGAAGGGAAACATTCTTTCACGTAGTGTTGGCATCACTCAACACTAGGAATCACCATAAGCACTTATTTTAACATAAGGAATAGCAAGGCCTGTTTGGCGCATCATTTCCAGATGGACTGTAGTTTTCACCTAAGTATTGCACAAACTCTGTTTACAAAGGAAACACACAACAATTGTGGGGGGGGATTGTTGTCACAGCCATCAACACTCCCTACATTGTGTTGGAAACACAAGCCTGTGATAATTTATGAAAAGTTAAAATCTGTTGTAAATCAGTTGTGACAATTAGAGATGTGTCCTTACAGAAGACAACACGAATAAGAGATTTGGAAAACTTGTGGAGTAATATGCCATGAAATTTTGAGTAAATTTCCTAAAGAAACTAAATTAAATTATGAGATTATTTTAAATTCTGTTGTCTTTCAAGGTCACATACATACCATGTAATTCCTGGGTATTAGTAACTGCCTTTGTCCATTTTTAAAAGACTTCAAATGTCAGAAATATTAATAGCATATTTTGAACTCAGTTATGAAGCTTTGGTGGTCTGAGACTTGACAGAACAGTCACAGACTAAAGAGCCATGTTTCCTGTTTCCACTAGGCAGACGGTGAAACAATTTTACTCTATCTTTTGTATATCTATTGGGAGAACCATACGAACAAGAGGTTGAGGAACAAATAATGGTGTGATGCGCACAGCAACAGCTATTTAGCAGTGGCTTGTAGACTATGTTTGTAGAATAAACTATGTAGTATGATTCTGTACTGTTATGAATCTGTGCTTTAAAGACTGACTGATGCTTGTCTGTTACAGTCGTCAATTGGAAGCAGTGAAATCTAAATTTTATGGCTGATAAAATTATGCCTATGTTCCCAACACCATCTTTCTACAGGGCTCTCATACATAGAAAATTTTTAATATAATTTCAGCATGGACCTGCCGACTCCACTAGCATTTATGAGGCATTGGTTAAAAATGTTTGTTCATCCTAATTCAGATTTTCTGTGATCTCCATAATGAGTGCTTGGATATTTTCTCCTGAAAGTCAATGACAAATTTCTTTCTCCAACCATGTTCAATGAAGTCTGTGATCAGTCTCTAATGATGTTGATGTTACTGTCAAAAGAACATTAAACTCTTAATCCCTAGCTAGACCTCTTATATAGCATAGGCTATTGTAAAAGTATGATCCTTCACATTCTGTGGACATTCTACTAAATATAGCGTATATGTCACATCATAGAGTTCCACAGTTTCTACTTTTTCTCACAGCTTTCCCTTCAGTTCCTGTTGCTAATCAATCTGTAACTTTACCTTTAGAATCCACACTTTTTTGCCCTGCCACTTAATTTATTTTACATTGGAATAAGTCATCTTAAGCAATTCAGGAAAGTTTCATTTAAAGACATGTACAGTGACTGCTGTAGGTAGCTATGTCTTGTTAATCACAAAGCAGACAAGGCACAGTTAATGTGCTGCAGCTACAGGTGGATTGTTCACCTTGACAACAAATGCTGCAGCCGACACTAGCGAGGCATGGTGATGCAGTTGCAGTAGGCAATGTTACATATTTTATGCCATAATTGAAGTAGTTTACAGGTATTAATGATGTATCTGGGGAGGACTCCTTATTCAATAAAAGTGTTCTGTGACTTAGTAATATCAAACTATCTGGGCTAATAGAAGCAAGCTAGGATCCCACTGTTCACTCATGACTCACATGCATTTACAATAGTGTATGAACATCAGTTTGAAGTTGTAAGCACTATACTGGTATGGAGACAAATGAGTAGTAATTGCTCAGAACTGTCTCATTCACATTTCTGTGTTGGTCAGTTGTAATAGAATGAACAACGTGAAATGGTCAAGGCTGTAATTTAACCAGAGTTAATTTTAGGGCTTGGCGTGTTGCAAATGTTATTGGATAATAATTGGAACATTATTTTATCTGATTCCCTGGAATGTAATCGTGAGTACTTCGTCTTGGATGGACATACACCTAGGATGTGGTGTCGAATAAATACAATGGTCTAAAGACAATGCATGTCACTTGTATGGCAGTTTACCTGTGTTCCAGTTGCATCTATCTACTCTTATATTGCCAGATTGTGGAGGAATTCTGCAGATGCTGAGATTTACATGATAAGAGACTGTTTGGTGTGGTGACTTCACAAGAACATGCCCATTGATTTGTTCTTAACTGGAGAGTTCTATTGCGGTGGCTGGTCCCCAAATATGGTAGTTGATATATTACATATCTTTTTAGCTGAAGAGGCTTCCCTTACAAATATAATACTAGCCCAGACTCTCATAATGAATCTGTCTATGAAATCAGCCACAGATTCTCTTCCATTTTCTTTCACAATATCACTAATACTCTTGTTCTTCTTTACTGTATTTAAAATGCAGGAAAGATACAATTTAGGATAAAATTATGGACACACATTTTGGAAATAATATTTTCTCCGTGAGAAATCGTATACTTACTGCACATATAAAATTGTATATGTAGATGTTACCCCCTTCTGATGAATGCAAATACTCCTCTTTTTTACACAATTTACAGTGTTTTAGTAAGCGTAACCTCACACAAGCATGCCTTGTATTTCTTGATAATCTTTTATCACCACTGACTTTTTAATACTACACTAAATTGTAATTCATATATTATTTTATGTATTTTCTAGGTTTATAAAGGGTTAATTTCTGGTATATAATAATGTATTGTCCCATACTCAGGGAAAGAGTGTAGGGCGAGCAGATGCAGGAATCCTGCACCTCCATTCATGGCGAGGTTGTAGTGGAGGCGATTCACTGTTGTCTTCCTCCGACCCAATATGAAGTATCAAATGTGTATCCATGTCATGTGGATCACTGTGATGAGTGCTTATACAGTGTAGTGTTGGGTTTGTGTTGAAATGGATGAAGGGAAGGGAGAAGGTGAAACCTGGTGCAAGCACACTGCCTACTCCTCTCCAAAAGCACCAACGGACCAATGAGCTTAATGTCTCTGTAAGATGTACGGATCACTGTCAGCAGTGTTGTATGTCCTCACTTCATGAGATGCTGCAGAGAAGTTTGGAGTTTAATCCAGGGTGTGGAAGCAAAGTTAGGTGATTCGAAACTTAACACAACCACCTCTCCTCCCTTTGACAGCCAAATACTGGCAGTGCAAAATTTCATCCACGCCCAGGATTTGAACCAGCTTACCTCCACATTGAGTGCCACCACACAGGCATGTGTTAGTGACCTTGGCTATGGAGGCGGGTTTCTCCTATATGCTCGGAGCTTAGTCACATTTGTGTAACATGTGGATAACTCCTTTCTTCTGTTTAGTGTCTGTTCATGTATACAGTATAGCAAATAATATATGTTTTTGTATTCTTATGTAGATTTTTCAAATTTTTTGCAGTGTATAATGCAGAAAGCAGAGCAGCTGGCTGAAAGCTTTGACCCTCTTGAGTATGTGAACTTCACATATCACAGTGCAAAATGTTCTCCTGTCAATGAGGAGCCATCAGACTCAGAATCATGTGATGATGAATATCCGTATGCTCCAATGTATCTGGAACCTGATCGACAGTTTAGTAGCATTCCTGTAAACAGGAGTCACAGTTCAGTCCACGTGCCCACCAACGTTTTTGATTTAGGTAAATAATCTGAATTATTTTAAATTTGTGCATTATTTTGGATTTCAGTAGCCCAATATAAAATCAAGTTTATCTATTATATAAGTACTCCCATACTGATTAACAAGTGCTGTTCTAGTGAAAGGGTAAGTCTCTGCTTAAAGTATATATTTTTAAGTGATAACCTATCTTTTTCTGTTTTCATTTCTAAAGTGCAGCCAAAAGGTACTTGAATAAGACCATAGATAATTTATTTGCAGATAATGAGTGTTTCAAAAAGTTTTTCTTAGTTGTTGTATTGTTGAGAGAAGAAGAGATGGGGAATGTTAGGAAAAGTCCTTATCAGCAGCAGTGCTAAGTGTTAGGCCATTAGCATTAGTCCTACAATCTTCTCCAGGAATGTGTCTGTCATTACTGACCTACTCATTTGCATTGCCAAGCTGTTGTGGTTATCCTAGATTCTGGCGTGTGATACAAGTGCTGTTAGCAGTTGTTCCGGTGTTTCATTCTTATCACGGTACTGTTATGTCAATAACTACCTGCTTTTTTCTTATGCCTTCATTGCTTTTTTGGTCAAGTAGAAAGAACCTGTTATGTATCATAAAACTTTGGTTCAGTTTCATCAATTTGTTACGATTGAGTAGAAGCTGGAGTCCATCTTTGACAACAATAGACAGTATTGATAGCATAATTAAACTACATAACTTAAGCAGAGTTTATTTCTTTACTTTGTAGTTCCGTGTACATTGCACTAAAACTCTTAACTTTAACATAGTATTCCTTTGATTTCTCATGTCATATGGAAGTGCAAATATGTAAACACTGAGACTTGCTCAGTGTTTTTGCTTTTATTGGGTTATCGCTATGGAAGGCCTGTGTTCTGGTTTTGTTTAAAGACAAAGAGTTTAAATACGTCTGCTTGTGTCTGTATATGTGTGGATGGATATGTGTGTGTGTGGTGTGTGTGTGTGTGTGTGTGTGTGTGTGTGTGTGTGTGTGTGTGTGTGCGAGTGTATACCCGTCCTTTTTTCCTTTTTTCCCCCCTAAGGTAAGTCGCACACATGCACATATCCATCCACACATACAGACACAAGCAGCTTGTGTCTGTATGTGTGGATGGATATGTGTGTGTGTGCGAGTGTATACCTGTCCTTTTTTCCCCATAAGGTAAGTCTTTCCGCTCCCGGGATTACAATGACTTCTTACCCTCTCCCTTAAAACCCACTTCCTTTCGTCTTTCCCTCTCCTTCCCTCTTTCCTGATGAGGCAACAGTTTGTTGCGAAAGCTTGAATTTTGTGTGTATGTTTGTGTGTCTATCGACCTGCTAGCGCTTTCGTTCGGTAAGTCACCTCATCTTTGTTTTTATATATAATTTTTCCCACACACACACACACACACACACACACACACACACACACACACACACACACACACACACATATATATATATATATATATATATATATATATATATATATATAAAATACACACACACACACACACACACACACACACACACACACACACACATCCATCTGCACAGACTCCTTACAGACTCCTCTACGATTTTTACCCTCCACACTGCCCTCCAGTACTAAATTGGTGATCCCTTGATGCCTCAGAACATGTCCTACCAACCGATCCCATCTTCTAGTCAAGTTGTGCCACAAACTCCTCTTCTCCCCAATTCTATTCAATACCTCTTTATTAGTTATGTGATCACCCATCTAATCTTCAGCATTCTTCTGTAGCACCACATTTCGAAAGCTTCTATTCTCTTCTTGTCTAAACTATATATCGTCCATGTTTCACTTCCATACATGGCTACACTCCATATGAATACTTTCAGAAACAACTTCCTGACACTTAGATCAATACTAGATGTTAACAAATTTCTCTTCTTCAGAAACGCTTTCCTTGCCATTGCCAGTCTACATTTTATATCCTCTCTATTTCGACCATCATCAGTTATTTTGCTCCCCAAATAGCAAAACTCCTTTACTACTTTAAGTGTCTCATTTCCTAATCTAATTCCCTCAGCATCACCAGACTTAATTCGACTACATTCCATTATCCTCATTTTGCTTTTGTTGATGTTCATCTTATACCCTCCTTTCATGACACTGTCCATTCCGTTCAACTGCTCTTCCAAGTCCTTTGCTGTCTCTGACAGAATTACTATGTCATCGGCGAACCTCAAAGTTTTTATTTCTTCTCCATGGATTTTAATACCTACTCCGAATTTTTCTTTTGTTTCCTTTACTGCTTGCTCAATATACAGATTGAATAACATCGGGGAGAGGCTACAACCCTGTCTCACTCCTTTCCCAACCCCTGCTTCACTTTCATGCCCCTCGACTCTTATAACTGCCATCTGGTTTCTGTACAAATTGTAAATAGCCTCCGCTCCCTGTATTTTACCCCTGCCACCTTTAGAATTTGAAAGAGAGTATTCCAGTCAATATTATCCAAAGCTTTTTCTGAGTCTACAAATGCTAGAAACGTAGGTTTGCCTTTCCTTAATCTTTCTTCTAAGATAAGTCGTAAGGTCAGTATTGCCTCACGTGTTCCAATATTTCTACGGAATCCAAACTGATCTTCCCCAAGGGTGGCTTCTACTAGTTTTTCCATTCGTCTGTAAAGAATTCGTGTTAGTATTTTGCAGCTGTGATTTATTAAACTGATAGTTTGGTAATTTTCACATCTGTCAGCACCTGCTTTCTTTGGGATTGGAATTATTATATTCTTCTTGAAGTCTGAGGGAATTTCGCCCGTCTCATACATCTTGCTCACCAGATGGTAGAGTTTTGTCAGGACTGGCTCTCCCAAGGCTGTCAGTAATTTTAATGGAATGTTGTCTACTCCTGGGGCCTTGTTTTGCCTTAGGTCTTTCAGTGCTCTGTCAAACTCTTCACGCAGTATCGTATCTCCCATTTCATCTTCATCTACATCCTCTTCCATTTCCATAATACTGTCCACAAGTACATCACCCTTGTACAGACCCTCTATATACTCCTTCCACCTTTCTGCTTTCCCTTCTTTGCTTAAAACTGGGTTTCCATCTGAGCTCTTGATATTCATGCAAGTGGTTCTCTTTTCTCCATAGGTCTCTTGAATTTTTCTGTAGGCAGTATCTATCTTACCCCTGGTGAGATAAGCCTCTACATCCTTACATTTGTTCTCTAGCCATGCCTGCTTAGCCATTTGGCACTTCCTGTCGATCTCATTTTTGAGACATTTGTATTCCTTTTTGCCTGCTTCACTTACTGCATTTTTGTATTTTCTCCTTTCATCAATTAAATTCAGAATCTCTTCTGTTACCCAAGGATTTCTACTAGTCCTCATCTTTTTACCTACTTGATCCTCTGCTGCCTTCACTATTTCATCCCTTGAAGCTACCCATTCTTCTTCTACTGTATTTCTTTCCCCCATTCCTGTCAATTGTTCCCTTATGCTCTCCCTGAAACTCTGTACAACCTCTGGTTCTTTCAGTTTATCCAGGTCCCATCTCCTTAAATTCCCCCCTTTTTGCAGTTTCTTCTGTTTTAATCTACAGTTCATAACCAATAGATTGTGGTCAGAGTCCACATCTGCCCCTGGAAATGTCTTACAATTTAAAACCTGGTTCCTAAATCTCTGTCTTACCATTATATAATCTATCTGAAACCTTTTAGTATCTCCAGGGTTCTTCCATGCATACAACCTTCTTTCATGATTCTTGAACCAAGCGTTAGCTATGATTAAGTTATGCTCTGTGCAAAATTCTACCAGGCGGCTTCCTCTTTCATTTCTTAGCCCCAATCCATATTCACCTACTACGTTTCCTTCTCTTCCTTTTCCTACTGTCGAATTCCAATCACCCATGACTATTAAATTTTCTTCTCCCTTCACTAACTGAATAATTTCTTTTATCTCATCATACATTTCATCAATTTCTTCTTCATCTGCAGAGCTAGTTGGCATATAAACTTGTACTACTGTAGTAGGCGTGGGCTTCATGTCTATCTTGGCCATAATAATGCGTTCACTATGCTGTTTGTAGTAGCTTACTCGCACTCCTATTTTTTAAATTCATTATTAAACCTACTCCTGCATTACTCCTATTTGATTTTGTGTTACCTTAATGAGTTGTACCTTATTTACCTTAATGTGTTACATCTTATGACTGGCGCATATGTTTCATCACAATCCAGGCCTTGCTTCTGAGCACAGCCTTTTACCACCAGCCATGCTTTATAGTGTACAATGAGACCTTTCATATCTTTCTTTCTTTCTTTCTTTCTTTTAAATACCCATTTTGCTCTTAATGGCTTTTTATCTTAATGTAAATGAGCAGACTCCGTGTGGTTCTCTTTGTGAGATTGTAACTCTTCTTGTATTGCCTTCAACCAGTTTTCAATGTTGTCTGACATCATTGTTTCTTCTAATGTCAAAGGATGAGAGTCAGTTGACTGTTTAGACTGATACAGTTTCTTTGGCTTTGGAATTCTCGATGACCTTCATATTTGCTGCAGTTGCTCATTTTCGTTAATTGGATCATCTGGACTTGTTTCGTCATTGCTGCTAGTATTCACTGAACTACTACTTGATGTTACACTCTTCAGGTTCAGATTCAATTTCTTCTAATTCAGTTGTAGTAACTTCATCATGCTGCTTCTTTGTCATTGGGAGAAACAGTCGACTTGGTTCCTTTGACCCAGTTCCCTCATTTCACTGTTTCGAAGTATCTTCCTCAAAAGTCACATCTTTTGTTTTTATGATTCTCTGACAGTTAGGTTCAAAAAATCTTTATGCTTTTGAATATTCACTGTATCCTACCAAAATACACTCACCAATTTTTTGGTCCCATTTTCATCTGTTTGCTCTTGGAATGTGAGCATAAGCCTCATTTCCAAATATTCTAAGATGCTTAAGATTCGGCTTCTTGTTTGTCCAAGCTTCCTCTGGGGTCTTGTTCTTTAGTGCATTATTGTACAGTTGTAACATTCATCCATTCCATTTTGTTCTGGTGTATATGGCACTGTAGTCTGATGTCGGATTCCTTCCTTTCTGATAACTGTTATCAGATTATCATTCACATATTCTGTGCCATTATCAGTGTGTAGAGTGCAGAGCCTTTTTTCAGTTTGACTTTCTACTAGATTTTTGAAGTCTCATATCAGTTGTACTACTTGTTGTTTATTTCTGAGGAAATATACTAATACTTCCCTGGAATAATCATCAGTTAGAGTAAGGAAGTATCTGGCTCCTCCAATTGACCTAGTATGCATTGGCCCTCGCAAATCTGAGTGAACTAGCTCGAGAATTTCTGTGGCTCTTGAGCTAGATCATGGAAAAGGAAGTTTTGTTTGTTTTCCCTCTAAGCAAATTACACAGGGAGTATTTATTGTTCCCTTATATGAAATTCCTTTAGCCAGGCCATTACGAAGTGCATCCATTGCTTCAGAAAGCAGATGACTTAGTCTTTTATGCCACAAGTTTGCACTATTTGCCTGCAATATGGATTTTGCTTCAAAATTTCGATCATATGGTTGGTATAGTTGGTACATTGCGTTTGCTGATGATGCACTAGCAGCCATATTTTTGCATGATACGACAAACTTGTTTGTCAAATAAAATCAAATGACCTTTTTCTATTATTATACTAACAGACAGTAGATTTGTGCTTAGCTGAGGCACATACAAAATATCCTCTACTGTGATTCTAACTTTCTTGTTACCAGTGAGAACATCTACAAATGAAGATTATATACCTTTTACGGGTAAGTTTTCATTATTTGAGAATGGCCACATGTCTCTAACAATCAGTCAAGTTTCAGTTTCACTATGTTCTGTTCGTACTATAGTTCCTTTTTACCAGATTTTACTTTAAACACATGTCACGGGTACAATCAGCTCAAATGATTATGGGCAAAATCACTTTTAAAAAGCTAAGCAATTCCTGTTGTAATCTGCTAGTAGCCTATACATCTGACAATATGTACTCAAGTCAATACCTTACTCAAGGAACCACAAAATACTATTAATCTATAGAGGTTGCCCTTGCTGGTGCTAAAAAATTCTTGGAGCAAACACTAACAATGGAACCTATTTGAACAGAGTCGGTCCTAGATCGCTCTTGGGAGAAAAACTTTGGAGCTACACCAATTAACAGTAGACTCTGCACAACATCTGATTTACCAAACCCTTAAGTCTGCTTGTATAAGAAAGTCTGACCCCACCAGACAACAAATCAAACCTCAGCCCAGACAGACTATGACTTGTTGTCCTTTGGCAAACTGACTCCTACAAAGCTCAAACACGGACTGCCTAGCTTTCTCAAGTAAGTCACTTGGAACCTCAATTGAAACAAACATGTAATGCCAGCTTGACGTTTTGGTAATGATTTCATTATCATCATCAGCCATCAGTAAGCTCAAGTGGTGGCTGGCAGCCTTGAAGTGCCATTACATATCTGGTTTCTGCGATGATAAGTAGCTACCTCACTGCTACATTGTGCTTTAGTCTCCTTTTGGCTTCCAATCAACCGCATATCTAAAATATTGCTGCAAAAAACATACATAAGATTTTATACACATATTTTTTACATATACAAACCTTGTTCCAATACCAATATGCACTCGGTTGCTAAACAATAGGAAAGGTGAACTTACAACATACCCATGATGCAGCACAAATGCTTGAAGTTAGGATGGAAGGAAGCCAAAGGTGATTTAAATCTGGTAATAGAAAATTCACTAGGACTTTCCATTACCATATCCTCTACTTTCCTTTACTGTATCCTCTGATCTACATATGATTAACTGATCATCTGCAGATATAGCTGCTGTGAGGTTATTTTGAAACATTACAAAGTAGTTCTTCGAATATTTTTGCTTTCTTGTGATAAATTCATGCCCTGTATATCTTATATGGTGTTGTGAACAGGAACATTCTTGTCAAACTACTTCATTTATATTAGCAGTAAGTTTCCCAGTTTCATTTGTTTTTGTTACAGATTTGTTTCTATTATTTTTATGTTTTTATTTCTATTATTGTTTCTATTATTATTTGTTTCTATTATTCTATTGCCTTGATGAGGTGTGTTGGTGTACTAAAATATCCCTCATTAAGTTTTAGCAAGAGTTCAGTAAGCTTATGCTTCTGTATTAGAGTAGGAGCATAAATATTAGAAGTCAAATGGAAAAAAGAACCTTTCACCCTTTTCTAAGTATTAAACAATGGAAAATCTGGAATGGCATAACAACTATATGAATTGGGATGTATTGCTGTTCACTACATAAGGGTAGTGCTGAGCAACAGATAGGCACATTTAAAAGTGCATTGAGAAGTAGGTTAAGCTGTTAGACAGAGTCCTTCATCAGATGTAGAAAACACATGCACACATTCATATATGGGCAACTCAGAAACACACGGCCAATGTTATCTCTGAGCACCGAGACCCCACTGCAGTGAGTAGTGACCTGGGGTGGGAGATAATGGTTACAGAAGAGGTATGGGATGGAATGGGAGGGCTACACTAGCCGTATAAGGGTGGGGAAGATGCTGCAAGCTGCCTGTGGTAATGTACAGGTATGTTTTGTTGCTAGATGCAGCTCTGGGAGGCTAAGAGACAGTTAGACTACCTAATTACTGATCATACTGTGCGACATTGTGTGCTTACTATTGGTAACTGCTACACAGTATGTACCATCTGAACTCTCCCCATTGAACTGTAAAGGTGGGAACTCTTCCTACAAAATATCCGTCGTTCCCATAACTTCCCTGGTCTCAACCTTCACAAGTCCCTGTCCTCAAACTATCTCTGTGTCCTAACATGATCCCGTTCCAGCCTCACACATGCCTCTGCCCTCAGCGTCCCTCTATAGTTCTTCCTCCTTTCTCTGCGTCTCCCTTTTCCTCATTTTCTGCTCCAGCACAACCTCCCAATGCTGCACTTAGCAGATCACTCTCTTGTCCATGCCATGTCATTGCACACTGCCACAGATGCTCTATAGCATCTTGTCCAACCCTGCCTTGCTATCCCTCCCCATCCCCACCCTATGCCTCTTCTGTAGCTCCACCACACACCCTAGCCAAGTTTGTTACTGCAGTCAGACCTCAGTGCCCAGAGACAACAAAATGTGCCTGTAAGCTGCTCAGTGCCTTCTAATTTATCATAATTCTTATTATTGTTTTCTAAGTATTAATGATTTAGGGATACTTTGTATAGCATTAATATTTGAAAATGTACATGTTACAGCTAGAAACACAATTGTATATCAACCCACACAAGCTGTAAGCAGAAGAAAACATGCTTCTGACAGCTATCCAGAGGACCTGTGCACAATTGCAAAGATCAGAGAATAAACACTACAGTGTTCAAATCCTTGCATGGGTCATTGTGTATATCAGCAGGCTGTTACATAATTGGAACAAACACATTAGTTATGAACAAATGCAAACTTTCATAAGTTACATGCTTGAATAACTTTATGAAGATCTACCATTTGACATTGACTTGGTCTGTGTTTTATATGTGCTTCCAACAAGTAGAATTTCCTGAGCATGGAAGAGTGTGTGTGTGTGTGTGTGTGTGTGTGTGTGTGTGTGTGTGTGTGTGTGTGTGTGTGTGTGTGGTTTAATTCAGAAGAAGGCCTTTTGTTTTAAGATACACGTGATGGATGGGGTGTGTTGTGAAGGAGCAATAATGTTTTATCCCTTTTATCATTCTTTAACTGATCAGCTTCCATAAACAATTCCATGTAAATCATACTGTCCATACAGGCACACTTTTGTGAGGTGTAAACAATAGGCATCCCATACATATTAATGTGTTTGAAAAAACATGGTTTCTTACTTTTCTCAATGGCTAGCATAGGAAGTTGGTGGCTACCAGTAGCAATAGTACACGATAAAGTAGTAACGCAATCCTTGCTTATTTTAGGACCAGGTCCTGCTGATTCATGAGGTGAAGCAACAGTTTTTCTTGGCAAAGCTCTCCAAATGAGCCTAATTTCTTCACTGCTGGAGTTTTTGAGAGCACGATCTTCCATCAATATGTCTCTTAATTTGATTTTGAAAGAATCAGCTGCTGAAGAATCAGCAGACAGTTTCTTTTTCTTTTCCTTATGTTTAAAGCTTAAAAGTGCCATGTCTTGACTTAAAACGTTTTAATCAACTTGTGCTTGCCTTAAAAGTCAGTGTCCCTCCAGGAATGGGGCTGATATACATTCTCCTTGCGATCTTGTTTGTGTAAACCACTGGTAAACAGCAACAGCATAAACTAGATCTGTGTTTGTGGTAAGCTTCATAGTTACTCATTTATTATTTTCTAATTTATATCCATAACTGGTGACTTACCAATCCTGTACTAATTAGATAATTGGTAATAGATTCACCTCTGTCTAATCTTTTATTAAACTATTATTTATCTCTTGTAGAAAGGACAACATATTTATGTGTAGTCATTTTACATCACAAGGTCACTTTATGTGGTAAAGTTGATAACAGTGATTGTAACAGAGCACAAATGGTTACTGTTGTCAGCATGCAGCAGTGTTGCCTTGGGAGTGGGGTAGTGGCTAGTGGCAAGACCATAGTAGTTGGGAAGAGGAGGGGGGGGGGGGGTGTCAGCACTCACAATTAACAGAGCAGCTAAAGTTCACTTGGTTGACCAATGTTTAAATAATTGACACTGCCATATATGCGAAATAACCATGCTCAGTCAGATTACATGGCACCTAATACCGGTAAGCCTGGGACAGGTACGGATGTTGAGTCAGTGTGTTCTATGAGGGTGGTTCAATAATGTTTCGAGACATACAATGGTAACACCAAGCTGCATTAAAACGATGTACCTGGCCATCTGTTTGATGACATTAAAACAAAAATACCTCTGATTTATATTTTAGTTTGAATTTTGCAACCATTCCAGAAAGTTTTGCTGTATGTTTTTCTTGAAGACAGGAAAAATGTGATATCATTTGTTTTTTTATTTTGGTTTTGGATGAGAAATCACATGATGTGTGTGTAAAAGACGGCATAAGGCTATGTATATAGGGAAATGCTGAGTGAAACGTGTTTGACTGTCAAGAGGGCAATGAGTCAAGCCTTCGGTGACTACTGTAGCAGAATGTTACCAAAGGAACCATCACAAAATCCAAAGAAATGCTTATCATATTTAAAGGCTATTAGTGGTACCAAAGTTAATTTCCGGGACTTTATGGAAGGGAAAGGGACTGAGGTTAGGGGTAGCAAAGTAAAAGAAGAATGTTGATTTGGTTTTCAAATGGTCCTTTCCAAATGAAAATCAAGATGTATTGCTCCAATTTAACCCTCAGACAAGTGCAAAGATGAGTGATATCAATATTAGTGTCTGTGTTGTTGACAAGCAGTTGAAATCACTAAAATTGAACTAAGCTCCAGGACCCAGTGGAATCCCTGTCAGATTTTATTCAGAAGTTTTGGTGGGTTAGCCCCTCTTTTTAACTATAATCTACTGTACGAGGTCTGTTCAGAAAATTCTGAAACTTCATCCACAAAATTTTTCTAACCTTTCCTTTTACTTATTGTGCATGGTCTCCTTCAAAATACTCTCCTCCAAATTTGATACACTGCTCCCAGCACCATTTCCCCATGCGGCAGCAGTCTTGGTATGCCTCTTGATGGATCGCGCGAAGTGTCATCTGCAGATTTTCTTTTATGTCATCTAATTTTGCAAATCTTCATCCTTTCAACAGAGGTTTCAACTTTGCAAATAGAAAAAAAGTCCACAGGGGCCAGGTCTGGAGAGTACGGAGGATGGGGCAGCCCAGTGATTTTGTATATTGTGCAATAGTCATACACCAACAGTGATGAATGTGGAGGTGCATTATTGTGAGGCAAGAGCGATGGATAGTCTCCCCACATCTCAGGCTGTTTCCTTCTCATATTTTCTCACAGACATCCCAACACATCTTGATAGTACCATCAATTAACAGTTTGTCCCTGTGGCAATAATTCATGATGAGCTAATCCTTCAAAGTCAAAGAAAACTATCAGCATGGCTTTGACATTTGACCTGACCTGACGAGCTTTTTTTGGTCTTGGAGTACTTTTCCTGACACATTGTGAAGACTGAATCTTGGTATCAACATCATAACCAAAGAACCACATCTCGTTATCAGTTATGATTCTCTTAAGAAAAGCACAGCCTGTGAGGTGAAGATCTTTCTGGTCTTGATTCATGAGCTGTGGAACAAACTTGGCGGCAACATGATGCATTCCAAGATGGTGTGTCAGGATATCATGAAATGATCCAGTTGATATGTTACATTCTTCTGCAATCTCTTGGACAATCAGTCTTTGATTGGCATGCACAATTTCATTGATGTTTCTGGCTTGAACATTGTCAGTAGAAATTGAAGGCCATCCTGAATGAGAGTCACCTTTGTCTTCTGTTTGGCCGTTTGAAGGCCATCCTGAATGAGAGTCACCTTTGTCTTCTGTTTGGCCATTTTTAAACTATTTGAACCATTTGTAACATGGAGTGCAGCTTGAGCACTCATCACTGTAGGCTTCCTGCATCATTTTGTGTGTCTCTGTAAAGGTTTTCTTCGGTTCCATGCAAAATTTAATTCAGACACATTGCTTCTCTAACTCTGCCATTATGAAATTTGCATACTATGCAACACATTCTACTCAGTACAGCACTGAACAAAAAATAATAGACAGATGGCAATGAAGCATCTGGCAGTTACACATTAAACACGGGTATGTGCAGGGATGTGAACTGCATTTCGCTCCAACACACCATTGTCACAAAATTACAGATGTTCCAGAAATTTTTGAACAGACCTCATAGATCCTTCAAACAAACAACTGTCCCTAGTAGTTGAAACCGCTACACACCCGCCTACAAGAAAGGTAGTAGGGGGTTCCACAAAACTGCTCTCAAATATCATTGATATTCATTTGTTGTAGAACCTTTGACCATACTCAGAGCTCAAATGTAATGCGCTGTCTGAAACAGAATGGTCTTCACCATACCAACCAGCATGGATTTTGAAAACATTGATCATGTGAAACCCAACTTGCTCTTTTCTCACATGGCATCCTGAAAGTTGTGGACAAGGGCAGTCATGTAGATGAAGTATTCACAATTTCCAATAAGCATTGAACTCGGTATTGCATCTATACACTTATAATCAAAAGTAGATGGTTTGGGGTATGAAGTGAAGTTTAATCAAAAGTGGATGGTGTGGGGTATCAAGCAAAATTTTTGACTAGGTTCAGGATTTGTTGGTAGGGAGGATACGAAGATCCAGTAACTGTTTAAAATGCCTCTGTGCATACAGTAATTAATAATCTTGCCCTCATAATCCCTATGGGCACAATACATAGATGGTTCTATATTTGTAGAGTAATCATTTGGAGTTGGTTCTTGAAACATTGTATGTTGGCTGGAGAGTCAGTGACATACAGAAGTAACCTCGGTTGTGCCCAAGGGAAGTGGGTTGGGACATTTGCTGTTCATGTTGTATATTGATGACCTTGCAGACAATATTAATAGTCCAGAATGAGATTTTCACTCTGCAGTGGAGTGTGCACTGATATGAAACTTCCTGGCCGATTAAAACTGTGTGCTGGACTGAGCTTCTGTAAAGTTTGGAAGGTAGGAGACGAGGTACTGGCAGAAGTAAAGCTGTGAGGACAGGGCGTGAGTCGTGCTCGGGTAGCTCAGTTGGTAGAGCACTTGCCCACGAAAGGCAAAGGTCCCGAGTTCGAGTCTCAGTGCGGCACACACTTTTAATCTGCCAGGAAGTTTCAGTATTAATAGTAACCGCAGACTTTTTGCAAATACTGCAGTTGTCTATAATGAAATACTGTCTGGAGAAAACTGCACAAATATTCAGTAAGATTTTGGTAAAATTTCAAAAGTCATGCAAAGACTGGAAACTTGCTTCAAATGCTCAAAAATATAAAATTGTGCACTTCACAAAATGAAAAAATGTAGTATCCTGTGACTGTAGTACCAACAAATCAAAGTTGGAATCAGTAAACTCATACAAACATCTGGCTGTAACTCTTTGTAAGGATATGAAATGAAATGATCACATAGGCTCAGTCATTGGTAAAGCAGGTGGAAGACTTTGATTTCTTGATGGAATACTAGGAGAATGCAATCAGTCTACAAAGGAGACTGCTTACAGTTCACCTGAGTGGCACATCCTAGAATGTTGCTTAAGTGTGTGGAACCAGTACCATATAGAACTAACAGAGGATACTGAATATGTACAGAGAAGGTCAGCATGAACAGTCACAGGTTTGTTTGATTCATGGGAGAGTGCTAAAGAAATGTTGAAGAAACTGAACTGGCAGACATGATAGATTTAAACTTTCCAAAGAATGTGTATTTACGAAGTTTCGAGAACTGGCTTTGAATAATGACTCTAGGAATATTATACAACTCACTATCTGTCTTTCCCGTAGGGACCATGGGGACAAGATTAGATTAATTACAGCATGTACAGAGGCATTTTAAATAGTCATTCTTCCCATTTTCCATACATGAATGGAACAGGAAGAAACAATAACCACTCTTAAAATGTGAAGCACCCTCTGCTATGTACTTCACAGTGGTTTGCAAAGTATGGGTGTAGATGTAGATGTTATAAAATAAAAACTGGAAAATTAGTGATGAAAGTGAAATATTGTAACAATAATTTCAATGAGTTTTGATGAGGAATCCATAGGAAACCCATCAGATATGGTTATTGACTAAATCAGTAAAAAATTATGTTTGTAGCAGTTTAAGTGAGATCCGAAGGATTTTGTGCTCTGAATTGTCAATTCCAGAAACCAAGCAAAAATGATAACTATGTATTGCTTCCAGTGAATCTGTTTCAAAAAAGGTGAAGATGGTCGTATTGCCACTAGACAGTTATTTTGGATGCAAAGTGTGTCAACAGTCTTCTTAGAAAAACCAAAAGTCATACAATAGTAAATGAGATATTGGACTGCCTTGACTAGATATTGAAGGAAATATAGAACCATTTGGCAAAGAAGAAAGTGCTGTTTCACCATGGCAAATGAGCTAGCACATTCATCTGGGACGATGACTTCATAACTGCACACCCCATTATTTACCCGAATGGCTCCAGTAGATTTAGATTTGTTCCCCAACACAAAGAAATTTCTTAAATATAAAAATTCTGCAGAAATCAGATGTGCATTGTTAAGACAGAGGTGTGCTTTAACGAGCTTGTTAATTTCTACCTTCCAGATGGATTGCATAAATGGCTGAGGTGGTAAAGTGTATATCTCCTTAAAGGGAAATACATTGAAGAGTAAGAAATCTGATTAATTTGTTTTTTGAAAAGAAAGGCAGCTTCATTACTAACAGAGGTACCCACTGAAACACCTTCGTATACGTGATTGACAATTTCATAAAAATTACAATACCTGTGTCTGACACTGCCTAAGTTTTATTTTACGCTACAACTGAAACACCCATTTTTATCAGGTATTTGCTTTTCTGATAACACCTATTAAGCCTGTCAGCGACTTTTACAATTGTCTAACAGTGTGTCCAGGAACTCATCCCTCAAAGCTGAATCGTGCAGTTGTGTGCGTAAAATGATACGTATTCTATTTGGCTCTGTGGCTCATCAAAAACCAAATATTGAAGCTACAAACATAGGACTGTATCTTTTGATTTGTTTGTGTAACTCAACTGCCAAATCATTTAGTTCTGTACATAAAGCTATACTGGCATATTTAGGGATGTTACTAATGCAGTCCCTAGCTTCATTCATGTTAAACAAAAAAATTCCATTTAGCCAGAATGGGCATCTTGCGTTTTTTTAAACAATTCAGTGTAATTTTTATTGACATATCTGATGATTCCACTTGCAATTAATGGAGCCATGTCATCGACTCAACCATACCTTGTTCTTTCAGTTCCAGGTTCCATGCTGCAATTTGTTCTGCAGTTGCTCCAAGTTGCACTATATTTGGTTTTACAATGCTATTTATGCGGATATACTATGCTGATTCTGAATTGTGCAGTAAATTTCAAACCACAAAGTTCCTCAAATTCTAGTTCATGATGTCAATGAATTTCTCAGTGCCGTGGAACTTCATTGTTACACCATTCAAGAAATTCCAACTAGTAGCTGTAGCATGATCAACCAAACACACCATGGATAGTAAACAGGAGGAATGATTATTTGGAGGTTGTAAACACACTCTTCACGAAAGATGGAAGTTTGCAGTCCGCAGCTATGAGGGCATGCTGAAAACTAATGCCTCCAAAATTTTTATGTGAAAATTCTTAAAGTTTCATGAATAAAACAAACACTATTCACATTCTACATCTTAATTCTTCATGTCTACATACACTACTGGCCATTAAAATTGCTACACCACGAAGATAACGTGCTACAGATGCGAAATTTAACCAACAGGAAGAAGATGCTGTGATATGCAAATGATTAGCTTTTCAGAGCGTTCACACAAGGCTGGCACCTACAACGTGCTGACATGAGGAAAGTTTCCAACTGATTTCTCATACACAAATAGCAGTTGATTGGCATTGCCTGGTGAAATGTTGTTGTGATGCCTCGTGTAAGGAGGAGAAATGCGTAACATCAGGTTTCCGACTTTGATAAAGGTTGGATTGTAGCCTATTGTGATTGTGGTTTATCGTATCGCGACATTGCTGCTCGCGTTGCTCGAATATGGAATCGGTGGGTTCAGGAGGGTAATATGGTATGCCATACTGCATCCCAAGAGCCTCGAATCACTAGCAGTTGAGATGACAGGTATCTTATCCGCATGGCTGTAATGGATCGTGCAGTCACGTGTCGATCCCTGAGTCAACAGATGGGGACGTTTGCAAGACAACAACCATCTGCACGAACATTTCGACAATGTTTGCAGCAGCACGGACTATCAGCTCAGAGACCATGGCTGCGGTTACCCTTGACGCTTCATCACAGACAGGAGTGCCTGCGATGGTGTACTCACCGATGAACCTGGGTGCACGAATTGATCACAAGTTATTGTGATCGCTTCTTAGTTTTGGTTATTGATAACTTGATACCAGTGTCTGAGTTTAATTTGTACAGCACCGAAGATGATAACTATGTGATCAAAAATCGATTCTGTTATCAATAAAACGTCAATATTACGGCCAACGCTGACCTTCCTTTTAAGTTACTTGAAAATATCAGGCTAGGGAAGATCTGGACAGGTTAAGGAGGGAGAAGAGCAAAGAGAGGTGGGAAGTGGCAACAGGTAACAGAAGGAACAGGCCTAGAACTAAGTCTGACAGTTTTGTGGTGAATGTCAAAAATAAGTTTGACCTGTTGCTTCAGTTAGAACTGATGAGCCTCAAGCAGAGGTAGGTGTAGACAGGACACAACAAACTTTCAATAGGAAATTGAAAAAGAATGTAGGAAAGTCATCGAAAAGGAAGAAAGTTTTGTTGTTAGGCAGTTCTCATGCCAGAGGTGTAGGCCAACTTCTGCAGGAGGAATTAGGACCAGAATTCCAGCTCACAAACTTTTTCAAACCAAGTGCTAGTCTGGATCAGGTGACAGAGGATTTAGGTTCACTCTGTAAAGGATTTACCAGGGAAGACACCGTGGTTATTGTGGGAGGGCCAGGGAACAGTATCGACAGAGATCCTGGGTACAGTATAGAGTGTGACCTGGTAAAGATTGCGTCAGCATCGAGACACACCAATGTTGAATTTGTATCTGTCCTGAGACGCCATGACTGGCCTCATTTGAACTCTTCTGTTGGGAGAGTTAATTTGGAGTTGGAACGGCTGCTTGGTTCGAGTGCGGGGGCTCATATTGGTGTGGTTCCTGTTGATTCTCTCAGTAGGTGGGACTATACCAGGCATGGCCTACATCTCAACAGGAAAGGGAAGGGTAAACTGGCTGGGATAATAGCAGGAAATTTAAGGGGGGGAGGCACTGGCATGAATGGTAAAATACCAGTGGTTACATGTGTTGGAGCAGCACCTTTTTTAGGATAGGTAAAATAGAAAGATGTCAAGTTCTACGAGAGGTCAGGATTGAAACAAATCTTCAGTTTAGGAAAGAAATTAAACAGCACAATTCTAGCACATTGGATCACCAACCACAGCTATCAATTATAAATTTTCACCAATCACCAGAAATTTTATCTCCACCAAGTTGTATCTCAGTCCTAGGTAATTCCATTGATGAATTAAAGTCACTCAACCCAGTTGACATAATCTGCCTCTCTGAACACCATGTGACCACTGGTATAGGAACTAGGCCTAAGCACAATGAGAAACTCAGGCAGGAGAGCACTGCAAATGTTAGAATAAGGAAAGGTTCTCATAAAAGTATAATTAAAAATAATGTAAGTATATTTCATCAAAATATTGGGAGTTTAAAGAATAAAATAGATGAGCTTCTGGTTTGTTTAGAAGATTTAGAAGCTGAGGATGAAATAGATATACTATGCCTGTCTGAGAATCACATTTTACTGATATGGATAAGGTAAATGTAAGTGGATATAAGGTCTCTGCACATGTAATTAGAGAAAATATGGAGAAAGGAGGAGTTGCCATATATGTCAAAAGTTATCATTGTGCAAAAAGTATAGAAACAAAAAAGTTTTGTGTAGAGAAACATATAGAAGCATGTGCCTGTGAGCTTAAATAAAGGCACATTTATAATTGTAACTGTATATAGGTCCCCATTGGGAAATTTTCATCTATTTCTGAAAAATTTGGACTCCTTGTTGTGCTATCTGTCAGACAGATGGAAGCAAATTATTATTTGTGGGGACTTCAGTGTAGATAAAGGGTAATAGGAAAATGACCTTGAAGTATTACTCGATTCTTTCAATTTGACACCCGTTATTGATTTTCCAACTCGGGTGGTAAAGGATAGCAGCTTACTGATAGATAACTTCTTTATAGACCAAGATAAGTTTAACCAGATAAATGCTCAGCCTGTTGAGAATGGTCTTTCTGATCATGGTGCACAGCTGGTTACAATATATGACATAGCTCCATTCAGCAGTACTAAACAGTCCTCCAAAGTAGTACGCTCAGTCAACGATTTAAAAATTGCAAATTTCAGGGAAAGCCTACAGCAGTTAGACTGGGATGAGGTGTACCGTGAACCTGATGCCAGTTTAAAATATAATTTATTTCATGACACTTTTGTAAATGCATTTGAAAACTGCTTCCCCAAGAAAATAGTTGAACATACTCGTAAGAAACCATGTAACAAACCATGGATTACTAAGGGTATAAAAATATCTTGTAACTGGAAAAGGGAAATGCATTTGACAGCAAGAAAGAGTAGTGATCCAGAAACTATCAAACATTATAAAAACTACTGTGCTATATTAAGAAAAGTTATTAAAAAATCCAAAAGTATGTGTATCATGTCTGAAATCAGCAACTCTGATAATAAAATTAAAACAATTTGGAATATTATTAAAAGAGAGACAGGTCAACCAAGAGCACAGGAAGACAGTATTACCATCAAATGGAATGAAAACTTTACGAACAAAAAGTCAGAAGTTGAAAATATTTTTAATAATCATTTTCTAAATGTTGTGGATATAGTAGGATCCAGGTGTTCATTAGAAGATGCTAGGCTGTTAATGGAAGAGGCCCTACCTATGCAATTTGATACAATTGAAATCTCACCCACTTCTCCCTCTGAAATTAGGAAAATAATAAACTTGCTTAAAAGCAAAGACTCACATGGAATTGATGGCATTTCCAGCAAAATACTAAAAGCTTGTTCTCAACAGAGAAGTAAGATTCTCAGCCACCTGTGTAATAGCTCTATGGAACAGGGCATTTTCCCTGATAGACTGAAATAAGCTATTGTTATACCTTTGCTTAAAAAAGGGGATAGATCTGATGTCAACAATTACCGTCCAATCTCCCTTCTAACAACTTTCTTCAAAATTTTTGAGAAAGTAATGTATTCAATAGTAGCTTCACATATCTGTAAAAATGAAGTACTAACAAAATGTCAGTTTGGTTTCCAGAAAGGTTTTTCAACAGAAAATGCCATATATGCTTAAACCAATCAAATTTTGAATGATCTGAATAACCGAACACCACCCATTGGGATTTTTTGTGATCTCTCAAAGGCTTTTGATTGTGTAACTCATGAAATTCTGCTAGACAAGCTCAAGTATTGTGGCATGGGGGGGACAGTGCACAAATGGTTTAATTCTTACCTAACTGGAAGAGTGCAGAAAGTTGAAATAAGCAGTTCTCATAATATGCAAAGATCAGCACATTCCTCAAACTGGGGAACTATCAAGAATGGGGTTCCACAAGGGTCAGTCTTGGGTCCTTTGTTGTTCTTAATATATATTAATGACTTGCCATTCTATATTCATGAAGAGGCAAAGTCAGTTCTCTTTGCTGATGATACAAGTATAGTAATCACACCTGACAAACAAGAATTAACTGATGAAATTGTCAATAATGTCTTTCAGAAAATTACTAAGTGGTTCTTTGTAAAGGGACTCTCACTGAATTTTGATAAGACACATTACATACAGTTCCGTACAGTAAATGGTATGATGCCATTAATAAATATAGACCTTAATCAGAAGCATATAGCTAAGGTAGAATATTCAAAATTTTTAGGTGTGTCCACTGATGAGAGATTAAATTGGATGAAACACATTGATGATCTGCTGAAACGTTAGAGTTCAGCTACTTATGCAATAAGGGTCATTGCAAATTTTGGTGGTAAACATCTTAGTAAATTAGCTTACTACACCTATTTTCACTCATTGCTTGCATATGGCTTCATATTTTGGGATAATTCATCACTGAGGAATAAAGTATTTATTGCACAAAAGCGTGTAATCAGAATAATAGCTGGAGTCCACCCAAGATCATCCTGCAGACATTTATTTAAGGATCTAGGAATATTCACAGTAGCTTCTCAGTATACATACACTCTTATGAAATTTGTTATTAACAACCAACCCAATTCAAAAGTAATAGCAGTGTGCATAACTACAATACTAGGAGAAAGGATGATCTTCACTATTCAAGATTAAATCTAACTTTGGCACAGAAAGGGGTGAATTATACTGCCACTAAAGTCTTTGGTAACTTACCAAATAGTATATAACCAACAAGTATTTAAGAAGAAATTAAAAGAATTTCTGAATGACAACTCCTTCTACTCCATAGAGGAATTTTTAGACATAAATTAAGAAAAAAAAGAAGAAAAGAAACCAAACAAAAAAATTATAAAGAAATTAAAAGAAAACAAAAAATAAAAAAGTTGTTATATTAACTTAATTATGTTGTTAAATTAACTTAATTATGTCATGCATTGGAAAATTTGACTCGTTCCACATAATTACGAAATATCGTATTCAAGATCCATGGAACTAGTATTAATCTAATCTAATCTAAACAATGACATAATGCTTCTTCACGTTGAGGCAAAACAGTTAGAAAATGTATAACTATTGGTCAAGGCATTGGTCTGAACACTGATACACAATATTTACACGGAATAGTACATAAAGTCTCTGCCCTTCATATTCAGTGGATTCAGGGCTGTTTCTCACTGCAGATGTTACCATTGCTGTACGCATCTTCCAGGAGCTCATAAGTGCCATTACAGTAAGGTAGCTTTCATTTTAATAGTCCATATTTGTTTCAGTACCTTGGTTTGAGAAGTAGCCATGTAATTATATACAAAAAAACTTGTGGTTATATAATGATAAATGAAAAAGCTGTGAATTTGTATTTACATTAAATAAATGTAGAAACACTGAAATGCAAGTATCTTCTGTTGTAGGAGGGGATGTGTATGATGGAATTAAGTGGTCAGAGGGGCTAGATGAAGTATTCATTCAGAATCTTAAGAGTGATCCTACCATATCTTGGCAACTATTTGGTGGTGCTACAGGATTTATGCGGATGTTTCCAGGTGAGACAGATCATTGGAAAGATTATTGCTGACTATTAACGCTAATAGTGCTAATATTGTCAAAATGTAATGTTCTGCGTGGTTGCTAATATAAAGAAAAAGAATAACTAAAGCTATATTCTCACATAAATGTAAACTGAAATTGTACTCTTAAAACTGGGATAATTTCGTAAAATACAGAAACATTTCTAATATGGCCATGGAAATCCTAAGTGTAATATACAAAATTCAATTTATAAAGCTAACTACTCACCGCATATAGGAAATGATGAACATATAGCGTTAAAGTTTTTCATTAGCTGTCTATTGAAACTCAGTGACTGAAGAATGTCATTGGAGAACTCCTCAAAAATTATTGAGTTGTGTTTGTCACAAGTATACTAATGGAGGGCTCAGGCATATCCATACCAGACACAACTAGGAGGATAGCGTAGCAGGATTACAAATTGTTCACAGCAAACACCTTTACTCTTAGTCTAATAAAAACTCATATTACACAGTTCCAAACAAATACAAATAGAATTATGTTTCTTATGTAGATAAAGATTTTGTTTTTTACAACTGAATGTTTATTTTGTAGGTCAGTTGTTTGAGCAGACAGAAAACAAGACTTCCTAAAAATTACATGATGGATTTTAATCTAAATTTTCATACCCAAATGAAGAGTGGGAAATTACAATAACTGCTGAAAACTTAAATGAAAGATATTACTCACCATATAGCGGAGATGCTGAGTCGCGATAGGCACAACAAAAAGATTCACACAATTGTAGCTTTTGGCCATTAAGGACTTTGTCAGCAGTAGACACACATACACTCAAGCACACACACTCACGCAAATGCAACTTGCACACATGTCTGCAGCCTCAGAGAGCTGAATTGTGTGAATCTTTTTGTTGTGCCTATCGTGACTCAGCATCTCCGCTATATGGTGAGTAGTAACTTTCCTTCTCTGGTATTGTTATATTTCATCCTGGAGAAGGATGTACTGGGGGCAAACCAGGGCCAATTGGGCAATTGTTTGCATTGGGGGCATTATGCAGCTCCCCATTGAATCGGGACTTTTATTGTGTGAATCTTGTTGATAGTCGGATGTGTCATGGGGTGGGATTTCATGTCATTCTGATCTTGCCAAAGTGATGTACAATGATCATTAAGTTGAAGTTGTTGAATCGCTTGGTGGCTTCAGTGTCAGTTTCTGCCAGTTAAGGAAATTTACATTGAAATGAATGGGAAGAGATGGGATGGCATTACATTTTTGCAACTGTGATTTATGGGCTGCTAGTCTATGGTTTTTGGAGGTGCTACAATGTTCAGTAATTGTAACCACTGGAGAGGAGTTGTTCCAATTATGGTTCGCATTGCCTGGTTTATAGCTACTTGTTGGCAAGGTTAGTATGGCAGCTATTAATCCAGACAGTAGCATAGTATTCTGTGGTTGAGTGTACAAGGGCTATTGCGCCAATTCTTAAAGTTTTGATGGTAGCACCCAATGGTATATTGACAACTATCTGAATCCTGTTAATGTAGTTTTGATTTTTACTAATTATTTTTCCAGGCATTATTTGAAGATGAGTGTTGCTGTGAGAGGGATACTGAGGTATCTAGGACGTGCATTATGTTTCTATATGACTCCATCATAGTGAATAACAATAGCTCTTTGAGCTTCTCAGTTAAGACGAAACAGCGTGACTTCAGTTTTGTTTGGATTTTGGTGAAGCCACATTTTTTGAAATATTCACTAATTATGCCCCAAAGCCTTATGTCAATACATCCTCAGTTTCGGCAAAGCTCAAACTTTAAGTACTGATGGCAATATCATCTTCATACTTGAATTCCTGAGATGTTATTAGTACTATGTCTGAGTAGTGTATATTAAATATTAGAGGAGCTAGTATAGATCTTTGTGGTAGACCATTTTGTAAACTGTGTAAAATACTTCACTACTCACTGAGGTGTACTTGGAAAAGTCTTGTCACTGAACACCTCATTGAATAGATTAAGAAAGTATTTGCAAGAAGTAAGTTGGTACAGCCTGAGTAGTAGTACTTCTTTTCAACCTGTATCATAGGCTGAACTTAAATCTACAAACACAGTGGATGCTTGGAGTCATTGTTGGAATCCTCTCTCTATGTAGGTTTTGATTGAGAGGACCTGATCATAAAAAAGCTTCTTACCAGCATAAAACCAGCTTTCTCTGTTGGTATGCTATTATTTACAGAGGCTGTTGGACACACACAAAGTATTATTTTAAGGCTCTTGAAGTGCAATTGTCCTCTAACTTTCTGGCAAAGCAAAGTTTTTCCCAGGCTTTGGGATAGCAATTCTAAACCTGTAGCTTTTCTGAATTTTCATAAGTTGATTGTTGCACTGGGTTCTCCCATTGTGATAAGGTTCATAATAGAAAGACCTATTAGTGGCTTTTACAAAATATGTCCCCAGTTGCATGCCTCACTTCTTACTTTTGTGTCTTATCAGTTAAGGTATTTGATAAATGATTCATTCTTTTGACTGTGACTTCTGGGCCAGGGGAGTCAGAGGAAATGGTGAGCTTTTTACCTGGTTTGTAGTTTACGCTGTGAACTTGCTGCTGTTCGGCTGCTGTGTTTAAAGTTGAGGTTCTCTAGTGTTAATTTCCATCTAACTGTTCTTGGTCTTATTAAGGGCTCTAGCAGTTGTTCATGGTCTCTTGTGCATTCATAATAATCAACAGTTTTTGGCACTATTTATTCCAATAAGAAATACAAGATTTTGTTACTTCTTGGTGGGTAGGGCTTTTGGCAGAGCTAATTACTAAGGTGCCAAATGTTTGATAGCTCTCTACTTTTGATTAAGTTCATCTGAGGTTATTTTGAATTTGTTCTGGTTAGCCTTTCTAAAATTCCATCTAGGTAGAGGAAGGGAGCAATTGATGGGGAGTGGTTATGCCTAATGTAATAACAATTAGTTGATGCTCAGATTTTAGAAAGTTGTTGTCTAGTGCTGTAATAGTGTGACTTAGTTGTGGGTCTGTGGTTAAAAAAGTCAAGTCAGGATTATATCCTCTCCTCCACCTTGCAGATTCAAAGGGGGTCTCTGCTTAGTGTCAAAAAGAAGTTGTTTATTTCTCTCTGCTCAGTCTGTTAAGGTTACACCTTGTGTATTATTATTGTTGTTGTGTCCACAGAGTTGATGGTGCAAGTTAAAATGTCCTGTATATGTACGAGGATGGTTGAAAATGGAAAGTACACAATTGAACCATTGTGTGTTTATAAATGTATGAATATTGACAATTGTTGTTTCTTTGACTTGTACAGTAAGTACTAAAAAATCTTGTGAGGAAGATGAGTATATTATGAGGCATTATTGATATCTATTCTAGTGTAATTATCAATTCTATATTTTGGATGGTTTAATGCTGTAGTACAGATTTTGCCCTGGTATGTAGCCTTGTGATAGGATTTGGTATCTGTCAGCTGTGTATGTTTCGTGGTTTGTGCAATGTCAAGTTTAAGTTGCGTGTCAGCTTGCTAAGGTTTTCACGTTTGCTGCAGCATGTGCCTTCTATGTTATGTTGGTATATTTTGATTTTGGAGCCAGTTGTCAAATGGCGTGAGAAGAATCACTGCCGATTTTTGTTTGCTTTGTTCTCACTGCAGTGTGTTTGCCAGGAGATCAAAAGACAACCAGGGTAATTAAGAGAAACTTATTTGGTGCTTTGAGGGAAAATCAGCACAATATGTTTTTGTGTGTATTTTCATAGCTAAACAAAGAGTAGGAAATGAATAAACAGGGCATAAAACTGACCAGCATGTGATTTAGTTTTGGGGAAAAATGTTGAATAGCTTGAAATTAATCAAGTCAAGAGAAAACTAATTTGTGATTTGAAGTAAAGCTGAACTATTTCATGAAGAGCTACTTCTGGTTGTGTAAATGAAGTGTCAAAAAGTTCATCTCTTAAAGGCATAGCTACTTTGCTTTTAAAAAGTTATGTTTGTGCAGATTTCTTTTATGTTGAAAAAAAATAAATGTCAAATTAAAGCATAAATTGAAACTTCTCTGCTTTCTCTTGATCAATATAGTTTTGATAACAATAGAATATCAATCGATGCGTAAGAATATTGTGTTTCACAATCTTGGAACAAAACTTGAAAATAAGAAATAAATGGAAAAAAAGGGTTCAGTGGGGATGGATGGGGGGAGGGAGGGGGAGAATTTCCTACATTTAATTTTGCTCTTTTGTGATCTGCCGACAGATACACTGTGTATTTATTTTTATTTTCAAATGTGGCACATGGGCTGGTGCTTCCTTTCTAGCTGGGTGGGCTGCGTGTCTGTTATCTTAACTGTAACTGTCTTTTGAGCGTGAACGTACTGGGTGTGTTTGTAGCAAGGCCCTATGCAGTGCTGATCAGCATACACCCAGTATTTACAGCACCTCATGCAGTGTTTCTGCTTCAGCACTCAGGCACTGCACAGATCTACTAGTGCTGGAGTTCCCTGCTACTAGCCAGGCACTCAAATGGGGCACACAATGCAGCGGAGAACTTACTATTGAATAACTGGGGGCATATGAGTGGACCCAAAAATAACAAGAATTGTTTTACAAAAAAATTGTGTATTTGATGAAAAAATTTCAAAGCTTAAACACTTTCAAAACAGTGTCTGTCAAACATAATAAATTTTTGTCATTGGTGGGAAACAGTTTTTTAAACTTATGGGACTGTGTAATTAAAGAGGCCATCACAGTAAAAATCATCATGAACGCCCTTAATAGAGACAGTGGCATGCAGCTCACCTTGGTGTGGGATCCAGTGATCATGAGGTTGAAACAGTCGCATTGTACGTGGACTCAGCGTGCCTGTATATGGTGACGCTGTGAGCCCCAGTAATGTGACATCTGGCAGGTAGAGTATATACTAGCAGCCCATTAGCAGTCGTTCTACTTGACCATGGTCAAAGAAGGGTTAGTCAAAAACATGTGGCATTTTAACCACTTGACTTGGGTGGAAGGCTGAGAACATTTTATTCAATGTTACCCCACGAGATACTGCATTCTTAAGTAATTGATGATGACTGAAGTAGAGAGGATGTACACTGTAAACTGCCTATAGCAAGAAAAGCATTTCTGAAAAAAGAGGAATTTATTAACATGTAATATAATTTTAAGTATTAGGAAGACTTTCCTATAGGTATTTGTCGGGAGTTTAGCCTTGTATGGAAGTGATATGTGGACAATACATTTTTCAGACAAGAAGTAAATAGAGGTTTCGGTATGTTGTTCTGCAGTGGGATGCTAAAGATTAGATGAGTAGATTGAATAAATAATGGGGAGGTACTGATCGAATTGGGAAAAGAAGAAATTTATAGCAAAATTTAACTAAAGAAGGGATCAGTTGATAGGACACATCAATAGGCATCGAGGAATAAGTTTGGTAATGTAGGGAAGTGTGGGGTATAAACATTGTGGAGGTAGACATAGGCATGAGTAATTGGTCAGGTTCAATTAGGTGTAGGTTGCAGTAGTTTTGAAAAGATGAACAGGCTTGCAAAGGATATAGTAGTGTGGAGAGCTGCAATAAACCAGTCTTTGGACTGAAGATGATAGCAACAACAAACATCATCATTTTCACCAGTTTCTAAGTTTTGTATACTGA